>NC_016135.3:7417384-7734157 GCF_000005505.3 Brachypodium distachyon
CGCCAGGGAACCATCGGACCTTCCCGGAGTCCCCATGGAGGTGATTGAGCATCGGCTCGCGGTGCGCCTGGATGCGCACCCCGTCAAGCAGAAGATCCGGCGGCAGGCACAAGAGCGGAAAGATTTCATCAAGCAGGAGGTGGGCAAGCTCAGGGCTGCCGGGGCGATCAGGGAAGTTTTGTACCCCACTTGGCTGGCTAACCCTGTAGTAGTGCCCAAAGAGGGGAATAAGCTTCACATGTGCGTAGATTTTACCGATCTTAATCGTGCATGCCCCAAGAATCCCTTCCCTGTACCCCGTATCGACCAGATAGTTGATTCTACCGCTGGTTGTGACCTGTTGAGTTTTCTGGATGCTTTCTCCGGCTACCATCAAATCAAGATGGCGATCGAGGATGAGGAAAAGACAGCGTTTATCACCCCGGTTGGCTGCTACTGCTATACATGCATGCCTTTCGGGTTGAATAACGCGGGCTCCACACTCCAGCGCGCCCTGCGAGAATGTTTGGGGCCCCAGCTAGGCCGCAACGCGGAGGCCTACATGGATGACATCGTCATCAAATCGAAGCGTAGGGACTCGCTGGTTGATGACCTGCGGGAGACATTTGACAACCTCCGCAGGATCAAACTCAAGCTGAACCCTGATAAGTGCACCTTCGGTGTCAACTCCGGGCAGCTTCTGGGTTTCTTGGTTTCACACTGGGGGATACAGGCCAACCCGACCAAAATAGAAGCCATCGAGAAGGTGGAGGCCCCCCGCAAGGTGAAAGATGTCCAGCACCTCAACGACTGCGTTGCCGCGCTTGGACGCTTCATCTCCAGGCTGGGCGGTCGTGCCCTGCCTTTCTTCCGGGTAATGAAGAAGACGGGTCCAGTCGACTGGACTGCCGAGGCCGATGCGGCGCTCCAGGAACTCAAGCGATACCTGAGGTCACCGCCCATCCTCGTCGCCCCCAAGTTGGGCGAGCCGTTGCTACTCTACTTAGCGGCGACTGTCCAGGTGGTCAGCTCGGTGCTGGTTGCCGAGAGGGAGGAAGACGTCCCGGGGATTGGGGCTGCGGGGCAGGCGGCGGAGCAGCCTCCGGCAACCACCTCAAACCCGGGGACCACCCAGTGCCGGCAACCCCGGCGCCGCGGAAGCGGTTGGTGCAGCGACCGGTGTACTTCGTCAGTACGGTGTTGCGCGACGCGCGGACAAGATACCCGCAAGTACAGAAGCTCCTTATGAGGATTCTCCTTGCGTCCCGCAAGTGGCGCCACTACTTCCAGGCGCACCGCGTCATGGTGGTGTCCGGGTTCTGCCTCGAGAGGACCCTCACCAACCGTGAAGCCACCGGGAGGGTGGCCGAACGGAGGATGGAGCTGTCGGAGTTTGACCTCCACTTCGCCAAGTCCAAAAGCATCAAGAGCACGGCCCTGGCGGACTTCGTCGCGGAGTGGACGTCCACGGGCGTAGAAGAAAGTGAGTCGGAGACCGGCCTTCCCGGCAAGCTGGACGAGGGCCACTGGGTCCTCTACTTCGACGGTGCCTTCAGTCTCCAGGGAGCGGGGGCCGGGGTCGTCATCGAGTCACCCACAGGGGACCAGCTGCGGTTCGCCGTCCAACTCGACTTCGCTAACTCCACTAATAACACGGCGGAGGACGAAGGCCTCCTTCCGGGCTGCGGGCTGCGGTCGCCCTCGACATTAAGCGCCTGGTTGTTCGCGGTGATTCCCAGCTTGTGGTCAACCAGGTGAACAAGGATTACGATTGCCCTCAAATGGCGCCGTACGTGGAAGAGGTCCGCAAGCTGGAACGGAAGTTCAAGGGTTTGCGCTTCGAACACGTCAAGCGGAAGGACAACTTCGCTGCTGACGAGCTGGCCAAGATGGCAGCAGAGCGCCCGAAGCCTCCGGCGGGGGTGTTCTGTCAGAAGCAACTGGCTCCTTCAGTCACCCCCCAGCCGGCTGCCGGGGACTCCCCTCCGGCAACCGAGGGAACCCCTGCAGCAGCAGGGATCCATGCCGCTGATATGGCGGCATGCGTTGGCAGGGAAATTCCTCCCTGGGCGGAAGAGATCGCCTGCTATTTGAAAGGGGAGGCTCTCCCGGAGGATGACGTCGCCGCAGACCGCGTAGCGCGGCAAGCCAAGATGTACACTGTGATAGACGGCAGCATCTACCGCAGGCGTGCGAATGGTGTCAAACTCATCTGCGTGTCGCAGGAAGAAGGGTGTGCGCTGTTGGAAGACATACATCGAGGCACGTGTTCACACCATGTGGCCTCCTGGGTAACAAGGGTCGTCGCATCCCTTGGGACGAGTTCCCTAGAGAAAACCCAGGTCTCCCAGTTGCGGGGCCTGTCGCTGGAAGGCTATAACCTCCTCGTCACCCGTGCCCACCGTTCGGGGTGTGGCGAAGCCGGCGCCGAGGACGTTATAGCCGTCTCGCGGCTGCTCCCAGAGCAAAGTCCTCCTAAGCCAGGGTTCGTCCCTGAAGGCCAGGGTCCGCCCCTGAGGGCGAGGGTGGCCGCGTGAGCGTGGTGGTAGCATCGTCGGCGGCGGTTGCCGCCAGCGGCGATCCTGCCCCCGCGTTCCCGCCGCATCCCTCCGAGATCGTTTCCCTTGAACAGGTACCCCAGATGGTTTCCTACCGAGGCAGTGCCCCGTCTGCACACTACCGCAGAGCATCGCGGAACATTGGACCAAACGGAAAAGCTAAGTATCTGAACATGAACGCTGAATTCGCTAAGAGCTGAACGAAACTGAGCACTGCCCCGCTGGGTGCGGCCCCGGATCCCGCGCGTAGCCGGAGTGTTAGAAGGGACGCTTGCGGGGGGAGTGCGCTCCCCGTGTGGCCCCCGGGTCCGCCCCGGGAGGACACGGCTTGGAGTGGTTACCCCGCAAGCGGAGTGACTCCCCGCTACCGCTTGGCCCCAGGTCGGCACTGCGGGTCCGTCCCGGGTCCCTGGTCTGGTCAAGGGTGAGGCGTGCGGGAGTCCCCCCGCAACACAAGGCAGGACACGCAAAGGCTAAGGGAACCACCCCGCGAGGCGGCCTCGAGAATAAAGGACAAAAATTGAGCAAACTATCAAGCTTGATTAACTAAGTGTCGAATGGTTACATGGACTAATCGAAAGGGTCATTGTCCAAATGGCGCTAAGCGCCATACTTGCAGGAAAAGAAAACAAGAAGGAGGTACAAGGGAAGCAACGAGTATAGCGGGGAGCTGCGGCAGCTAGCTGTCGCCGTCTTCGGCCGGGGGGTCGACGGGGGGTTCAGGCTCCGGCTTCATCTGCATCCGCTCGACGACCTCGTCGACGAACTCGCGCACTGCTTGGGTGTGCGTGGGCTCGTCCTCGCTGTCGGACCAAGCGTCCAGCAGGGACTCAAAGGGAAATTCCGGGTCCCGGAGATGAATTCACGGGAGGATTGCCCCGGCAACCTCCCGGGCGCAGTTGGCGACTTCGTTGGCGCCATACTTAGCGATCCAGACATCGAGCACCCCAAGCTTCCCCAACAAGTCGGAGAAGAAGGGGATCAGCGTCGTGACATCCGTGCCGTCCACCTCCGCCGCCTGTAGCTCGAACTTAGGCAGCAGGTCGCGTAGCGACTCGGCGATCTTCGCCAGCTTCTCCGTCTCAAGCTGCCGCTGCCCGATCAGCATGCCATGATGGAGTCGGGCGTCTTGCGCGGCCTTCTTGGCCTTGCTGACGCGGCCCTCCAGCTTCGCAAGCTCTAAGGCTTAGGTCGCGTTGGCCTCGCCGGCCTTGGCGAGCTCTTCCCGGACGGCGGCCAACTCGTCCTCAAGCCCGGCCGCTTTGCCTTTGACCGAGTTGAGCTCGGCCTCGTGCTGAGTCGACGCTCTCGCTGCATCCTCAGCGGCCTTGACCTGCACCTTCAGCAGGACGCCGAGGCCTTCGATTTCGCCGCGGTAGTTGGCGATTAGCTCGCTCTTCTCGTCCAGCCGCGTCTGGGCCGTTGCGAGCACCTCGGCATGCTCTTTTCGGGAAGCTTCTAGGGTTGCCGCCATTGCGTCGAGCCTTCCTTGGAGCTCCGTGCGCTGGACCTCCAGTTGCCGACGGAGCTCGGTCTCCGGGACTACCGGCTCCCGAGCCGCCTCCAGGGATTGCCGGGCCAACCGTGCCTCCTCTTCGGTGAGGCGCGCCTTCTCGCGCAGCCGGGAGAGTTCGCGCCGCTCTCTCTCGACAGCCTCCCGCATCTCGCCGAGTTGATTCTTGGCGGTGGTGTGGCGCTCCCTCACCTCGTTATAGGAGGTGACGAAGGCGAACTGCTGGTCCCGGACGGCGTCCAGGAACCGGTGCGCCCGCTCGAAGACGCTCGGATCCCAGGTAAGAGGATTCCAAGCGACCCCGGCGAGGGTGCCGAGGTCGGTGCCGGGGAGAGCCCCCGAGGATGACGAAGCCCCAGCTCCCGAAGTGGAGCTGGGCGCGGGGTCGCCAACTTGCTCCCGGGGGTCTTGCCGTCCTTTCCCGACAACTTCCCCCGCGCCCAGGCTCCGGGACACTGGGGTTGGAGAGGGTTCCCTACTTCCGACGGCGGTCGTCCCCTGTTGGACGGCGGGTGAGCCCGAGCCGGCCACGTCCGCGGCTTCGGGCGCGTTGCCGGGTGCCGCCGCCGGCGCGGCGGTCCCCACTGCTGCCGCTGTGTCCGTCGCGGCGGGGGCGGACACGGGAGCCGTTTCCGACTCCACCTCCGCCCCCGCGGTCCCGACGACCGAGTCGGGGTCGACCACGGCCGCGCCTGTTCCGGGCGCGGGCGCGCTTGTGCCGGCAACCGTGGAAAAGCATGACGGTCGGCGATGGCTGGTGCTATCGAAGGCGAATAAGGGCGACCGGGGCGGTTACCTTGTGCGGCCGTCGGGCTTGCCGGTGCAGCCTCCCCTACCTCGCCTGCGCCAGCGGGAGCATCCCAGGGTCTTGCCGCGGGCGAGTTGCCACTCGCTGCAGAAAGAGAAGGTATGGTTGTGAATTTGGCTAGCAGGAATTGCAGTTGCAGAGAATCAACGAAGACATACCTGGTGCCGGCTCTGTCTCCGCTTGGGCTGGGTCGCCAAGGGGCGCGCCCGCGCCGATGCTGGCCCCTGAGGCAGTCGGGTCGGTGGCGCCGCCCATGTCCACGCGAGTCCTTTTGCTTGGCGAGCCGGGCGCCCGCTGGCGAGGAGGACTTCGGAGGGTTGCGCCGGAGCGCGAAGCCCCGGAAGACCCCTCGAGCGGGCGGCGCCGTGGGCGCCCGCGGAGTCGTCGTGACCCGGAGAGCTCCAGGTGTCGATGGCGATGCCGCCGCGACGCCGGGCACCAAGCTCTCGGAGGGCCCCGCTACCGGAGCGAAGGCCGTCGCCGGGGCTCCGGAGAACCCCGCAGGTGCTGGAGTTGCCGGGGTACTGGCGGGCACCCCGAGACTGATTCCCGCCGCGGAGCTGGCGGCCGCCGCCAAGGCAGGGGCCGCCGCCGAGGCACTCGCGGCCCCTGTTGCCGCGGCTGACGTCGCGGTACCAACGGGCGCCCTAGGAGCGGCTGCCGCCGCCAGGTTAGTGGCCGCTGCCGGGGCGGACATCGCTGTTGAGGAAGTGGCTGCGGCCGCCGTGAACGCCCTCGATCTTCTCAGGATCAAGGGCGCGCTGTCGCGGCTTTCCTCGTCGTCGTCCTCCACGGCGACGACTTCCGGGGACGCAGCCACCTGGCCCGCCTCGTCGTCCAGCGACCGGAGGGAGGGCCAGCTAGGCTCGGACCCGCCCTCGCTCTCCTCGAGCACCTGCTTCCCGAGGGGTGCTTGAGGAGGAGCGTGCGGGACGTGGGTGGGGGTGTCGTCCATCAACCCCCACTCGTTGCAGGGCGGGAAGGCGCTGACGATGTCGCTGAGCGCCTTGACGCCGACATGGAGAGCGAAGACCCCTGGTGGGAACTCTGTCAACTGGAAGACCTCGCCGGAGATCCCCTTCACCCACGTCTTGAGGGACTCCAAGTCCATGCCGTCCGCCTGGAGGCGTGTCCTGTCCCCGGAGCCTGTGTACATCCACGCTGGCCGGGAACGCAGCTGCAGCGGGGCTATGCGCCGATGGACGAAGGTGTGCGCCACGTCAACATCTGTGAGCCCCGCTAGCCGCAACGCCTTGATCTGCTCCACAATGGGGAGGAGGTCGGCGTCGCGGTGGTACCTATCCTGCCAGCCGATCTGGGGCACCGGCAGGCCCGTCGGCGGTTGGATGAACTCCTGGGGGTCCTCCACTCGGACCTAGCACCAGTCACCCCGCCACTCTTTTTCGATCTTCTTCCCCGACCGAACGATGAACTCTGACTTCATCTGGTCGCGGGCGCGGAAAACCACCCCCGACGACATCGCCTTTGCGTTGTCGATGCGCGGGTAAAAGTAATGGCCCCACCGACGGCATCACCCCCATGAACGCCTCGCAGAGGAACTGGAAGGTGGCGAGGAGGAAGAGCGAGGTGGGGTGGAGCTGGCGCCACCCACAACTGATAGGACTCCATCAGCGCGTGGAGGAACAGAGAGATGGGCGGCACCATGCCGCAGAGGAGGAAGCGCGCGAACACCCGGAAGTCGTTATCCTGGTGTTCGACGCCCGCCGGGAAGATCCGCATCTCCCCGTGCTCGTTGAAATTGGAGGCGACAGCGTGCCGGAGCTTCCCCAGCGCCTCGCCGTTGTAGCCGGGGCGGAAGAAGGCTACTTTTGCGCGCATCTCCCGGCTCTTCTGGTCCTTGGCGGTGGCCGCTTTGAGTGCCGCCTCGGTCTTGCTGGTCGCGGGCTTCTTCGAAGACTGGACTTCCTTCCCCTTCCTGGTGGTGGGCGGCGCCATGGGGAGCGATGGCGGAAGCTGGCAAGAGCGAAGGGATGCGAGATGCGGAGTGGCACACGGGGTACCACCGCTTTGCGATGCGTGGCCCCCTCCCTCAAGTTCCGGGATGGTCTTATCCCGGGGAGCGCCGACGAGCTTCCTAAGCTACCAGCCCGAAAGGGGCCAGCAGGGCTTCTGGGAATATTCCCGCTTAGGCACCTCCCCGGAAGCTGCTTCCCGGGAGGAGGGTCCCGGGTGCGCTGGGCCCGGTTGCTTCCCAGGCCGACTTGCGAGGACTGAGGGTTCCCGGACACGTGCCCCCGCCTCGGGTCGTGGGGCCCACTGGACAGCGCCACGCGGGCGCGTGACGGGCGCGGAACGCGCGGTCCCACCAAGGCAAGGAGTAAGGCGCTCACCTCAGTAAACGAGCCGACCGACGGGTAGTTACCCGTCCGATCCAAGGAACAGTGGTTATCCAATCCTACCCTAGGGTCCTAGGCCCCTAGCAGCGGAGGTGGCACCCATGCATGCCACCAGCTCACCAGGGAGAGTTGCGTGCCTCCCCGTTGGACACTTGTAGCCAATGCACCGTGGCACGTGTGGCATCCCCTTGTGTATAAAAGGAGGACCCATGCCAACGGTCAAGGGGGTTAGAGGGTTGACGGGTTAGACAGTTGGAGAGGGGAGTCAGTTGGTCAGTTAGTTGGTTCGGACGAAGCTCGCTCGATAGATGTTTACTGGCTCCAGTAGGTAGCCAGCGGAGAGTAGTGAGGAGTGCCTAGCCACTGAGAGAAAGCCCGGGAGCTTGCCCGGCAACCTGTAAACATTTGATCCGTAATCAATATCAGCTCAGACAGGCAGGACGTAGGGTTTTACACCTCCGGGTGGCCCGAACCTGGGTAAAAAACATGCGTGCGTCTGTTCTTGGACTAGCGCGTACCCCTAGCACTTTGCCTCGCCGGCCCCGTAGGGCTTCAACGGCCGTGCCGGCGATCATCTGGTCTCCACCTCAGACGCCCCTACCGAACCTAAAAGGGGGACGTGGCTGCACACCCCTAGTGTCGGAGCACCGAGCGACGACACTATTCGGCCAGGATATGATAAAGGATGCTGAGGAAAAGGTGAGACTCATCCGAGACCGGCTGAAAGTAGCTCAGTCAAGGCAGAAAAGCTATGTGGATACCAAACGTAGGGAGGTTGCCTACAAAATTGAAGGGAGAGCGTATCTCAGAGTTTCACCGATACGCGGAGTCAAGAGATTTGGAATCAAAGGAAAGTTAGCACCCGATTTGATTGGACCTTTCAAGATCTTTTCACGCCAAGGAGAAATGGCCTACAAATTGGACTTACCGGAAGCATTGTCCAATGTCCACAACGTCTTCCATGTATCGCAACTGAAGAAGTGTCATCCTGAGATGGCCGACACACCCCTGAGGGATACGATTCCACTTGAGGAAGTCCAGATACAGAGTGACTTCACCTATGTGGAGAAACCGATCAGAATCTTGGATACAGTAGAGAGACAAACCCGATCCAAGACCATCAAGTTTTGCAAAGTCCAGCGGGACCATCATACAGAAGAAGAAGCCACATGGGAATGCGAGGATGATCTTCGAGAAGACCACCCAAACCTCTTTGCTAGCCAAACCCAATCTCGAGGACGAGATTCATCTTAAGGAGGGTAGGTCTGTAACATCACAAAATTTCAGATTCTTACATTGAACCGACCGCCCCCGTATACGGGTTCGATCTCTATGCTTTAGTGCTAGTCCTTGGATCGACTCACTAGCACACATAGCTTCAAGATGTAATATCATAGAACAAAGGTCTCAATATTACAACATATCATCCAGAATTAAAAAGGTACTTACAACTCGCATAAGCTCACAGGTTAGTTGGAAATAAAACAACTGTTTAGCAGTGGAAAGCGAAAGATACAAGGGCTCATCAACACCACGGTGAGAGCGGGTTGGAATGTAAGCCCGTGACCCAAACATTCAGAACGCACATCTTACTCGTCGTCGGAGCTTGCTGCATCATTAAACGATGCAGCCACTAGGGTCAATACATTGAATGTATTGGCAAGATTCACTAGGAGTTATATCAGAGCCTACCAAGTATATGCACAATGTGGCAAAGTGGGTTCAAGGATATTTGCATAAAAGCTTAGTTATTGAATCCTATCTTTTAATCAAATAGAATTTTATCACTATTGGACATGGGGTAGACACACCCATGCTCCAATTATCCTAGAGCACATTGAAGTGGATTCATCAAGTGCTCCGACCCTGTTCAACCATTCATTTTATTTAAGAAATTGGAATGAGTGAGACTTTCCTTACAGCCCCACATCTAGTTGCTCAAATTGTCCGTTGCCGGGGACACGGCTAAGTACTTAGTTTTGACGCTCTCGAGAGTTTGTACACATTCCCCACAAGAAACCGACGTGTTAGTCCCTTGTTGTCCTCAGGGTAGAGTAGCAACGGCATCGATTACGAGATTTTCAGAGGTAATTCCCTAAACCACGAGAGAATCACGCTCCCCCTACACGGCTACCTCAGTACAATTCCTCGGGTCTAGGTTCATGTTCATACAACTTACTCTTGTCTCGCCAGAGCCCATATAGCATTGTGGTTGTACTGGAAGTTTCTAAATAGGAAACTAGTCCAGTCTCGGTTACCCCAGGTGGCATTTCACATTTGCAACGTAGGCGCTCCCTGAATCCATGGGAGAGACATCCATGGACGATCCAATCCTGAATCCACAGAAATGAATGTCCATAGAAATGGACCTGACGCCGCTAATCCTCAAAATCTTCAGAGCAGCCCACCCAGGACGGTTCATTGAATTAATTGTTTTGCCTTACATCTAACAAAACATTTCATATCCAAAGGCATAACAATATCATAATGTAGTTATTTCCCCCACGATACTACCATAGCCTAGCATTCAACTACAATCGATGGCAATTTTGGTAGCAAAGTAATGGCGAGGGTAAACTAGACTACCTGGGATTTATAGCTAGAATAGAAGTACGAGTAATATTCGTAATGCATCTAATAAAACATCTAGTGCATAATAAAAATATTTAGGAGAATGATCAAAGTGAACTTGCCTTGTTCAAGGTTGTGGTAGTTCTCGCACTCTTCGCAACAACAAGGAATACACTCCACACAATCTAAAATAAAAGAAACATAGACACAATAAACTCAACATTCAATACAAAAACCATGCCATGATGCATATGCCATGATGATGCATACAAAGGTTACCTCCAAAGTAAAAGTTTTGTTTCTGTTTTGAAAAGTCTTTCAAATGATTTGGACGGATTATACAAAACCAAAGAGGTAATTAATATGCATGAAACAAGGGTAGGGTTTAAATTAAAAGATTGTGTGGTTTTTGCAACAAAGAGCAAGATTTAAACTTGTATGCCATGATTGTTCAAAAAATAATTTCTTTTCTGGTCCTAATGGATAGAGAAAAGTTTAAATAATTTTACAGCAAGATAACATGCTCAAAACTATTTTGAAACAAATCATTTGAAAGTTAAACCATATTCAACCATTCTGTAAATAGCTTCTGTTTAAATTGTTCAAAACTGAAATTAGACAGTGCCAAAATATTCTACACGTTGTGACGATTCCAGAAAGGTGCGGATCACAATTTTTGGACAAACGGTTTGAAAAATATGAGGCTTTGAAGTTGTAGGGGCCTTTCTGCAAAATTACATTATCTAATTTGGCCGAAATAAAATAAAAAAAACTATGCCACGTGGCAAAATCTGACTGGCCCGGTTCTAGGGTTTTCGCCGGCTGCGGGGTAGCTCGCCGGCGACGGCGCGGCGCAGCCGCAGGCGACGCAGGCAGGGCGGCGGCGTGCAGGGGAGCGGCGGTGCGGGCAGCGCCGGCCGGGCGCGGGCGGCGATGCACGCAGTGGACGGTGTTGAGGAAGATGGCCGGCGCAGGGACGGCCCGGTCGTCCAAACTCGAAGGCGAGTGCGTCACGGGGTTCGCTCGGGAAAGAGGAAGAAGGGGAGAGGGTTGGCGGTGCGCGGGACTCACCGGAACGGCGTCGGCGGCGCGAGAATCAGCGGCGACCGAAGCTTTCTCGAGCGAGAAATCGGAGGGTAACCGGCGCGTAATCGAGCGGGGAAAGTGGGGGAATAGGTGGAGAAAAGGAAGAGCTTTGGGGTGACGCGCACACTTTTGAAGATTGAGGTCGTGGGCGAGCGGAACTCGGAGTGGAGCCGTGGGCGTCGTGGACTCGGGCGCGAGCGGAGAAATCGGATGGAGGTTGAAGAAGGGTGGCGGGGTCCACCGGTTAGTGGCTGCGGGCAGTCCGTTGAGCCGGTCGGTCCGGTCCGGTTCGGCCCGGTTTTCTTCGGTTTTTCCTTTTCTTTTATCTATTTTCTGTTTTTGAACCTCAAAATTGATTCAAAACTCCAAATAAAATACAGAAAAATTTGTAAAATCATATTTTCATATGATCTAACTTTTGGAACAAGAATTTCCTCAAAATAAAATATTTAAAAATACATAAATAGTTTTTAGGGCCCTTAGGCTATCGAAACTAATTATTTTTCAAAATACTTTCAAAAGCCAATTTATGGGATAGCTTTATATATGGATTAAGTCCCTTTTTAACCGATACCCTCATGGGTTAAATTGCAAAAACTCAAAAGCAAGATTAAAGCCCAAAATCAAATAAAGGCATATTTGCAAAATGGTTTTCTGGCAAAAAAAATTTAGGGTTTTGAAAGTGATCAAATGCAAAGGTGACATGATGCTTATGATATGCAATGCATATGAAGGGTTTTGAAAATTGGGATGTTACAGACCTAACCCCCTTAAGATGAATCTCGTCCTTGAGATTTCTATTGGTTAGCAAAAAGGTATGGGTGGTCTTCTCGAAGATCATCCTCGCGTTCCCACATAGCTTCTTCTTCGGTGTGGGATTCCATTGAACCTTGCAGAACTTGATGGTCTTGGAACGGGTATGTCTTTCTGTTGTTTCCAAGATCCTGGTTGGTTTCTCTTCATATGTGAGATCGCTTTGAATATCAACTTCGTCAAGTGAAACTGTATCCCTTAGTGGCATATCGGCCATTTCTGGGTGGCACTTTTTTAACTGTGACACATGGAACACGTCGTGGACACTTGTCAACTTTTCAGGTAACTCCAACTTGTAAGCAACCTCTCCTTGGCGTGCTAAAACTTTGTAGGGTCCAATATAGCGTGGCGCTAATTTTTCTTTAATCCCAAATCTTTTAACTCCGCGTATCGGGGAAACTCTGAGATACGCTCTGTCACCAACCTCGTAGGTGACCTCCCTTCGTTTGGAATCTGCATAACTCTTTTGCCTAGATTAAGCTATCTTAAGCCTGTCTCGAATCAGCCTGACCTTCTCTTCAACATCCTTTATCATGTCGGGTCCGAATAGACGACGGTCTCCTACACCATCCCATAGCAATGCTGTCCTGCATTTCTTGCCATACAAAGCTTCGAATGGTGCCATTCCAATACTTGCTTGAAAACTGTTGTTGTATGAGAACTCTGCATACGGTAGATTCTCATCCCAGCTAGATCCATAGTCCAGAGCGCAAGCTCTTAACATATCTTCAAGAACTCGGTTCACTCTTTTTGTTTGTCCATCCGTCTGCGGATGAAACGCGGTGCTAAACTCTAGCCTTGTGCCTAGAGACTCGTGCAATTGTCCCCAAAATCTTGAGGTAAACTGGGTACCTCTGTCTGAAACGATCTCCTTAGGTATTCTATGTAGGCATACAATCGTAGACATGTAACGTTTGGCCAATTGTGCACTTGTATAGGTGGTCTTCACAGGTATGAAATGGGCAACTTTGGTCAAACGGTCAACTACCACCCATATTGAATCATAACCAGACCTTGTCCTTGGCAAGCAATGATGAAATCCATGCCTACCTTATCCCATTTCCAGTCTGGCACTGGCAACGGTCGTAATAATCCAGCTGGTTTCTGATGTTCAGCCTTGACTCTGCTACAAATATCACACAAAGCGATATACTCAGCGATGTCTTGCTTCAATCCTGTCCACCAAAACTTTTTTTTCAAATCCATGTACATCTTTGTATTACCGGGGTGGATTGAGTACGGTGAATCATGAGCTTCTTGTAGTATTAGCTTTTTGATCTCGGGGTCTTGTGGTACACAAATACGCTTCTCAAACCATGCGGTACCTTGATCGTCCTCAATGAATCCTTTTGCTTTTTCAATAGCCATATTATCCTTTATCGTTCTAATTTTCGAGTCTTCTTTCTAGGATTTTCTAATTCTGTCCAGTAGAGTGGGTTGTACTTCCATGTTGGCTAAGTAACCTTCCGGGACTATCTCTAATCTGAGATCCTTGAATTGCTCACACAATTCAGCGGGTAATTCTCCAGCTGTAAGTCCATTAACATAGCCCTTGCGGCTCAAAGCGTCGGCCACTACATTAGCCTTGCCTGGATGATATTGAAGATTGAGATTATAATCCTTGATTAACTCTAACCATCTTCTTTGTCTCAAGTTCAATTCCTTCTGCGTGAATATATACTTCAAGCTCTTGTGATCGGTGAATAGCTCACATTGCTTTCCCATGAGATAGTGCCTCCAAGTCTTGAGTGCGTGCACTACCGATGCTAGTTCCAAATCATGAGTGGGGTAATTTTTCTCAAGATTCTTAAGTTGTCTTGAAGCGTATGCTACGACTCTTCCTCCTTGCATCAAAACACATCCCAATCCTAGACACGAAGCGTCACAGTACACTTGAAAATCTTCCAGTAAGTCGGGCAAAACAAGGATGGGTGCTGATACTAGCCTCTTCTTCAAATCTTGAAAACTTTCTTCACACTTATCAGTCCATTCAAACTTCTTCTCTTTCTTCAAAAGCCCAGTCATAGGTTTGGCAATCTTGGAGAAATTCTCTATGAACCTCCTGTAATATCCAGCAAGTCCTAAAAAGCTGCGGACATCTCCGACGTTCTTAGGGACTTCCCATTCAGTCACCGCTGCTACTTTAGCGGGGTCGACGGCAATTCCATTTCCTGACACAATGTGTCCCAAGAAACCAACTTCGGACAACCAAAATTCACACTTGCTGAATTTTCCGTAAAGCTTGTGCTCTCTAAGCTTTTCCATGATCAGACGCAAATGTTCTTCATGTTCTTCTTTGCTCTTCGAGTAGATCAAAATGTCATCGATGAATACTACGACAAACTTATCCAAATATTCCATGAATACCTTGTTCATCATATTCATGAAGTATGCCGGGGCATTGGTTAATCCAAAAGGCATCACTGTGTACTCAAACAGGCCATACCTAGTGGTAAATGCTGTCTTGGGTATATCCACTTCTCGGATCTTTAACTGGAAATAACCTGATCGAAGATTGATCTTTGAGAAAACACAGGCTCCTTTCAATTGATCGAATAGATCATTGATTATACAGTCTCTTGGCTATAGGTCCACTTCCGGGCAATAACTCAATGAGAAATTCCACATCTCGGTCCGGTGGCATGCCTGGTAATTCCTCTAGAAACACATCCGGATATTTTTTCACTATTGGTACATCCTCTAGGCTAACCCCCTTAAGAGAATTTACCTTGGGTAATTTAAGCTCATAGGTTGACTTGAAGCGGATTCGCTTCTTCTCCGAGGTTGTGAGTGTGATAGTCCTCTTGACACAATCTATAAGTCCTTCATACTTGGCTAACCATTCCATTCCTAGGATCACATCCAAGTCTTTTGATCCTAACACTATCAGGTATGTGGGGAAAATGTGTTTTCCAATTTCTAGTGTCAGCATTCGGCATTCACAAGCCGTTATCATCTCTCCCCCAGGTGACTTCACCTTCATAGGGTTCACTAAGGTACTAGTGTTTAATCCATTCTCATGCACAAAACTCCTTGAGATAAAAGAATGCGATGCACCGGTATCAAACAGTACGAGTGCTTCAAAAGAATTTAGACGGAAGGTGCCAATTACGATACCTTGCTCCTCCGTGATTTCTTCCATGTTGACGTGGTTCACATTGCCCTTCTGAAATGGGTTGGGCTTTGCTCCAGCCTCATTGAACTTCTCCGAACAATCATTGGAGTAGTGCCCCATCTTGTGACACTTGAAGCATTGCACTTGGCTCATATCCCTGCCAGTGGTGCGGTTCTGCCCTGGGTTGCCTCCATTGTTATGGCCACTGCCCTTGTTGTTGTTGATCCTTGGGTGCTGGTGCTTCTATTGGTGGTTCCGGCTGCCATTTCCTCCCTGGTGGTGGTGGTGTCCTTGATTTCCATGGCGGTGATGGTGTCCACTCCCACCATGGTTATTCTGATGATTTCCTCCATGCTTAACCATCGAAGAGCTGCCACTACCCTCGTACGAGGTGCGCGGCTTCTGGTGTGGACCAGCGTGGTTATTGCCATGGTGAGGCCTCTTCCTCCTGTTTTCTATCTGATTCTGTTTGTTCTCCAGAATGATGGCTTTGTCCATGAGGGACTGGTATGTAGGGATGTAAATGATAGCCTCGAGGGTGTCCCGATCTTTCGATGAGATACCTAATTATCGATTTGGTAGGAGGTGACGTTGACGATCCGACTACAACCTAGGAGGCAGCGCCTTAGCGATCGATACACCAACTCCAGAAGGTTATTGATCCCGCGGGGGCACGATCAACCTGACCACGAAGGTCTTTGTTCCTGCAAGCAATCGAAGAACAAGCAAGAACAAGATGAAAAGCAATCTGAAATTGCGAATAGGAGATATGAAGGTTCACGAATCTGAATACTCAATATAGTTGGAGTCTTGATGACGGTAAAACAGGTGGTCTAACCGACACACGCGATTACACGAAAGTAGCAAAGGCTAAACTTTATCTAATCAAAACCCAAGGCTTCTTAGGGGGCTCATGGGGTATATAAAGGAGGAGGGAGAGATATTTTCGTCCATCTGGAATAAGGAGTCCGAAATCCAACGCTATCTCTAACTTTCCTAACAAACTACAACTCTTTAGGAAACAGAAAAACAGATCCGTCAGCTTGTTTTGTCTGCCACGGTCAGCACGAGTCGAATCTATTGATGGGGCCAGATCCGTTGGAAAGGTCTTGTAATTACCTTTCCAACAAGTACTTGTTTGCTTGATTTGGACTCCGGATGCGGCCTGGGTGATTAAAACAAATTCGGGTCTCCTGACAGCTCGGACCCGAATCGGATTCAACTTTAATTCGTGATACCTTTCTCTAGCAAGCTCCGAATCAAGTGCCGTTTGATTTGTTAGAAAGTAGACTTGATAGGCTTCACTTTGAATCTCCCTTTGCAGGCTATCACTCTTCATCTTCACTTTGGACTTGTAAAGTTCAATAAGATGTCTACATAATAAGATTACACAAGATAGTAGCTCCGCCTCTTTGCAAGTAACATATTGAAAACATTTTGTAATTGAATTCACCTGATTATAATTGTTATTAGATACACCAACAATTAGGGTTCTAATGGTTGTATCCATGGTTAGCATGTCCATATCAGTAAACGACTGCCAGTTGAACGGCGAGTTCGTCGTTCAAGCCATCCAAAAACTTTCCGGCGTTTTGCATCTGTGTTGACGTCATCCGGGGCATAGCGTGACAACTTGTTGAAGGTCTCGATGTACTCTGACACGGTCCTGTTCCCTTGCCTTTAGCTTGTGGAATTCCCTCTTCTTCAAGCTCAGTACGCCTGCAGAGAAGTGGGCGGTGCGGAAGGCATCTTGGAACATTTCCCATGTGACCTCCTCCATGGGTGTAGTGATCTGATAAGTCTCCCACCAAGCTGCGGCAGGTCCTTCAAGCAAGTGAGCGGCAAATCTCACCTTGTCAGCTTCATTGCAGCCAACTGTCACTAGGCATTTGCTCACAGAACGGAGCCAATCATCAGCTAGAATCAGTTCCGGGGAGCTGGTGAATGTTGGTGTTCACAGCCTCAGAAACCTAGTTAGCATGTCCACTCGAGGTGGTGGATTGGGGTTCTGGTTGTTGTTGTTGTTGTTGTTCATCTGCTGGGTCAAAGCCTGCAGAATCTGGGTCTGTGCAGCTAGCAGTTGCTGCATGGTGGCGTTGTTGTTGTCCTGACCCTCCTCATTGTTGTCAGCATCGCGGCGAGTATCGCGTCTCGGCGGCATCTGTTTTGGGACAGCATAGATGAGAAAATAGATAGACAGGGTCTAAGGGAAACTAAGCCCCACAACACAGGCAATACAACAGTTCAAACACAATTATAACACAAGCATGACAATTCAATCATGAAACAAGTCCACTATAAAGCAAGCAAAAGCATTCACTAAGATTTTAACATCCAAAACAAATAGTTCACCAGGCATACCAGCCTAAACACAAGTAAAGAGTTGCAAGTAAACACACGAATCTACATTGCCATACCACAACGACGGCATGGTCAATGACTAACACGACAACGAATATAATATAGTAAATAGTCTGGCGGCTCTAAGCTGAAACTAAGGAAGTGAGAGGAAGTTGGTGTTCCCGGAGTTCTTCGCCCTGGAACGGGTGCGGGTGGCAGGTGTGTCCATCTCCTACGCCTCCGGAGGTTTCTCCTCCTGTGGCTCCATCTCCTCATCTTGAGGGGGTGGTGGAGCTTGTGCTGGTGCAGGGTTGGCGTTGTTGACCTGAACTTGGAGCTGATCATACTGAAGTTGCAGGAGATCCTTCTCATACATAATCTGCTCCATGATCGCGTGCATGTTCAGGATAACGTCTCCCCTGCGGTTCACCTCGTTTGTCTTCAGCGCCAGTTGACCTTGGAGTATCCCCACCTGGTCTTCAGCTATGTCCGCTCGGGTCATCTCGTTGTACAGACTCTTCCCCATGTCCACCATGTTCTGCTGCAGAGCTTGAAATTGAACATCCTCCATGTGCGGATCCTCGCCTAGGATCTCCGGTCCCACGGCATTCCTGCCAACAACTCGCCTTCCGAAGCTAAGGAAGACAGAGTCCGGAGGCAGTTCATCGTGGTACGCCTCGCACACACGAGCTATCGCATGTTGCATGGCGAACTGGAGTCCCAGCATGAAGTCGGGGTAGCGCACGGAGTAGGTGATGTCGGGCGTCAATGGAACAACAGTCTGTCCTCTGATCTCCGTGTCGATCTCCCAGCGGCGTGCGCCTCCCTGGGATCCCACTGGCTCAGCACATCCTCGGAAACAGGGTGTTGCCAGGTGTAGTGTCGTGCACAAAGTAGCAAGCTGTCTCCCAAACGGGATGTCATCGTCAATTGTCGGGTAATGGACGTGCGTGAAAGGTGGCTCATCTCCGAAATTTGGTGGACAAGTAGGTTGATGCATAAATGTAATAATGACAATATAAGGTGTATGTTATGCAAACATGACAAATAATTGTAACAGTCGAAAGCATGACATTGTAGTATGAGGTGTATATAAATGCATATAAAATCTGAAGATGCAAGTGGATGAAGTAAAACACAAGTAGTACATATGCATTGGACATTGGTATGATTGCAAGTGTATATGAATATGCATGTATCTCAATATGCAAATTTAGAGTGGGATGAAATGCATAGAACAATCATATGGTCTCTTTTGGTCTAATCCATGCTAGGGTCACGTTCCTACAGGCAACACAATGCTCTGATACCATCTGAAGCGACCGCTCCCGTATACGGATTCGATCTCTATGCTTTAGTGCTAATACCTGGATCGACTCACTAGCACACACAGGTTCAAGATGTAATATCATAGAACAAAGGTCTCAATATTAAAACGTATCATCCAGAATTAAAAAGGTACTTACAACTCGCATAACCTCACCGGTTAGCTGGAAATAAAACAACTGTTTAGCAGTGGAAAACGAAAGATACAAGGGCTCATCAACACCACGGTGAGAGCAAGTTAGAATGTAAGCCCGTAACCCAAACATGCAGAACGCACATCTTACTCGTCGTCGGAGCTTGCTGCATCATTAAACGATGCAGCCACTAGGGTCAATACATTGAATGTATTGGCAAGATTCACTAGGAGTTATATCAGAGCCTACCAAGTATATGCACAATGTGGCAAAGTGGGTTCAAGGATATTTGCATAAAAGCTTAGTTATTGAATCCTATCTTTTAATCAAATAGAATTTTATCACTATTGGACATGGGGTAGACACACCCATGCTCCAATTATCCTAGAGCACATTGAAGTGGATTCATCAAGTGCTCCGACCCTGTTCAACCATTCATTTTATTTAAGAAATTGGAATGAGTGAGACTTTCCTTACAGCCCCACATCTAGTTGCTCAAATTGTCCGTTGCCGGGGACACGGCTAAGTACTTAGTTTTGACGCTCTCGAGAGTTTGTACACATTCCCCACAAGAAACCGACGTGTTAGTCCCTTGTTGTCCTCAGGGTAGAGTAGCAACGGCATCGATTACGAGATTTTCAGAGGTAATTTCCTAAACCACGAGAGAATCACGCTCCCCCTACACGGCTACCTCAGTACAATTCCTCGGGTCTAGGTTCATACAACTTACTCTTGTCTCGCCAGAGCCCATATAGCATTGTGGTTGTACTGGAAGCTTCTAAATAGGAAACTAGTCCAGTCTCGGTTACCCTAGGTGGCATTTCACATTTGCAACGTAGGCGCTCCGCGAATCCACGGGAGAGACGTCCATGGACGATCCATTCCTGAATCCACAGGAACTCGACTCAGAGGGACCCATAGAAATGGACCTGACGCCGCTAATCCTCTAAATCTTCAAAGCAGCCCACTCAGCACGGTTCATTGAATTAATTGTTTTGCCTTACATCTAACAAAACATTTCATATCCAAAGGCATAACAATATCATAATGTAGTTATTTCCCCCACGATACTACCATAGCCTAGCATTCAACTACAATCGATGGCAATTTTGGTAGCAAAGTAATGGCGAGGGTAAACTAGACTACCTGGGATTTATAGCTAGAATAGAAGTACGAGTAATATTCGTAATGCATCTAATAAAACATCTAGTGCATAATAAAAATATTTAGGAGAATGATCAAAGTGAACTTGCCTTGTTCAAGGTTGTGGTAGTTCTCGCACTCTTCGCAACAACAAGGAATACACTCCACACAATCTAAAATAAAAGAAACATAGACACAATAAACACAACATTCAATACAAAAACCATGCCATGATGCATACAAAGGTTACCTCTAAAGTAAAAGTTTTGTTTCTGTTTTGAAAAGTCTTTCAAATGATTTGGACGGATTATACAACACCAAAGAGGTAATTAATATGCACGAAACAAGGGTAGGGTTTAAATTAAAAGATTGTGTGGTTTTTCAACAAAGAGCAAGATTTAAACCTGTATGCCATGATTGTTCACAAAATAATTTCTTTTCTGGTCCTAATGGACAGAGAACAAGTTTAACTAATTTTACAGCAAGATAACATACTCAAAACTATTTTGAAACAAATCGTTTGAATGTGAAACCATATTCAACCATTCTGTAAATAGCTTCTGTCTAATTTGTTCAAAACTGAAATTAGAAAGTGCCAAAATATTCTACACGTTGTGACGATTCCAGAAAGGTGCGGATCACAACTTTTGGACAAACGGTTTGAAAGATATGAGGCTTTGAAGTTGTAGGGGCCTTTCTGCAAAATTGCATTATCTAATTCGGCCGAAATAAAATTAAAAAAACTCTGCCACGTGGCAAAATCTGACTGGCCCGGTTCTATGGTTTTCGCCGGCTGCGGGGTGGCTCGCCGGCGTTGGCGCGGGCAGGCAGAACGGCGGCAGGGCGGCGCAGGCGGGGCGGCGGCGCGCGGTGGAGCGGCGGCGAGGGGCGGTGCGGAGCGGTGCGGCGGGGGCAGCGCCGCCGGGGCGGGGGCGCGCAGTGGAGCGGCGGCGAGGGGCGGTGCGGCACGGGCGGCGGGGCACGGGGGTGACGGCGGCGGCGCGTGGAGAGCGGCGGCGGCGCGGTGCGGACGCGGAGCGGCGCGGGTTGGGGCGCGGGAGGCAGAGGTGGCGCGCGCGGCGCGGCTCTCCGGCGGACGGCGTTGAGGAAGATGGCTGACGCGGGGACGGCTCGGTCGTCCAAACTCGAGGGCTAGCGCGTCACAGGGTTCGCTCGGGAAAGAGGAAGAAGGGGAGAGGATCGGCAGTGCGCGGGACTCACCGGAACAGCGTCGGCGGCGCGAGAATCGGCGGCGACCGAAGCTTTCTCCGGCGAGAAATCGGAGGGTAACCGGCGCGTAATCGAGCGGGGAAAGTGGGGGAATAGGAGGAGAAAAGGAAGAGCTTCGGGGTGACGCGCACAATTTTTGTCGCACCAGTGGCACCCGGGGTACCACCGCTGCGCGACGCGTGGGCCCCTCCCCCGGGTTCCCGGGAAAGTCTCATCCCGGAGAGCGCCGACGAGCTTCCCGGCAAGCTACCAGCCCGAAAGGGGCTCGCATGGCTTCAGGGAATATTCCAGCTTAAGCACCTCCCGGGAAGCTGCTTCCCGGGAGGAGGTTCCCGGGTGCGCTGGGCCCGGGTGCTTCCCGGGCCGACTTGCGGGGACTGGGGGTTCCCGGACGCGTGCCCCCGCCTCAGGTCGTGGGGCCCACTGGACAGCGCCGCACGCCCCCGGTCCCACCAAGGCAAGGAGTAAGGCGCGCGGCTCAGTAAACGAGCCGACTGACGGGTAGTTACCCGTCCGATCCAAGGAACAGTGGTTGTCCAAACCTAGAGGTTCGCACCCTGCGCACCCGGAGGCGTCCGGGGCCAGGGCGGGAAGCAGCCGTTCAGGAAACCGGTTGCCCCCCGTGCGAACCCTGGCTGAAGCCATCGTCGCCGCGCGCGTCATGGGGCGGTACGAGCCGCAGCAGGGCACCCCGGTGCACGAGACGTGGGGCGAGGAGTTGGAAGCGCTTCTCGCCCTGGCCGCCCAGCAGCCGCAAGGCGAGGGCGCCCCGGTAGGCTCCGGCCACGGGCCGAACTTAGAGCGCGAAGGCGCGCCGCCCGCCTCGCGACAGGGGGAGAACCCTCCCCCTGCTCAGCGAGGCCTGGTAGACGGGGGCCCGGAGGGGTCCTCGAATTCATCGCCCAACGTCCCGGGGGGCGATTCGCGTGGCATCTTGAATGCCCGACAACAGGAGGATCTGCGCCCGCTCTTGGAGCGCCGACGCAAGCGCGAGGTGGAGCCCGCGCCCACTGGAGCAAAAAGACGCTCCCATGGGCCCAGACGACGGCTGCACCGCGTAAGCGCAGCGGGAAACAACTCCTCGCTGCGGACTCGGGGGCTCCTGCGGCGAGGCCTGCGAAGAAGGCCTCGTCGGGGGAGAGTCTGGCGGGAAGCAGGGCGACGCGCCCCGCTGCCCTATCCACAACAACTCCCCCCACGACGCGCAGAGTTGCCGCGTCCTGCAAGGGATCAAGCAGCGGGGGGAGCAGCGCCACGAGGAGTGCAGCGCCGCCGGCGCCTGCTTCAATTGTGGCGACATCGGGCATCTCTCCCGAGATTGCCCGAAAGACCCCAGAGCGGGTCCGAGGCTGGCCGGCGGTGGTGCTAGCGGGGTTGAACCCCAAGGGGGGCGCAGCCAGCCCCTCGCTGCGCGGGAACGCCCTCCTCGGGGGCGTGACAGGGCGCGCGCCGAGGAGCAGCGCGAGCCCGACTATACCGGCGGCGACGAGCCGAGCTTCCAGGAGCCTCGTGGCGTCGCCTGCATCCATGGGGGAGCTTACGCACTCCCATCCCACGCCGCGGTGAAGCGCCTCACCCGCGACATGTGCGCGCTGTTGCCGGATGCAGAACCGCAGCAGCCGTTGAGGTGGTCGCATGTGCCGATCACCTTCAGCGCTGATGATCACCCGGTGCGACAGTTGGGTTCGGGGGTAATACCCTTCGTCGTCTCGCCGATCATTAGCAATATGACGGTGACCAAGGTGCTGGTGGACAACGGAGCGGGGCTTAACCTCCTGTCCGCCAGGCTAGTGGAAAAGCTCCAGCGGCCGATGGAGCGGCTGAAGCCCACCGAACGGTTCCGAGGGGTGAACCCCGGGATCGTGCGCCCGCTGGGACGCATCACGCTGCCGGTCACCTTCGGGTCCCGGGAAGCGTTCAGGACCGAGCACATAGTGTTCGACGTGGCACATACCCCGTTGCCTACAACGGGATCCTTGGTCGGCCGGCGCTGATCAAGTTTATGGCGGCTACGCATTGCGCCTACGGCGTGATGAAGATGCCGTCTGTCTACGGAGTCCTTTCCATCGGGTGCGATCTCAAAGACGCAGCTTGTTGCCTTGGCGAGGTCGTCCGGGCCGCTGCTGCAACTGACGCCGGCGACGAAGGTGTTGTCGAAGACGACGCCTTGCCGGGTGACGCCCCAGCAACGAAGAAGGCCCGCGCCACCCCGCAAGGGCTAGCCGGAGCCGGGGGAGGCGCAGGCTCGAGCTCGCGCCCCGGCAAGGGGCAGGGACTCCGGGAGGAGGCCGCCAAAGTGAAGAAGCTGCCCCTCCAAGCCGGCGACAAGGAGCGCACCGTTACCGTCGGTGCGAACCTGACCGCCGAATAGGAAAGCGCCCTCATCACCTTCCTCCGGGAAAACGCCGACGTGTTCGCCTGGGAACCGTCAGACCTTCCCGGAGTCCCCAGGGAGGTGATTGAGTATCGGCTCGCGGTGCGCCTGGATGCGCACCCCGTCAAGCAGAAGATCTGGCGGCAGGCACAAGAGCGGAAAGATTTCATCAAGCAAGAGGTGGGCAAGCTCAGGGCTGCCGGGGCGATCAAGGAAGTTTTGTACCCCACTTGGCTGGCTAACCCTGTAGTAGTGCCCAAAGCGGGGAATAAGCTTCGCATGTGCGTAGATTTTACCGATCTTAATCGTGCATGCCCCAAGGATCCCTTCCCTGTACCCCGTATCGACCAGATAGTTGATTCTACCGCTGGTTGTGACCTGTTGAGTTTTCTGGATGCTTTCTCCGACTACCATCAAATCAAGATGGTGGTCGAGGATCAGGAAAAGACAGCGTTTATCACCCCGGTTGGCTGCTACTGCTATACATGCATGCCTTTCGGGTTGAAGAACGCGGGCTCCACATTCCAGCGCGCCCTGTGAGAATGTTTGGGGGCCCAGCTAGGCCGCAACGCGGAGGCCTACATGGATGACATCATCATCAAATCGAAGCGTAGGGACTCGCTGATTGATGACCTGCTTGAGACATTTGAGAACCTCCGTAGGATCAAGCTCAAGCTGAACCTGGATAAGTGCACCTTCGGTGTCAACTCTGGGCAGCTTCTGGGTTTCTTGGTTTCACACCGGGGGATACAGGCCAACCCGACCAAAATAGAAGCCATCGAGACGATGGAGGCCCCCCGCAAGGTGAAAGATGGCCAACGCCTCAACGGCTGCGTTCCCGCACTGGGATGCTTCATCTCCAGGCTGGGCGAGCGTGCCCTGCCTTTCTTCTGGGTAATGAAGAAGAAGGGTCCAGTCGACTGGACTCCCGAGGCCGAGGCGGCGCCCAGGAACTCAACGATACCTGAGGTCACCGCCCATCCAAGTCGCCCGCAAGTTGGGCGAGCCGCTGCTACTCTACCTAGCGGCAAATGACCAGGTGGTCAGCTCAGTGCTGGTTGCCGAGAGGGAGGAAGACGTCCCGGGGATTGGGGCTGCGGGGCAAGGGGCTGAGCAGCCTCCGGCAACCACCTCAAACCCGGGGACCACCCCCGAGACGGCAACCCCGGCGCCGCGGAAGCGGTTGGTGCAACGCCCGGTATACTTCGTTAGTACGGTGCTGCGCGACGCGCGGGCAAGGTACCCGCAAGTACAAAAGCTCCTTCTGGGGATTCTCCTTGCGTCCCGCACGCTGCGCCACTACTTCCAGGCGCACCGCGTCACGGTGGTGTCCGGGTTCTGCCTCGAGCGGACCCTCACCAACCGTGAAGCCACCGGGAGGGTGGCCGAATGGAGGATGGAGCTGTCGGATTTTGACCTCCACTTCGCCAACTCCAAAAGCATCAAGAGCACGGCCTTGGCGGACTTCGTCGCGGAGTGGACGTCCACGGGCGTAGAAGAAAGTGAGTCGGAGACCGGCCTTCCCGGCAAGCTGGACCAGGGCCACTGGGTCCTCTACTTCGACGGTGCGTTCAGTCTCCAGGGAGCGGGGGCCGGGGTCGTCATCGAGTCGCCGACAGGGGACCAGCTGCGGTTCGCCGTTCAACTCGACTTCGCTAACTCCACCAACAACACGGCGGAGTACGAAGGTCTGCTTACCGGGTTGCGGGCAGTGATCGCCCTCGACATTAAGCGCCTGGTTGTTCGCGGCGATTCCCAGCTTGTGATCCACCAGGTGAACAAGGACTACGATTGCCCTCAAATGGCGTCGTACGTGGAAGAGGTCCGCAAGCTAGAACGGAAGTTCAAGGGTTTTGCACTTCGAGCACGTCAAGCGGAAGGACAACTTCGCTGCTGACGAGCTGGCCAAGATGGCAGCAGAGCGCCGGAAGCCTCCATCGGGGGTGTTCTGCCAGAAGCAACTGGCTCCTTCAGTCGCCCCCCAGCTGGCTGCCAGGGACGCCCCTCCGGCAACCGAAGGAACCCCTGCAGCAGCAGGGGTACATGCCGCTGATGTGACGGCATGCGTTGGCGGGGAGATTCCTCCCTGGGCGGAAGAGATGGCCCGCTATTTGAAACTGGAGGCTCTCTCGGAGGATGACTTCGCCGCGGAGCGTGTAGCACGGCAAGCCAAGATGTACACTGTGATAGATGGCAGCATCTACCGCAGGCGCGTGAATGGTGTCAAACTCATCTGCGTGCCGCAGGAAGAAGGGTGTGCACCGTTGGAGGACATACATCGAGGCACATGTTCACACCATGTGGCCTCCCGGGCTTTGGCCGGCAAGGTTTTCCGGCATGGCTTCTACTGGCCCACGGCCCTGGCCGACGCAGAGCGGCTGGTGAGGACGTGCGAAGCGTGCCAGTTCCACTCGAAGAAGAGCAACCAACCAGCCCAGGCCCTGCATGTCATCCCGTCGTCATGGCCGTTCGCGGTCTGGGGGCTGGACATCGTCGGCAAGCTCAAGGGCGGTTGGCGGTTACGAATACTTGTTTGTGGCCATCGACAAGTTCTCCAAATGAGTGGAGGTAGAACCAGTGCGCAAAGTGACCGCCCAGGCGGCCATCAAGTTTTTTAAGGGCATTGGGTGCCGGTTTTGTGTTCCTAACAGCATCATCACCGACAACAACACGCAATTCACGAGCGCGGCGTTTCACGCCTACTGCGAAGACATGGGCACTAAGCTGCGGTTCGCGTCCGTCGCTCACCCGAGGAGCAACGGACAGACGGAGCGAGCCAACGCAGAGGTTCTGGCGGGGCTCAAGACGAGAACCTTTGACAAGCTCAAAGGCCACGGGAAGCACTGGATCGAAGAACTCCAGCCCGTGCTGTGGTCCATCCGGACCACACCTAGTCGGGCAACGGGCGAAACTCCTTTCGCCCTTGTCTACGGGGCAGAAGCGGTGCTGCCCCTCGAGCTCAAGTACGGATCTCTCCGAGTACGCGCGTACGGCGACACCAGCCAACACGAGCAAAGGGTTGACGATCTAAACTTCATCGAAGAGCTTCAATGCCGGGCTGCTATGCGAGCCGCGCGCTACCAGCAGGCATTCCGTCGTTATCACGACAGACGAGTCCGTCCCCGGGGGCTCGAGAATGGAGACCTTGTCTTTCGCCGGATACAAGGAACGAAGGCCGGGAACAAGTTGACTCCAAAATGGAAAGGCCCCTTCCGGGTAGTGCAGGTGACCAGGCCGGGGGCTGTCCGCCTGGAAACCGAAGACGGCTTGCCGGCGCCCAATAGCTGGAATATTGAACACTTGCGCAAGTTCTACCCGTGAAGCGGCGGAGCCCGACCCTCAGGTGATGCCTCCGATGCATACCTCTCGAACTAGTGTAACTGGGCAGCCCCCGTGTGTAAACCGCTAGTTGATTGTGAATAAAGATAAGTGTTTCACCCCTGAGCTTTGTTTTTGCCTTGTTCATTCGCGTGTTTTCCCCCTCTTGCCTCCTACTTTAAGTGCACAAAGATGTCTTTCCATACTTGCTTGTGACCAAGGGGCTGCCGTGCCCCTGAAACAAAAACCCGTTGCCGGATCGTTCCGGCACGGGCCATGCCGTTGGCGGGTTGCCTGCGACGTGCATCACTGGACATGCCGTTGGCGGGTTTCCCGCAAGGTGCATCACGGGGCATGCCGTTGGCGGGTTTCCCGCAACGTGCATCACCGGGCATGCCGTTGCCGGGCTTCCTGCGACGTGCATCACTGGTCGTGCCATTGGCGGGCTTCCCGCAACGTGCATCACTAGGCGTGCAGTTGCTCGGCCCCCGCAGCATGCACCGCGCAGTCGCTGCGCCTAGGAAAGGAAATGCTCGCATCCAAGTTTGGCATCGACCCCTTTGTGCCGGGGGCTGGGAAGCAGGAGAGATTTATCTGTTTTACCTGTGTTACTTGTTTTCGTAAGTTTCGAAGATTTTTGCAGGACCTCGGACCTGGTAAGAGTCTAACCTGCAGGAAAGGGAGGAATCTTGTACACTGTGGTGCCCGTGAGCTGCCCACGGGTCGCACCATACGCCGGTGCCTTGTGGTGAGGGAGGTCCACAACACAAGGGGTTCATCGCACTCCGAGGCTTCTGAGTTGACGGCTTGCCGCCACGTGTGCCGCGGTTACCCGGTAAGCATGGCGCGGTGGCAAGCCTACCTCCCGCGTCTATAAAAGGCGCGCCCCAGCTATGGAATGGCTTAGAGCGAAGCCGGGTTCGGGGGGTGGTGCATCACCCCATCGAGCCCACCCCGAGGGGCGCCACAGAGGCACGATGGTAGTGCATGCCATCGGCGTCCCGCGCCGACGGGTGCACTGCCGTTGTGCCCCTGCTGCGCTTCCTCAAAGGGGCGGTTCCTGGGCGAGGGTCGCCGCAGAGGCACTGTGGTGGTGCATCCCATCAGCGTCCGGCGTCGACGGGGTGCATTGCCACAGTGCCCTTGTCGCCCCCCTCCGTAGGACACCTCCGCAAGGAGCAGGGGCTGCCGCGGAGACACTATGGTAGTGCATGCCATCCGGCCTTGTGCCGACGGGTGCACTATCATGGGGACCTGGCCGCATTCCCTTTGAGAGAGCCTTTTTCGGGCGCTTTTAGCGGCGCCGTACATGGGGCAGCGAAGGGACGCGGGCCCGCAACTGATCGGGGGCCCACGCGTCGGTTAAGGGCATAGCCCAGCAACCGACTAGGGGGAGACCCTTCCGGGAACAGGTGATGCCGGCCCACGCCCGGGGGCTACTGTCGCACCAGTGGCACCCGGGGTACCACCGCTGCGCGACGCGTGGGCCCCTCCCCCGGGTTCCCGGGAAGGTCTCATCCTGGGAAGCGCTGACGAGCTTCCCAGCAAGCTACCAGCCCGACAGGGGCTAGCGGGGCTTCGGGGAATATTCCCGCTTAGGCACCTCCCGGGAAGCTGCTTCCCGGGAGGAGGTTCCCGAGTGCGCTGGGCCCGGGTGCTTCCCGGGCCGACTTGCGGGGACTGGGGGTTCCCGGACGCGTGCCCCCGCCTCGGGTCGTGGGGCCCACTGAACAGCGCCGCACGGGCGCGTGGCGGGCACGGAACGCGTGGTCCCACCAAGGCAAGGAGTAAGGCGCGCGGCTCAGTAAATGAGCCGACCGACGGGTAGTTACCCGTCCGATCGAAGGAACAGTGGTTGTCCAATCTTGCCCTAGGGTCTTAGGCCCCTTGTAGCGGAGGTGGCACCCATGCATGCCACCAGCTCACCGGGAGGAGTTGCGTGTCTCCCCGTTGGACACTTGTAGCCCATGCACCGTGGCACCTGTGGCATCCCCTTGTGTATAAAAGGAGGACCCATGCCAACGGTCAAGGGGGTTAGACGGTTGACGGGTCAGACAGTTGGGAGGGTAGTGAGTTGGTTAATTGGTTCCGGTGGACAGCAAGCAGAGAATAGTAAGCAGTACATAGCCATTGAGAGAAAGCCCGGGAACTGGCTCGGCAAAAACTTGTAAATGCTTGATCCGCAATCAATATCAGTTCAGACAGGCAGGACATAGGGTTTTACACCTCCGGGTGGCCAGAACCTGGGTAAAAAACGGGTGTGCATTTGTTTTGGTACTAGCAAGCCCACTTGGCACTTGGTCTCACCGGCCCCATAGGGCCTCATCGGCCGTGCCGGCGATAACCGGGTCTCCGCCCCAGACGCCCCTACCGAACCTAAAAGGGGGACGTGGCTGCACGCCCCCGGTGTCGGAGCACGGAGCGACGACACTTTTGAAGATTGAGGTCGTGGGCGAGTGGAACTCGGAGTGGAGCCGTGGGCGTCGTGGACTCGGGCGCGAGTGGAGAAATCGGACGGAGGTTGAAGAAGGGTGGCTGGGTCCACCTGTCAGGGGCTGCGGGCGGTCCGCTGAGCCGGTCGGTCCGGTCTGGTTTTCTTCGGTTTTTCCTTTTCTTTTATCTATTTTCTGTTTTTGAACCTCAAAATTGATTCGAAGCTCCAAGTCCCTCCAAATAAAATCCAGCAAAATTTGTATAATCATATTTTTCATATGATCTAACTTTTGGAACAAGAATTTCCTCAAAATAAAATATTTAAAAATACATTTGCCTATAAAATGGCTTTTAGGGCCCTTACGCTATCGAAACAAATTATTTTTCGAAATACTTTCAAAAGCTAATTTATGGGATAGCTTTATATATGGATTAAGTCCCTTTTTTAACCTAATACCCTCATGGGTTAAATTGCAAAAACTCAAAAGCAAGATTAAAGCCCAAAATCAAATAAAGGCATTTTTGCAAAAGGGTTTTCTGGCAAAAAAAAATTACGGTTTTGAAAGTGATCAAATGCAAAGGTGACATGATGCTTATGATACGCAATGCATATGAAGGGTTTTGAAAATTGGGATGTTACATACATATGCATTGCATCCATAAGCATCATGCCACAATTGCATGTTTGAATTCAAATTTGAATCTCAAAAGGCTTTAAAAGATTTTATTTCAATTTAAACCCTAGGGTTTTCACCCATTTGAGCTTCGGATCTTCACACCAATAAGGTTTATTTATAAAAGGGGTTTATTGCATATATAAGCTATCCCATATTTTTTGGATATTTTTTGGAGTTGGAAAACTATTTTATTTAAATAGTTATCTAGCCCTAAAGGCATTTATAGGGCAAATGTATTTTTTTTATATTTTATTTTGAGGGCAAATTACTCCCAAAAGTTGTATCATGATAGAACATGATTTTACAAATTTTCTGCAATTTATTTGGTCCAATTTGGAGTTCAAAATCAAAAGTTATCAAAGAAATTAGAAAAAGGGAAAAAGAAAAGAAAAAAAAAGGGAAAACCGGACCGGTCCGACCGCTTGGGCCGAACCGGCCCAGAACCGCCCTAGCCGAACCGGTCCGCGCGCGCGCGCCCGCAGTCACTCACAGGTGGGGCCCACCTGTCAGCTGCTTCGTCTCGCCGAAGGAAAGCTCCGCCATGTCCGCGCCGCCTGCCGTTTTCGCCGCCGCGCCGTCTCCGCCGAGATCTCCACCTCCCGTGCCTCCCGCGCCTCGCCGCTCGCGTCCCTATAAAGCCAGCGCGCCCCTCTCTCTTTCCCCTCTCTTGCCCCCTCGTCTCTTCGCGACCACGCCGCCGAATTGCTCGCCGGAGTTCGCCCGCACCGCCGCTTGTTTTGGTCGCCGCCAATGAACCCTAAGGGTAAGCTCCGCCATCTTCCGCCCCCTCTTCTTCTTCATCTCCGTGCGCTCCTTTTGATGCGCTTCCCCTTCGTGTTTCATCCACCGCAGGCCGTTGCTGTCGCCGCCCGGAGCTCCGCCGCCTGGACCCCGCCTCGCCTCGATGAAGCGACCGCCCCCTTTCCAGGGTTCGATCTCTGTGCTTATTTGTGCTAGTCCCTGGATCGACTCACTAGCACATACAGTTCAACATGTAATACCAAGATACAAAGGTCAAAAGTACTTTATGACATCGTATCATCCGGAACTTAAATTATACTTACAAACTTGCATGACCTCCTAGGCCAGCATAAGCAAATATTGTTTCAAAACCATGATAACATTTTATCACAAAACTGCAACGGAAAGGTAGAGCAAAATGGCCTCATCTACTCTCAGAGGAGAGAGCATGATGGAATGTAAGCACATGACCCAAATAACATCGACGAACCTCACTCTTCGTCAGTTTCACCTGCAATATTAATTGCAGCCACTACGTGGTCAATACATTCGAATGTATTGGCAAGTTCACCTGGAAGTTATAACAGATCCTACCAAGTATATGCAATTGAGGTATAGTGGGGTTCAGGTTTTATGGCGTGGTAGCAAAACATAGTTTATCTAACTACAAAGAATGATGCATTATTGTTAAGCAATGGACACGGGGTAGAAACACCCATGCTCCTATTAACCTAGAGCACATTGAGTAGAAACATCAATTGCCCCTACCCTTTTCAAACCATTCATTTTATTTAAGAAGTTGGAATGAGTGAGACCTTCCTTACAGCCCCAATATCTAGTTGCTCATAATTGTCATTAACCGGAAACACGGCTAAGTACTTAGTTTGACACTCGAGAGAGGTTGTACACATTCCCCACAAGGAATCGACGTGTTAATCTCTTGTTGTCCTCCCGGGGGAGTAGCAACGGCATCGACTTCTAGAATTTGCAGAACATGTTTGCCCAGACCACCTGAGGAACCCGCGCTCCCACCTACACAACTACCTAAGTACAATCCCTCGGATCTGGGTTCACATTTCTTACTCCATCCAGCCAGAGCCCATTTAGCTTGTGGTTGTACTGGAACCTACTAAACAGGAAACTAGTCCAGTCTCAGATACCCCAGGTGGCATTCCACATTTGCGACGCAAGCGCTCCCCGAATCCACGGAAGAGACGTCCATGGACGATCCATCTCTGAATCCATGGAGACTCGACTCAGAGGGACCCATAGAAATGGACCTGACGTCGCATAACATCTCAAAATCTCAAAGCAGTCCACCTAGGAATGGTTCATTAGGGTTGTTTTGCCAAGTTTCCAAAATCACTCCACATCTTCATTTCATAGTGATTGAGATTCCCTCCCACGTTTACTAACATAGCATGGCTAAGCAATACTAATCACGATGGCTCTTGGTGGAGGATTAAGGGCAAAGGTAACCCTATAGCTAGTAGGTCAATCATAGCTAGCATAAGTACGAGTAACAGTCCTATCAATGCATTTATACAAACAACTCTAATGCATAAGTATTTTAATATTAAAATAGTAATAGGATATGATCAAAGTGAACTTGCCTTGGTAGTAGTTGGAGTTCAAACACTCGTCACAATCGCAAGGTTCGCTCTCTGAGAATACTATACAATCAAACAAACATACACATACATAAACACACAATTCAAACATGACAAAAGAATGTATGCTATGATGCGATGCAAACATGTGACATGATTGGGTTTATTTTATTCGGGTAATCTACTGATCTTAAGCATTAGCAATTAAAAGAATTGCATTAGGATTTTTAGACAAAGGCAAAAACAAACTATTAAAACCATAAATAAGGTTCTAATGGCATCTGCCAAATAATTTAATTCAAAATATTTATTTCCCTGTCCCATTGGACAGGGGATAATAAAAAAAAATTGGGCACTGGTTTCATTCAAAAAAGACTTATAAATAATTAGTTATTATTTAAAAGGTATTAAACTCTATTATGTAATTTGAATGTGATTCAAAATTTAAAATTTGAAATTGGACACTGCCAAAAGATTCTACATTTCCTAAGGATTCCAAAAAGGTGTGGTTCATTAAATTTGGCCAAACAGATCAAAAGATATGATCATTTGAAGTTACAGGGGTTTTTCTGCAAAAGTGCCATTTAATTAATCCCGGGGGATTAAAATTACATTTTTCATTTTATTTAAAGCGCCACATGTCAGCATCTAATAGGCGCATACCGGTTCCTTTAATAAGGAATAAAATGTTCTAATCTCGACCGTTGATCCAGATCCAACGGCCGAGATTGGAGATGGAGCTCACCGGCGAGTTCTAGGCTTCCGGCGGCGGTGCGGGCTCCGGCGGCGGCGGCGCGGGGTGCTCCGGCGAGGCTGGCAACGCGGGGATGGCCGGGGACGTTGCGGCGTGGCACGGCGGAGACGGGGACGGGGTCGACGCGGCTTCGGGAGGTCGGAGGGCTTGCCTAGGACGGCGCGAAGACGGCGGCGCGGTCACCGGACTCCGGCGAGCTTCGGGACGGGTCGTCGGGGGTGCTGCAGGGCACAAAAACAAAGGCGGCGCGCGTCAGGAGATGCGCGAGAGCGAGGGAAACGAAGGAGCAAACGGCGACGAGGATGGCTCACCGAGACTTCGTCGGCGAGAGAGAAAGCGGCGGCGGCGCGGGCGAACTCTGGCGAGAAATTTCTTCGGCGTGGGCTCGTAATTGACTGGGGAAGCAAGGGGGATGAAGAGAGGAGGTCGTGGGGTTTAAATGGACGCGCTCGGGGCTGCAAAACGAAGGACGGGACGAGGAGATTGCGGCGGTGAGCGCGCGGCGGCGAAAACGGCAGGCAGTGCGGTGCACGCAGGCGCCTTCCAAACGAGGAAGACGACCCTGACAGGCGGGCCCCGCCAGTCAGCGGCTCGGTGCGGGCGCGCGCGTGGACCGCGCCGGTCGGTTCGGCTCGGGCGCGCGGAACTAGGCCGGTGCGGCCCATTTTGGCCGGGCCGGTCCGCTTTTCTCTTTTTTTTTTCTTTTAACCCTTTTCTTTTCTGTTTTTCTTATTTCTTTGATAAATTTTGATTTTGAACTCCAAATTGGTCCAAATAAATTTCAGAAACTTTGTAAAATCATGTTTTACCATGTGTCGCACCAGTGGCACCCGGGGTACCACCGCTGCGCGACGCGTGGGCCCCGTTCCCGAGTTCCCGGGAAGGTCTCATCCAGGGGAGCGTCTATGAGCTCCCCGGCAAGCTACCAGCCCGGAAGGGGCTAGCGGGGCTTCGGGGAATATTCCCGCCTCGGCACCTCCCGGGAAGCTGCTTCCCCGGAGGGGGTTCCCGGGTGCGTTGGGCCCGGGTGCTTCCCAGGGTCGACTTGCTGGACTGGGGGTTCCCAGGCGCGTGCCCCTGCCTCGAGCGTGGGGCCTAGTGGACAGCGCCACGCGGGCGCGTGGCGGGCGTGGGACACGCGGTCCCACCAAGGCAAGGAGTGAGGCGCATGGCTCAGTAAATGAGCCAACCGACGGGTAGTTACCCGTCCGATCAAAGGAACAGTGGTTGTCCAATCCTACCCTAGGGTTTTAGGGCCCTAGCAGCGGAGGTGGCACCCATGCACGCCACCAGCTCACCCGGGGGAGTTGTGTGCCTCCCCGCTGGACACTTGTAGCCCGGCACCGTGGCACCTCTGGCATCCCCTTAGTATAAAAGGAGAACCCATGCCAACGGTCAGGGGGTTCCGCATTTTTTTGGCTCAGTTTAGCAAGTGCGCTCAGCTCGCTCGGCAGAAGCTTAGTTGGCTCTAGTAGACAGCCAGCAGAGAGCAGTGAGGAGTACCTAGCCATTGAGAGAAAACCCGGGAGCTTGCCCGGCAACTGGTAAACATTTGATCCGCAATCAATATCAGCTCAGACAAGCAGGACGTAGGGTTTTACACCTCCGGGTGGCCCGAACCTGGGTAAAAACGTGCGTGCATCTGTTCTTGGATTAGCGCGCACCCCTAGCACTCCGTCTCGCCGGGCCCGCTGGCCCTCACCAGCCGTGCCGGCGATCGCCGGGTCTCTGCCCCAGATGCCCCTGCCGAACCTAAGAGGGGGGACGCCCCTACTGAACCTAAGAGGGGGACGTGGCCGCACGCCCCCGGTGTCGGAGCACCGAGCGACAACAGCGCGGGTGGCACTTGTGGCGCCATTGGTGCGGCGGAGCTGGCTCCTGCAGCCCCTCCGCTGCCGGCAGGATCTGCCGCTACTGCTCCTGACGATGGGGCTTGGGACAACGAGCCGGCCCCGTGTTGGCTCGCCCTTTGCGCCGCCGTCCGCCTCAACAGAGGCACGTCATCGTTGTCATCGTCATCATCCTCTTCTACCGCGCCATCACCGACCTCTTGGGACTCGCCGTCCCCGGAGCCTTTGCTGGCGCCAATGGAAGGTTCGTCGCGGACACTTGGATCCTCCGAGGTGGCAGAGTCCCAGTCCGAGTCTTCCTCCTCCTGTCCTTCCGTCGCTGGCTCCTTTCCAGTACGGATTCTGGGTTGCGGGGGAGGGCTGCCGGATGTGGGATCCTCCAAGATTTCCCATTCGTCGCAGAGTGGATAATTCCGAGCCCCAGGGTTCGGGATCCAGGCGTGGATTGCCACGGCCCCCGCCGGCAGCGGCTTGAAAGCTTCATCCTCACTGGTGATGCCCTTCACCCAGAGTTGGACCTCAGCCGGAGTCAGATCCGTGCGATGCAGCCGGGTACGGTCACCCTGCCCGTTGTACATCCACGCTAGGTGTGTGTGTCGCTCCAGGGGGGCTACGCGCCTCCCAATGTAGTTGTGTGCCACATCCATATCCAAGAGACCTACCTGCCGGAGCGCGAAGATCTTATCGCAGATGGGAGCCAGCTCGGCGTCCTGGCATCGCGATACGTCCAGTCCATAGCGCCCTTCGATGGCGCAATGGGCTCCTCGTAGAACTCCATGAGATCATCGGCGCGCTTCCAGCACCAGTCTCGACGCCACTCACTCTCAATCTTCTTCTTCCCCAACTCGATGAACTCGGCCCGCAATTTGTCGCGGAAGCAAAATACCACCCTCGAGGACAGCGGAGCACCCTTCTCCGTCCTAGGGCAGTAGTAGTGGCGGAACAGCGCCACTGACAGCATCACCCCCATGAATGCTTCACAGAGGTGTTGGAAGACCGCCAATGTGAAGGAGGTGGGGTGAACTTGTGAAGAAAGAACAAATGCGACGGCACGAACTCGGTAAGGATGAAGCGGACCCGGAAGTAGTGATCGTCGCGGTCCGCGCTGACGGGCAAGATCTGGGTCGGCCCAAACTCGCTGTGCTTCGTGGCGAGCGCTAGGGTCAACTTCTCCACGCCCTCGCCATTGTAGCCGGGCTTGAAGAAGGCGTACTTGGCCCTCTCTTCCTTCTCCCTCTTCTCCTTCTCCGTCAGCTCCTTCTTGCCAGCCTTTTCGCCCTTGCTGCCGGCGGGGGCCTTGGGGCGTTTGGGAGCTTTCGGAGCCATGGGGATGCGAGGGGAAGGTTTGGCTGGGACAAGGTGGCAAGAGAGCTCAAAGTGGAAACATAGGTGAAGTAATGGGCAAGGCTTTGCGCCGCCGGCCTTGAATAGTTATGAGAGGACGGAGGGTTGAACGGTCTCTCCCACGATCAGCAGTAAAGAGTCCTTAAAGCTGCAGTAAGGCAGAACAGGACATGCGACATGGCTCAAACTCCCCGTCAAGACGTGAGGAGCAGGGGCGCAATTCACGCTGCTGACCGTTTCACCCGAAAGGGTGGAACTGAATCAGCAGCCTACGCAGCCGGGTTCCGGGTTACACTGGAACCCACGCGTCGGTGAGGGCGTAGCCCGGCAACCGACCAAGGATGGCTCTACCCCGGGAACAACCCTTGCCGGCCCACGCCCGGGGGCTGTTGTCGCACCAGTGGCCTACGGGGTCCCCAGTGTTACTGGACGCGTGGGTCGCAGTGGCGGTTCCTGGAAAGGCAAGCAACCCGGGAAGGCGCAACCTCGGGAAGCTTCACCCAGAAAGGGAAAAGAGCTCCCCGCAAGCAGAGGAGCCTCGCAGTCGGGGCTCCTACCCGGCAAGCCCCCGCTTGGCTGGACAGGTGGAAAGGCGAAGCACCGAGGAAACAGCTCATTAAAAGTTCCGACAGGGCTAGAGCGGCCTGTCTAGTCTTGCACATCAAGCCTACTGCGGTGAAGCTAGAACACGTTTTACTCTGTATAAACAGTGGATCGACCGTTGCATGAAGCACAGCGTGGCTCGCCTGAGCCACCTTGCCAGTTACCCCAACACGTACCTGGCTAGCGTGTCGTTCTGTGAGCGTTGGCACCTGTGGTATCCCCTTGTGTATAAAAGGAGGACCAAGGCCATCGAGCAAAGTGTTCGAAACTTACTTGGTTCGATTCTCTCTTAGTTCAACATTCTAGTAGTCTACTCTCTCGAAGAGGCATAGCTGTAAGATAGGCAGAGTCCTGAGGCTCTTACCAGTCCAAGTAGCTAGCCTGGGAGCTACCCCCAACAACTTGTATGCACAGTTAAACCAGTGGAATCCAAACACAAAAACGAGGGTATTACACCTCCGGGTGGCCCGAACCTGGGTAAATCAACTGTCTCACACCTCGTGTGTTTGGCCACGCTGGCGATCATTAGAGCGATCCCCACTGCCCACCACCGAACTACAAAAAGGGGTTGTCCAGCATCCCCGGTGCCGGAGTTCCGTGCTCCGACACGGGGGCTCGAGGTTGGAGAACTCGTCTTGCATCGGATACAAGGAACGAAGGCCAGGAACAAGTTGACTCCAAACTGGGAGGGCCCCTTCTGGGTAGTGCAAGTGACCAGACTGGAATATTGAGCACATGCACAGGTTCTACCCGTGAAGTGGCGGTGCTCTGCCCACAGGTGATACTGCTGCATCGTGCCTCTTGAAGCTAGTGTAGCCGGGCGAGGCCTGTTTGTAAACCGCTAGTGAAATGTGAATAAAGATAAGTGTTTCCTTAACTCGATGTTATCTTGTCACTAAGTATCTGCTTCTGTCTCCTGCTCTAGGTGCACAGAATTGTCTCCTCATTCTTGGCTGTGAGCAAGGGGCTGTCGGAACCCCGATAACCAAGCTTTTTGTCAGACCACCTAGAACGAAGCCATACCTTTGCCGGGCCAGCCCGTAACGTGTATCGTGCTGGCAAAGCACATTTGGAAAGTAAAGTATGCTCACATCCAAGTTTGAGTTCGACGCTTCTGTGCCCGGGGGCTGGGAGGCAGGAGGTTGTCTATTGTATGTCGTGTGCCTATCTCTTGATAGTATGTTGTTTTTCGTGCATTTCAAAATTTTATCATTGTGCGCCTTGGTCGCCGCGAGCATCTAACGTGCAGGCAAAAAACCGTTCAGACACACTGTGGTGCCCGTGGTGCTCCCACGGATTGTGTCACCTTGTGAGCAAGTTGCATATGTATGGCGATCGTTTCGAGGCTTGTTGCAGGAAAGGGCAGTGCGGGTCCCCACGTGTGCCTTGGTGGATGGACATGCACGGAGGCAAGATGCGTCGCTGCGGTTATATAAAGGCCGTGGTGAGCGCGGTTCTATCCAAGTGCAAGAAGAACGAAGGCGAGGGATGCTCCAAAGATGTGGTGGTGAGTGCATGCCTTGGTGTGACACCAGGGGTGCTCTCCCCACCGCGCCCTTGCTGTATCCCTCACACGGGTGCCCGAGTGCGAGGATTTCACACTCAACAAAACAGATCTAAGTACCTCGCTCAGAGTTCTTGGTTTTCTCTCCATAGCGTTTGCTTGCTGGGATGGGCTCAGTTCTTTGTTTAGCCATTGTGTAGAAAGGACGCCTGGGGGGGGGGGAGTACACTCCCCATGTGGGTTTCGCGGATCCGTCCCAGAACGCATGCTTGGGAGTAGTTAACCCGCAAGTGGATTGGCTCGCCACTGCTGCTCGGCCCAGGTTGGCACTACGGGTTCGTCCCGGGTCCTTGGTCTGGCTGAGTAAGTGATGGGCGAGTTCCTGGCAACACAAGGCATGACACACAAAAATTGAGTAACCTGCCCGGCAAGCCAGTTATAAACATAGTAGTCGAACTTGACTAAGAGAAGAAGTTCTTAAATAGCAAATGAGGTCACGAACTAATAAGCGAAATTACAATTGTTTAAAAAGGCGCTACGTGCCACTCGCAGCAAAAGTAGAATGAAAACAAGAACACAAAGCAGGAGGGGCATCGAGGGCACGCGATTCTCCTGCGTCCTCCTCCTCGTCCACAACGCCCTTGACAGCCTCGCTGTGGGTCTGTGCTTCATCCTCGTCCGACCAGGCATCGAAGACGGACTCGAAGGGGAAGTCAGGGTGCGTGAGGTGGACTCGAGGAAGGATCTGTCCAGCAACCTGTTGGGCATGAATGCCCACTTGCCGGCCACCAAAGGCTCGGATGCAGTCGCCGAGCCCACGCAGTCGTCCAGTGAAGTCGGCGGAGAAGGTGGTGAAGCTGCTGAAGTCAGCTCCGTTGAACAACGTCGTCGGGGTGTTGAACTCCCACAGCGCCTCTGTCGCCGAGTCCGCCAGCATCTTCAGCCCGGCCGACTCCTTCTGCTCCTGAGTAACCGGTTCGGTGAATTTTAGCCAAGCCAGCTCAGCCTCGAACTTGTGGCCGCGGCACTCGTCCTTCAGCTTGCCGATCTTGGACACCTTCTCCTGGTTGTACTCGTCGATCTGCTGAACTTCTGACCGCGCCCTGGTCAGCTCGCCCTGGAGGGAGGAGTTGGCTTCCTAGGCAGCTTTGAGTTGCCCCTCGAGGCTTCTGCAGCTCATTCTCCCGCTGTGCAGAGGCTTCTGCTGCTGCCTCCGCAGCCATTTCCCGCTCCTCGATTTCCCAGCGTAGCCGTTGGATCTCCATGGAGTAGCCAGTGAGCAGGTTCTTCTTCTCCTTGAGCCACTCCTGGAAGGTATCCAACGCCGCCATGTGCTCGTCTTCAGCCTTGGCGTGCGTTGATTCCAGCAGCTCGAGTGCCCGATGGTGCTCTGGCTGCTGCTCCCGCAGCTGGCGCTGGAGTTCGGCTTCTGGGACCGAGGGCTCGGTGACCGCAGCCTGAGTTTGCTGGGCCCACTGGACCACCTCCCAGAGCTGCTGCAGCTCCAAGCGCTGCTCCTCTGCTTCTTTCCGCACAGCGTCCAGCTCTGCCAAGACGAGGGCTTGGTGATGCTGCGCGTCGTTGTAGAGGTTGACGAATGCCAGCTGTTGCCGCTGGATGGAGTCGATCACTTGGTGGCCTTGCTAGAAGACGCTAGGATCCTAGGAGATTGGGTTCCATGCGCGCCCGGCGATTGCACCGCCCTGAAGCTAGAGGCGGCCCCGGCAAAGGTTGAGGCTCCTGTCGCGACCGTCTGTGACCTCCTCGATACCCGGCGACACCGCTCGCAGCTCTCTGGACTCCTCGGTTCCTGGCCCGCTCACAGGGTCAGGCTGGGGGCTCTGTGGCTTGTACTGGCCGCATCTTCCTGTCGCGTCGGGCTGCAGCGTGCCTTCACCAGCTACCTCGGGTTGTGCTGTTTGTTTAGCGCTTCCCAGGGCATCGCCGGCTCCCCCACCATATCCTCACCCCCTCCGGTGGAGTCACGTGAAGGTGCTTTGCAGGTGCAGCGTCCCTGCGGAGGGCTCCGGCCTTAGAGCTGGAGTCAGCCGCGCGCTCCACTACAACCTCGGGTGCAAATGCAGTTCCCGCATGCACTGTAAAACAGAGTTTGTATATTAGACAGCAGGCGAAGGGCGAGTACCTTTGCTGGGCTCCCTCCCCTTCCGTATGCGGTGATCCTTCACCCACACCAGGTCCCGTTGCTGGGGTCCCCTGGCAACTACGTCGGCCCCTGCAAGTGTCATGACATGCGCAGGAAATCAGAAAGGTTACCAAGTTAATTGTACCCACAGGGTATGTGGGTGCGGGGGTTACCTGATCCCGGGCCTGTATCCTGTGGAGTGTGGACAGGAATGTCCACATCGCCGGTGGGCAGCCCCAGCCAAGAAACCATGCACGGCAACCAGCGCAAGCGGAGGAGATGCTAGTGGCATACCGGATTGCCCCCTCTTCACCGAAGACCTGTAGCATTACAAGTACGGAGGCGTGAGTTAGCAAAGAAAATGGAAGAACAAAAAACTTGAGAATTCGGTTGGAGGTGGGTTACCTTGGCGGGTTGAGCACAAGCACCCGATCAGCGAAGATGCCGCCTACTTGAGGACACTTCCCCACTCGTGGCGCCTGAGGCGCCGTCGACGCGATAGAGGCGGCTTCTGAAGCCCCTCTGCTGCCGGCAGATCCTTCCGCTCCCGCGTCTGGAGGTGGGGCTTGGGTGGACGAACCAGCCCCATGCTGGCTCGCCCCATGTGCCACCGCCAGCCTCAACAGAGGGACGTCGTCGTCGTCATCGTTGTCCTCCGCCTTGCCGCCTTCGACCTCCCGGTGTTTTTCGCCTCCGGAGGATTCGTCGGCACAATGGTGGGGATCGTCGCCGGCGTCGGCACCTTCCGTTCCCTCAGAGTCCCACTCCGAGTCGTCTTCCCCCTCACTCTCCGATGCTGGCTCCTTGCTAGTACGTGTCCTAGGTTGCGGGGGAGGACTGCCAGACAGCGGGTCTGACTCAATTCCCCACTCGTTGCAGAGTGGGTAGTTGAGCGCCCCAGGGTTTGGAACCCTGGCATGGAGCGCCACAGCTCCCGCCGGCACCTCCGTGAAGGGAGCGTCCTCACCGGTGATTCCCTTCACCCAGGTTCGGATCTCCAACGGCGTCAGTCCTTGGCGCTGCAGCCGGGTGTGGTCATCCGACTCGGTGTACAACCACGTTGGGCGTGAGCGCCGTTGTAGGGGCTCTATGCACCTCCCAATGTAGTTGCGTGCCACGTCCATATCCGAGAGGCCTGCTGATGAAGATGTGACTTTGACAATGTCCATATTGATGGACTTGTATCTAGGAAAGATTTCGAGTGTGTGTTGGCGAACTCGTCGGCTAACAAGGACACAGGGGACACGATTTACCCAGGTTCAGGGCCCTCAATGAGGTAATACCCCTCCGTCCTGCTTGTCGGACCTATATTGATGAGTCGATTACAATGGGGTGCCGCAGAATCTAGATGCATAGAGTTGATGAGTGCTTCTAGGCGACTTCTATCTAAGTTAGGGGCGTCCTCTTGGCTCCCCCTCCTGGTCCTTAATATATGCAGGAACTCAGGTCTAAGGTAGAGTCCAAGTCGGTTACAAGGAGGAGATACACTCTAATTAATCTTCCTTATCTTGAGTCGCAAGATTTGGCATGTAGACTCCTGGAGTCGTAATAGGCTTCCTTGTGGGTCCCCGGCTGGGTTGTACCGGGTATACTCGAGTCGAGCGCCATGATTTTGTCACAAATGGGGGCCAGCTCGGCGTCCCTAGCATCTCGGAACGTCCAGTCCCTAGAGCCCTCGGGTGGCGCGGTGCACTCCTGGTAGAACTCATCTGTGCGCATCCAGCACCAGTCCCGGCGCCATTCCGTGTCGATCTTCTTCTTCCCCAATTCGATGAACTCCGACCGCAGCTCATCGCGGAAGCGGAATTACCACCCTAGAGGACATCGGTGCCCCCTTCTCGGTCTGGGAGTAATAGTAGTGGCGGAACAGCGCCACCGATGGCATCACCCCTACGAATGCTTCGCAGAGGTGTTGGAAGACCGCCAATTTGAAAAAAGAGCTGGGGTGAAGCTGCGCAAGCTGGAGCCCATATAACTCCATGATTCCGTGAAGAAAAAAGGAGTGTGGCAGCACAAACCCGGCAAGGACGAAGTGTCCGAACACCCGGAAGTAGTGGTCGTCATGATCCGTGCAAAAGGGCAGGACCCGCGTCGGCCTGATCTTGTTGAGCCCAGTGGCGAGCGCCAGAGTCAACTTCTCCACGCCCTCGCCGTTGTAGCCAGGCCTGAAGAAGGCGAACTTGGCCCTCATCTCCCTCTCCTTCTCCGACAGCTCTTTCTTGCCGGACTTCTCGGCCTTGCTGTTGGCGGCGGCTTTGGAGCGCTTGGGAGCTTTCAACTGCATGGGGATGCGAGGAGAGAACTTGGCTAAGGCAAGATTGCAAGGAAAACTTGAAGAGGAAGCAGAGGGGGAACCGTAGGGGAGGCTTTGTGCAGCCGGCCCTGGGTTTTTATCGAGGGTTGGAAGGCTGCAACGTTCACCCCCACGATCTACAGTAAAGAGCCCTAAACTCGTGGGTGAGTCAAGACAGGGTGTGCGACGTGGCCTGAACTCTCCAGTTAACCGTGGGGAGTGGAGGCGCGAATCACACTCCTGACCGTTCTACCCACAAGGGTGGAACCGAGTTGGCGGCCTACGTGGCCGGGTCCCGGGCTCCCCTAGGACCAATGCGTCACGACCGAGGGCTACTGTCGCACCAGTGGACCACGGGGTCCCTATTGCTGCTAAGACGCCTGGGTCGCAACGACAATTCCCCGCAAGGAAAGCTACCCGGGCAGGCGCAGCCCGGGAAGCTTCACCCGGCAAGGGGGGATCGCGCTCCCCCGCAGCCAGGACAGCCCCTCAACTAGGGGCTCATCCCCGGCAAGCTCCCGCTTGGCTGGACAGGTGAAAAGGCGAAGCATAGTGAAGACAGGGCATTTAATGCTCCGGCAGAGCTAGGACTATAGGTCTAGTATTGCACAGCAAGCCTACGACGGTGAACCCAGAACACGTTTTCCCTCGGTAAACAGTAGGTCGATCGCTGCATGAAGCACAACCTGGCTCGCGAGCCACCTCACCTGTTCCCTCGACACGCACTTGGCTAACGTGTCGCGTGGTAAATATTGGCACCTGTGGTATCCCCTTGTGTATAACAGTAGGACCAATGCCACTGTTCAAAGGGTTCGGCTCCATTTGAGTTCAATAGGCTCGTAGAAGTACAAGTAGCTAGGCTCGGGAACCATCCCGGCAACTTGTAAGAACGCATAATTCCAAGGAATGCAGACACAAAGCAGGACTTGGGTTTTACACCTCCGGGTGGCCCGAACGTTGGTAAAATCCTCGGTGCCACACTTCGTGTTTTTGGTCACGCCGGCGATCGCCAGAGCGATCCCCACTGCCTACCACCGAACTATAAAAGGGGTGCCCGTCATCCCCGATCCGGAGTTTCGGGCTCCGACAATGGAGGAATCATATAACCTAGCCACAGCAAGAAACATAATCATAAGAGAACTACCCACAATCTTTTTAAGTGAATGAATGGATAATTTAAGACCTGCAGCTATGCTTACGAATCAGAGGATCAACAGTTGGGACAATCATGATACAGTAGTCTCAGTTTTTTAATTTACCTAATGGTGATACAAAGAGCTACAAACACCCTTTTTCTATCTACAACAGTAGTCATGGACAAACCATAGAATTCAGCCGCAACAACAAACACATTCATAAGAGGATTGCCACACAATTTTTTTAAATTCATCTACAAATGTCTACAGAGACCTTTAAATCAATTTCTTGATCCATGGAACATCGATAACCACGTAGACTGACAAATCATTAATTTTCCACCGTGTTAATAAAGACGAACACACCACCCTCTGAATAGCCAGTAGAATCGATTATTATTCACAATTACAGAGGGTCACAAAGTATTATTTTTCTATCCACGACAGTAGAGATGGAGGAACCATATAACCTAGCCGCAGCAAGAAACATAACCACAAGACAACCACACAATCTCCCGATGAAATACAACAATTGCAACAATCACGAAGAACAAAATGCAGCATGAAGCTCAGTTTTTTAATTTACCTAATCACGGTACATGGAGCCATAGACTACCCTTTCTCTACCTATGACAGTAATCATGGACAAATCATAGAATCCAGCCACAGCAACAAACATAATCATAGGAGGACTGCCACACATGGGGAGTAGAATACAGCACCAAGTCTTAGAAACACAATTTTCTAAATTCATTTATTAATGACTACAGAGACCGTTAAATCAATTTCTTTATCCATGGAACATCGATGACCACTCTGACAAATCATTAATTTTCCACCCGAGTTAACAAAGTCTAACATGCCACAGAGCCTAGACGCAGAAACAAACATAACTCATAAGACAATAAGACTAAAAACTCATATGTTTAGGACAACCGAGAATGCAAATTCATTTTTATCCATGGTATATCCATGACAATAGCGACTAAAAGTGACTACAACAACTAAAGATGCACTAAAAATAGAACTCTGCATGTGGAGACTAAGACGCAGCTGAAATATAATCATAGAATTACAACAGGGCTGTCTCTGGATGGTCAATAGAATCCAATGAACAAACATCTCTGAAAATCAACTAAATATACAACCATAGATTAGGAATGACAACGAAGTATCACTACTCAGGACCGTCGGCGACGACTGAAATTGCCAAAAAATTAAATAAAAAATTGGAGTGACGAGAGAGTGGACGACAAAGACAACCCAACCATTCGTACCGAACATCAGCAGCATCAGGTTCTAAACCCAGTGAGCTGCAACAAGCCTGTGGACAAAATGAACGATGGAATGAAGCAGCAGTCAACGAAACCGCAGAACAGATACCATCTCTATACGCCACCATAGACTAGTAGTTGTAGTCACAGACAACAAAACCGTAGACAGACTGTAAAACCGGACGGCCTACATAGTAGCATGCTCGTACGCTGCTGACAACCCAAGCAGGCCGCATCCCCAAAAAAAAACTCAGCCCGAGGCACATGGCCCTCGTCTAAAACTGGCAAACCGAGTTCCACACCAGCCAAGTTCGTGCCATCTTCTAGAACCTCACGTGTACAAAAAATAACTAAGGCCACAACGAGCAGCTACGTCTTGCAACAGAGGAATATACGAAGGCACAAGCACAAACATCATAACTAATTGGTAGCAGACACACGGCCACAAACAGGCTTCTATCGAGTACAACACCAAAAGACAAAAACCACACACACGCACAGGACCACATGACAAAGAAGCAGAAAGTAATTAGCAACGAGTACAATAATAACAAAGAAAACTTTTTTTTGCGAGAGATAACAAAGAAAACTTGATAGTACACAGTAAGCTTTATACCTTGAGCATGAACCCCCACCGAAGCAAATCCTGGAACACTCAGACCAGATAACCTTCCTACAGGCCAGGAATTGTTAATCCATGGCAAGGACGGACGCGGTGGCGCAACAGAGGAGAACCAAAGAGAAACCGCAGCAACGAACGGAGCAGAGGCGAAGAATAAGCGCAGACAAGGAAACCAGCAACCGACCGACCGACAAAGAAGGAAAAACTGGCGGAACAAACAGAGACAAGAACGTACCAAACAGATCCAGGCACCCGGTAGAGGCTGCAGCCAGAAGACACGAGCTTCACAACAACGATGACCTGCACAAACAAGGAAAATAGGACAGTAATTAGATGCAAAAGCCACAAAGGAAAGCAACATGCATGACTGAGAAACGAAGGCAGTAACCAGGAACGGCCACCGCACAAAGATCTCCGAGCCGGAGCCGGCGCGAAACCGCCACGCAGGCCCAACGAAGATCAAAGAACAACCACAATGAGCGGGGCAAGGGACGGGAGCCGGGGGAGGAAGGAGGATCAGGGTACCCGAACCGAACGACGGACCTGGTTTTTATAGGCCAAGCGAAGCACAATGTGGCCGTCGAATCAACACACGGCAGCAACAGTGGAGCCTGAGCACGCATGATGACATGGCTTCCGGCGATGGCATGGGCCGCCCGTGCCTGCACAGAAAAGAAATCGAGCAAATCGCCAAAACAGGAGAGAGGAACAGGGAAAGGGATAAGACCAGAAGCCCCAGCGGCAGCAACCCCCCTACCCCCGGTCGAAGAAACGCGCCCGCCCTCGGCGCCCAAGGCGGCACAGTGACGACATGGATACAGCGACCCTGTGCGACGGACGTCCTTCCCGAAGATGAGTGACGACACAGGGGCCATGAGCCACTCCGAGCAGGTAAGCCGAGCGTCCTTCTTCGCCGGCCAATGCAGAAGTCAAAGAAGTCGAAAAGTAGGAGGACGGCAAAGATAAGACGCGGAACAGCGCACCGCAGGGCAGCCGCGGAAGAACCGGAGGGGGAAGAGAGGGAGGAAAGACGCGGACCGCAATGGGGAAAAAGGCTAGCCCAACACAGCAACCCATACAGAGACTGACAACCATACCCCACACAACACGCAGGCCAGTGGCAGAGGGCCAGAGCCATGCGGGCAACGGCGGGATCGGAATACACGGAAGGAACTGGGGCTGCAGGTCAAACAGAGCCTCAACAGTACGCCAGATCGATCGCAGGACAGAGAAATCCCCCACCCAATTCTTACGCAACACCAATTCACCGACGCACGGGCCCCAACGGCAAAGGGATCCACGCGCAGAGAGAGAATGGCTCGCAGGCAAACCAAGAAAGGTAAAGGAAGGGAAGCCAAAGGAAAGTGTAACGACCGTAGAATTAATGAAGCTTGGTATATTTAATTAAGCTTGATTAATTCTACGTAAGACTAATTAAGGTTAAGCATGTTGCATTTATGCATTAATGAATTTGACTAAGAACTCAAATTTTTAATAAGGTGTCGTGAACACTAACTTTGTACCCTGTTAAAACAACCCACATAAATAATTATCAATGACCCAGAGAAATTTTGCACCATCTCAAATAATTAAAATATGAGTCCCTGCAAAATTGCAGGATTTTTGGAGTTGTTTCAGACCTTCAAACGAATTAAACAAAACTGGGACAGAAATGATTAAGGAAAGAAAAGAAATCTCCTCTATCCAACACCCCACTCCTGACCTATGGACTTTTGGCCCAGCCCTTGACCGAACCTTTTACCCTGTAGATCAACTCGTGGGCCCCGATTAGCACTGCAGCCCACCTCAGCAGCGTCCTCTTCTTCCTGTGTGCGTCGCCTCCTTGCACTGCTCCCTGTCCCATCGACCAACCCCGCACAGCGCCGCCCGTCCTCGTCCATGCCCCCTTGCCCCCGTCCGTCCTTGCCCTTCTTCCCGAGCTCCGACGGAAGTGCCGCCCATCGCCGATCCACGCGACCACGCCCTCCCGCGCCCCGCCGCCCTGCTCGGGGACCACCGCGCCGACCTCGTGAAGCCCCTGCCGCCGTCGCACCGAAGCCGCGCGTCCCGGAGCGCTCCCGCGTCGACCTCGTCTCCGACCGCCGCCGCCTCGCCGTCGCTGGCCTTCTCCTGTGCCGGATTCGCCCTGCCGCTGCCGCCAGCCGCCTCCCTGCGCTGGCGCACTAAGAGAGTTCCGCGAAGCACCCCGCCGTGCCCCGAGACGCTGGACCCACTGCCATCTTCCCCAAGTCCGGCGATCGTCGAACTCCGCCGCCATCGCGTCTTCCTCGCCGGTCCGCTTCTTCTCCTGCGCGTGCCGATCGACGACATTGAGCACCTCCCCGTGAGCGCGACCTTTTCCTCTTCCTCTTCCCCGCATAGCCACCGTAGCTAGGACCGCCGCCGCCGGCCGCCCATGCCGCTCCGCGTCGCACTGGCCGCGTCCAGAGCGCGTCGCGAACGGCATGGCCGTGAACCGAATGCCGCCAGCATTCCCTAGCCTCTGCTCCATCCTTGGTGGACCGCATCCGAGCCGGCCCATCTCGGCAGCCCACCCGAGCCAGCCCACAGTTCCCGGCCCACCTAAGAAAAGAAGAAATGGAAAAAGGAAAAACAAAAGGCCCTAAGCCCGCTACTGTGCTAGCAGGCCAAGCCCACTGGATCCCGAGTTCCCTCTCTCCTTTTATTATTACTGGCAAAAAGCCCGTGCGTTGCTACGGAAGAAAAAAATTGAAAAACATGTTAGCTTAAGTTTTCAAAAGTGGTGTCTTTTGCACGTAGCTACGTATTGAGAGCAACTCTAACAGTTACCAAAATTTCTGATCGAAAAAACGTTAATTCAGTCTACCGAAAACGTCTTTTCCGATATAATTTCATATTTTATAATTTTTAGCCCATACGAAAATTATGTTAGCCCCGACAAGATGCTGCTCTCCCTTCGCTCCATCACGCATCTCTGCGATGCCATGCCACATATATTGGGCTTGTTTCAACCATGATCTTTAAGGAAAATTAAGAATCCAACACATCATCGATTAGTCATATGATCAAGTCCAATCGGGTCAAAAAATAGATCCAGGAAAATGGTAAAACTAAAATTATATACGGAGGGGAATTAAATCAATGGAATTTTCAGAGCAGATCCATGTCCTAATTAAATTTTGAAAGCATGGTCTGCATGTACCATCAATTAGGCCAAGAGTTCAGCAAAAATAAAGAAAAAATAGAGAAAAGCGTCGGTAGTAGTAGCGCCAGAACGCCCGCTCAGGAGCAGCTAGTGCTGCGGCGTCGCTGGAGGAAGGCTCCCACGCTATCGACATGCCCATCTCCGCCATCGCGCATCGGCGCCGACGACCAGCTAAGGAGGCGCCGCGAAGGATCTTGACGACGCAGGCCAGACGGAGGCCGGACGAAGGAGCGGCACTGTTGTCTTCCCCATGCGGATCCTCGTCACTGGGATCTGGCCGTCAACAGGACGTGGGCGCTCCGCAACTGGCAGCGTGTCGTCCTACGCCGGCGAGGGGGTCCAGGCGCCGCGGGCAAGAGCATGGGCGGACCTACGTTAAACCGAAACGGAGTGATCGAGGGAGCACCGAGCACGAGACTCCCATGCACGGAAGCATCCCGTCCATCTGCAGCGCCTGTCGCCATCGGCCCTCGCAGGCTCGCCGCTGGCCTCCGGCGGTTGCCGTGGTCCCTCGAAGCCGCACGCCCTCGCTGGTCACTTGCCCTCCATCGTTGGCCGCACAGCCAAAGCCTGTCCTCAATCCCCAATTCCCCACCATCGCTGGTCACTTGCCCTTCATCGTCAGGCAATCCCCAATTGACAGGCTGAGCTTCCATATTCCATCTTTTCTTTTCATGATTCTTGATTTCTTAGCCTCTTCCATGCCCTGGTCTCATCAATTGATGTGTATGGTTGTCCTGAGTGTGTCAAATTGGATGATTAGGATTTTATGTTTCGGGTCCGCCCATGGGCGGGACGCGCAGGCAGCACAGCGCGGCGGCGATGCGCACGGGGGCGGGGCGGGCGGGCGGCCAGAGCCAGGCGGTGCGTCGGGGCGGGCGTTGCCGGCGTGGTGCATGCGGGCTCGTGTCGGCGGGGCGAGCGGCCAAAAAAGGCGGTGCGGCGGGGCAGCGCTAGGATCCTGCCGCTGCTTGGATCGTCTCGGAGGAGGAGGAGGCAGATCGTCTCGGATTTGTGAGGAGGATTTGGAACGGGATTTGTGAGGAGGGGCGGATCGGGCCGTGTGGGGAGGAGAGGGCGGGCGTGCGAGGGCCGCGTGGGAGTTGGGACGACGGACGTACGGCACCCACCCATCACCACCAACTCCAATTTAATAGATAGTAATAGATTATTAAGTTTCTGATGCCGGGTCCCACCTGTCAGTGCCTGTAGCTGGTTTTTAAATTCAAACATGGAAAACTCTATTTACAGAGAATCTGCCACTGGATTAAAATGTTAACAACTAATTGTAGAAAAATCCTAAAAATATGAAACCAGTGGCATTAGATAGATAGTTTTGTCTAGTTTATTTTGGTAAACTTTTTATGAAATGCTTAGTGTATTATTTCTTCACACTACTTCAAAATGTGAACTAAGTGTTTTGGAAACAGGAAAATGCTTAGTTAATTCCTAGAGAATTATCCAGAGCTTCAAAAATTGTTAAACCAACTTTGTTAAACTTGGTTTTGAGCCCCTGAACCAAATCCACTTCTTTTGGGAGTTTTGGGTTAGTATAATTATGTATGTGATTTATTGTGTGTTAATGCTTGTATAAATCCTAGTAAATGTTTTAATAATGGAAAAATATGAAACTTGGTTTGGAAACTCATACTAAGTGTGTTCCACTGATCAGTGCCATAATATGGTACTCTTATGTTCAAAAATACCAGGTATGATTTTTATAATATTAATAATGCATTTTCCGACTTGTAAAAGGTATAGAAACATTTTGATAATTCATAAACATGTAATTCCAGTGGCATTAGCTCACTTGATTATGATAATTTTCCAAAAGGGTTATATGCTGCTGCCATGTTTAGTAATATGCCTTTAGAAGCTTAATTACTTCTAGTAGCTAATTCTTGTTTAGTTAAATGTGAGAAAGTAAATAGGCACAACTTCCATGTATGGCTTGGGACAATCTCAATGCCATTAGACGTATGCATAGGTTGGTTTACTTGTGTGTTTTGGTTTTAGGGTTTCCAAAATATCCAAATGTCCTACCCGAAGAAAAATGGATTAACCCCCTCCTAAGCCGCGACTATTATACTTTAGGTGTCGATCAATGCTCTTAATATACACACACTGTATGTCATGTTTATTGTTTTGGCCATCGAGCCCGGTTGTATGATCTGCCTTGTTTGCTTGTGTGCCATGTCGATCGGAGTAGTTGACGACCAGCAGGACCCTCGACCCTGCGAGGAGTTCTTTTCACGTGGACCCTGTCGCTACCCTGCCACATTTTCAGGCAAGCGAGAAGACCCTTGATCGGGATGAATAAGTTTCTATTGATATGCCATGGTGGACGAATAGATACCGTCGTTGAGTAGTTTCCGGTGTAACACCATCGTTCGTGTTGACTGTTTTACTAGTATGCCATGGTGTATGATTCAGTTATCGTCATTCACGTTTACTGTTAGTTATTTTGGTCTTGATAATATTTCACTTGCGATCATCTGTATGCAATGTGTTTGGTGACGATCAGATCTCAGTGTCTAGGGTTAGGTCGGCGATGAGTCACCAGGGTAACGGAGGCGATACGATTTTGGAGCAATCGACTAGTGGACGTCAGGGCCAGCACGGAGGACCGTGGGGTCGGTAGCGTGCCACTAGTGCGATTGAGTTGATCAGTCTGGGGTAGATCGTTAGCAAAGGGCGAGCATTGCAGACGGTTCTGTCCGGAACAGGGTGACCCGGGTCTCTAGTGCGAAAGGCATCGTTGAGCGGCCCAACGGGGAAGGCTGTTCTCGCCAGAACAGGTTAGCGATGAGTCGACAGTGTGAGGGTCTAGGTCATAACAAATTGCAACTAAAATCAATCAGACGTGAGCGGGTACCGTTATTTGGTTCTTTATCCCGTTTAGGTCAGTTAAGGACCGAGATTTGTGCGACGTTGATCCAAGCCATGAGCATACAGCCTCATGGTACTGTATGGGCGGTATCCTGACCTAGTACTCTGACTTGTCTTAGCATGGAAGCCACATGCGTTTCAGTTGCCGTGTTTAGTTGCGGTGTTTATTTGGTTGGATCAGAAGATGGAGATTTGAGATCTGAGATTTGGAGTTGGATGAGGAGTCCGCAGGACAGGTACTAGCATGGCCTATAGCTGGCGAGCTGGGTCATGCAACCTTCGGGTCCGGATCCCACCTAGGTGCCTAGGGGGTGTGATTCGGGTGAGGCTCTTAGGGGTGGCTTTCCACAGTGGCAGATCTAGGTTTGTGAGCCAGGGTGGTCCAATGTACATTTTTTTTACCCCAATATATATTATAAGTAGTTATTTTTTACCCCAAATATATATTATAACCAGCTAATTTTTACCCCAAATATTCCGTAACTTCCGCCATGTTCCGTGACTTCCGTCTATTCGTGTTCCAGCAAAATCGGTGGTGTTCTATTAATCGATCGATTAGATTTTTTTTTGAGCGGAACGATCGATTAGATTAGACTGAGCCGGCCGAACCTAATGAGGAGATGGGCTAGTCCGCTGGTGGGCTGGTGGCAGCGGCCTGTTTTTTCTTTTTTCCTTGGGCTTAGAATATAGGGTGTAGTTATACATGGGCCGAATTGCCCAGGGTGGTGGACCACCCTAGCCACCCTATGGATCCGCCAGTGGCTTTCCATGTTAGGTCAAGTTGGGCGAAACAGTCTTGTCATAGTCCCTGGTAAACTCACTTTGGTGTGCGGCGAATCTGTGGCCACGGATGGCGCCCTGGGAACTATGTCGTGAGGGTAAAGTTGTACCTCCCTGCAGGGTTAAATCTATTCGAATAGCCGTGACCACGGTTATGGTCAAGCTTGGTTATATGCTCTTATTTAGGTATTCACCAAATGAGTGTCAGTCAATAGTCTTGGCAACTGGGTGTTGCGAGACTAGTCAAAGTTGAAGTTGGATCGGTGACTTGATGATGATGTGGATCTGAGATGGCATGAGTGGACTTGTGAGGTGACTTGTGAATCTATGTTGTTGTGCATGACAGCGGGACGTAGGGTTGACAGGAGGTCTACCTGCGGGAGCCGAGTTATACCTGAGCAGTTCGGTGATGATTACAATTGAAAACGCAAGAAACAAATAAAACTTGATTAGCAACAGTGTATGCTTAGAGATAGCCTATATTCCTGTTGTAGCAATGATTGTAGTAGAACCTGGGAGATGACCACTGTACTGTTGTAGGTGCTTACCGTAGATGTACTTCGACTAGAAGTACACCTATTTGACTCAAAACTCACCTTGTTCAAATCCCTTGTATTAACACGTGATGTTAATTAAGAACTTGAACAATAAAACTTGTAGGCATAAGTCTTGCTGAGTACCCTAAGTACTCACCCTTGCCCCATTGTTGTTCAGGAGAGTTGAATTGACGAGTTCTACGACGAAGAGGATCAGTAGACGTTCTACCCACGTCGGCCTTAGCCATGTGTGTGGTGTGTTTACTTAGGCGCCATGCTGAGTTTATTCAAGCCATCTTACGACAAGTTGTATCTTATTCCACTGCTACTTCTGATGTTCTCTTCGGTATGTATTGAAGCTTTGTATTGTAATAACCTTAATTCTGTTGCATTAAAGATTGTAATACTACTTCTGTATGTATGTTTGTGATGTGGTATCGTTTGGATATGTGTACGTACTTGCTTGTTCCTGGGAAAGTACGCGAGCATATCCCGGTCCTGAAATACTTATCTATAACAATTTATTAAATTGGAGTTGGTGACGATGGTACGGGCGTCGCGGTCGCGGTACGTCAAGTTGGAGAAATTACACCTGTGTGCCACCGCGCGTCCCACGCCCGTACGCGCCGTGACCCAAATCATTTTTCTTTATGGTTTTGCTATTGATAAGTCGTCCGTTTTGTAGTTAGAAATCAATCGATACTTAGCCAGTAGATCTTAATCCAACGATAGCCACGCCCTTTTCTTTATTCTTTTTTCTCGCTACTTCCTGGTATCCCTTTCCTCTTCGCTCCCTCGCTCTCGTCCCTCTCCGTGTGCTTCCTCGAATCCCATCCCTCCCACTCTCGTCCCCTTCCGCTCTTCTTCCTCTCCGTGTCCCCCTCCACCTCGCTGGCGCTGCCTCCCCTTGCTCACGCTCCGTCGACCTCCCCTCCCCTCTGCCTCGCTCGCCCCGCCTCTGCTCCCCGTGCGTGCTGCCCTCCAGCGCCGCTGCCCCCCTGCAGCTCAACCCAGCAACTCCATCTTTCCATCGGCCCATCTCCACCAGGGATCGAGGCAAACATGTCGGAGAGTGAGAGGCGCCCAGATCAAAACCACACCCCCTCCTCTCTCCAGAACTTGCGTCCTCTCCAGGCCAAGAGAAAGGCAAGTGATAGATACGCCACCGGCCTCTTTTCTCCTCGGAGGAGCAACGCCAAGTCGTTAGGCGCGTTCAGGGTCGAGGCCCTGCGGCTGCAACTGCAATAGGACAAGGGAAGGGCTGCCATCGCCGGTGTCGTCTTTAGAGTTGACAGCACGCGGAACGAGGCCAGCGTTCCTACGAGTAGCAGGCCATCCCCATCGATTTCTCCTGTGCCACATACCGATCTTGAACCTGCTGACGCCTCCCTGGTAACCGCTGAGCAGCAGCAGCAACTGAAGCAGCGAAATGTTCGGGTCGAAAATGGACGGGAGGAGATACGAGGGCATCAGATCTATGGGCAGAGATGAGAGGAATTTTTTGGGTGTTTGGAGAACATCACGGGATGAGATCTGAAATAATGGAGGAAGATGAATTGGGTGGCTCAGTGCTAGAGTATTCGAGAAGATGTACCAGGATAGGATTATTTTACTATAACTAGGAAACAAGGGGTGTCCATTTTTTTTTACCATAAACCAGGGATGTCTTTGGTCGTAGCCTGTTCTACGAAATAAACAGGCATTGGGCATTTTTTAGAACCTTTGAAGAAAATTCTCTTTATTTCATAGAACTCGACAGTATTATGTTTGCCCGTGGCAAGTTGTAGGCAGTCAAAAATCGCTGACCATCGACGTTGTTTTCTAGAATGGAGAGAGTATATGTACAAAGATCGACATATTCGTGAAAATTATTACATTTTCATCAATGTTTTTTGAAGAACTTTGTCGATCCATAGCAACACACGGACACTCCACTATATTTTTCAATATCGAGTAAGGAAGACGAAGTCAATTTATAGCCGTAAAGTAGGTGGAGGGAGTTTACGATGACTGAAATGTTTGGTCAGTTTGCGATGACCGAAATGTCTAAACCACACGGTTTCATGCTAATCGCTTGTTTAATATATAACTACCATTGGTCAATTTAACTAAACATTTATTTGTTGTTCCGTAGCAACGCACGGACATATCTGCTAGTATTGTATTATTGGAGGGCTGGTTGTGCAATTGCCCTTAGATGGACAGCTGTACAATTAAGTTTAGGATAATCATAATCCGGTTCCGTCACAGAAAGTGCCCCATCACGACGGCACTCAGATCAGACATGTCAAAGCGGAACAACAAAACCCATTGACCGACAGGACGGACCAACAGAGCGCAACGGCCCATCCGCAGCGACAGCACTCGAAAGAACGGAGGTAACAAAATGCACGAGAATTGGACACGACAGCCCTGGCGCCAGGCAGACCGAGGCCAGCAATTGCACGGTGCATCGATCGGGAAACTCTGAGGGGGCAAGTACTCTAACGTCTTTTAAAAAAGAAGAATATATACGACCAAAATTCTTAAAAAAAAGAAAAACGACCAAAACCCTAAAGTCCCACGACTCCGGCGGCCCGTTCCTGTCGCCACTCCGCAGGCGCTATTCCTCCTCCGCAGGGAAGCTGCGCCGCCGCACGCCCTTTCCACCTCCGCATCGAACGCTATTAGGCGAGGAGCTGCAGCCGCCTGCTTGCAACCGTCCACTCCCAGGACGCCGGCGTCAGGAAGGCTGAGTCAAGCCGCCGCCCTAAGCTAATCCGCAAGGTTTTCCGCCCCTCTCCCTCACTGTCTTCAATTTCTCCGATTTCACTGGTTGCGGGTCCCCGTCGGTCCTCCAAGAACTCGTTTCGGTATTTGTACTGGGATTAGTGTCGGCTTTCGGTCGTCGCCGGATAGGGACTGGAGGCCGCTCCAGACTACAGTCCTGCCGGAAGAGACAAAGCCGCAAAGGGATTGGCTGTACATTGCTGCCTATATTTGCTTGATATTAATTCCGTTCCTAAAATTATCTTCTTTTGCTGTAATTTATACGTGCAAAGTTATACTTTATATTAGACTAATGCTATTTTCTGTTTCTCAGATTCTGTTTACCCTCCAGCTCAATGCCTATTTGCTTGTTACTGAGAAAAGTGCTCTTCCGGGTATGGATCTAAATACGATTTTTTCTTTTGAGCAAATTTGGTGTATCTTTTACTTTATGCTATCTATACTTCGTTTTTGTAAGCCCTGAGGCAAACACCAACTTTTTCCTAATAAAAGCCAAGCAAATCATCTAACAGTAGCTCATTGGAAGATGTCAGACATGTAAGTCTCACAATTTTTGGACTAAGTATGTTTGGTGTAAGACCGTACACCTTAGTTGGGACTGAAAAGGAATCTGTTTCCGCTTCAGTGTGGCAAGTTTTACTCTGTTGATGTATTGTCAAGTACTACCTCTGATCCTAAATTGTTGTCGTTGTTTTAGTTAAAAATTTGCACTAAAACAACAACAAGAATTTAGAATCGGAGGGAGTATTTTATTGGTTACTGCAAAAAAGTATTCGAACTTATGCATGAGTGTTATCTTCTAAACCAGACAACAGAGCTAGCTGGCCATAGCTTGACCCAATTAGGGAATGTAATTCCTGTTATTTTGTTTGTTAGGGATATGGTACCATGATCTTGTTGGGAAACAATTTTACCTTTAAACTACGCAGATATCAATTGCATATTAGATATTTCTTTTTACTTAGTTCGATGACTATAGAAATGACCGTTTAGGATTAATTAGTGAAGCAATAAGAATTCACCTGTCACCTTTCCCACCTAGTTCCTAATCTAATCCAATCGTAGTTTCCAGCATTTTTTTTGCATTTCCATGACATCAACAGTTGTTGCCAGTTGTTTGCTATTCAATTTCTGCAACAAAGGTCATGATTTATTTGTTTTCTGAGAGGATGGTGTTTGTCTATTAGACAAATGATCTGTCCGTCAAAATAAATCCTACTAGAAATGTGTAAGACAAAAAGAGTTGGGCGAGTAGAATAAAGCGAGGCTTATTAGTAAAAGGGATCCTATCACATTTTTGTGCCTTCTTACAAGCTAAGCTCCCAATAGCTGTTAGAAAACTAATGCTTATAACAGAACCTCCAACAGCTCCCTCAAACTTCATTTCTCATATCTAAAGCAGGGGATGGGATGGAGTATCTGCCAGAGACGTTTATTTTTGGCAAAATCCCCAAATATGACTATGGGGATCTGTTTGGGGAAGCTGTTGGAGTTTTTCTAAGCCACCTCCATTAGCTTATACTCCCTCCGTCCCATATTAAGTGACTTTCTATTACATGTATCTAGACATATTTTAGTATATAGATACATCCACATTTACTTCTCTGGGCGTGAGGCTTGATCCTGTCTAAGCTTCATAATAAGCTCCCTATCTAGCATTTATTTCAGGTTTTTTTGAGCTTAAGCTGAATGCAGTTGAGCCCAAACAGCCTCTAATTAGTTGCAAGCACATGTTTCTTTGGTTGCCTTGGTTGTTGGACTTTTCTGGTAAAGTACATACTAGGCTATGGTGGGACATGTGCACAATCATAGCGAGAAACCCATCACATACAATGAGCTGTTATGTCAGTACTGCTATGAGCACACTAACATAAAAAGCGACCTATGTAATGTCCCTTTGGCTCACATTGTGGTAATTACTATACTAGAGAAAGACAACAGATATAGCTGGAGGGGAGGAGCATTAGGAGGTTAACACACTATGATTAGAACAATTGGGCTGTAGAGGGCTTAATTCATCATTCTTGCGTGCTTAGGACGACAATGGTATACCTTTTGTAAGAGTTAATTGTATATGTACAAGAAATGAACCCATGTAACAATTTTTTTTATATCTATCTCTAATTTCTAACTAATACTGCCTTTTAGGCCTGTTTATCAATAGATGCTGTAGAGTTAGTATGGATGTGCTATCTGGTAATTCATAATCCCATCTGGCAAAAGGCATTACGGTGACAGGGGATTGCTGTAGGAATAGATCACGGTATTACCACTAGACGCAAAGACCCCTGTAATGGAAGCAGAGCCGATGCAACGCATTGATGCCGCATAGCCTTACTATCCTCTCGTTGCCCCAAGCATCACAGTCCTAACGTCCCCAAGGTATCCATATGTCTGGGGAGAAACATCACTCGCCCATATTGCTAGATCGGAATGGGTGACTTTGGGCATGTGAAAGGTGACAACCAGGTTCTGGTACACGAACTTGCTTGACCCTTAAACCCAAACCCCCTCTTCTCCTTTTATTGACGTCCCCACAATGGGATTTCACATTAGAGGCCCATTAGGAATCCGAATTATGCTCTAGCCCCTTAAGTGTGCGACCCTATAGGTTCATGCATGTTTAGAAATGACCCGAGTTACTCCTACTCGCTCATTAGTTGGTACGGCCTCTACCAGCTCATGCCAGCTCCCAAATGCACATATAGATCGTATCAGACAAAACTACTCAAATTTACATACATGCTACTCACTTTGCCTCGCGATATTGGTCAAGCTCAAACTCAACCGCTCTTTCTCGATCACGTGTTTCAGAATCTTTTATTATGTTAACTCTTTAACCTTAGTAGCATGGCCATGCATTTCTTGATCCGATTACTTAATGTCCTTCGAGATCTCTCATGCGGAGAGGGGCAAATCTCATTTCGATTGACCATGCCTGATAGCGTGCTTCATGACAAATAAGAAATCAACCTTTATAACTACCCTATTACGGAGTAGCGTTTGGCATCCCTAAGAGTCACTGCACATCTCAAGCGCATGCGACAATCTCAGCTCTAAGGAAATAGCATACACATTGTAAAGAGCAACCTAAACTATTTTCTTATCTCTCAAGTTTGGTCCGTTCGTGATAGGGTAGGGGTGGCACCAATTGAAGAAAAACTTGTACAAAACAGACTAAGGTGGTTTGGACATGTCCAACGGAGGCCACCTGAAGCACCAGTAAACAGTGGGATTTTAAAGGGCTTTGATGATGCAAAGAGGGGTAGAGGGCGACCTAAGTTAACATGGGTGGAGGCAGTTAAAAGGGACCTAAAAGACTGGAATGTGTCCAAGGTGTGGCTTCTGACAGGGCTGCATGAAAATCTGCAATCCATGTGCCTGAACCTTGATTTGTTTTGTGTGTTTACTGTTATTTTCCACAAATTTCTGTTTGGGTTTCCTATCTTAGCCTACCCCAACTTGCTTGGGACAAAAGGCTTAGTTGTTGTTGTTGTTGTCGTCAAGTTTGGTCCGTGTTATAAAAGAATGGGATTGAATAGTTTCTTTGTTACAAGAATCTCCTGTTTCCTATGAATATAAATGCATTCTTTATTTGATGTATTTATTGATATTAACCTGTATATTGCCTACATTATTTCAGCACCACACGAGGGGATGGATGACTTTCAGGTACTACATGTCATTGTATTCTCCCTTGAACCTCCGTATTTTTCACTAACATGGTGTATCAATACAGTTTTCTTGATTTCTTCAGCACGGTGCAACCAAAGGTTGCTACAGTCGGAATTGACTTTGGATGCAAAAATTCAAGAGTTGCAATCGTAGATTCCTTGGTATGCAAACAGTTAAACATTTACTCCTTGATTTACATGAACCTGATCTCATATCTCCAGATTTGAGTTTTTAACGTTATGTCTGCAAAAGATGACTTTGACAATACATGCGGGTAATGACGAAAGGTACTTTTTGTGCTACTATTGTAGTTGCCATCGGCTACGAAGGTTCTAGGGTGTGTTAATCCCTGGACGCAAGGGTTGTCCATAGTGCCTTGGTTAAGTGTAGAGGGGTAGTGAGGAAAGGTTAGAGAAATTAGATGGTGGAGGAGAGAAACACATTTAGGGAATAGATAGTTTACTGTTTGCTTACAGATTACATGAAATTCCCTTTTTTAGGCTATTTCCTGATCCGACACAAATACTTGGCTGTACAGACTCTAGGACCAAACCGACATTACTACTCCAGTTGGCAGTTGATGGATATAGACCAAAACAAATAGGACTCTAGAAGCAGTGTTGCTTCATACTTGTCTTCTTTCCTTCTATTTGCCATGATAATCTTTGCTCCAATAGTGTGCACGACATTACTCTACCTTGGTGTGAAACTACTTGTCCATGAGCCTGGAACTTTGTGAGAGTTGCTGAAGTTCTTCCGTTGATTCCCTGGAGCATCCATATTAACTAATCATGATGCAATGCACCGAAAGTTCCTATTGGTCGCGACGCAAGCGAGCTTGGCCAATCTTTTGCTGACAGTGGTATATCTTGGCCATGAGTAATAGGAGGAAGTGCTGGAGTTGCTGACAAAGGAGTACCAAGGAACTTCTAGTGAAGAACAACATGGAGAACATTTTGTATGCATGTGGTAATTGGTGCATAGAGGTGGCGATGTCCAGAGGTGGCGATGTCTAGGACAAATAATTGGAAGACGATAGGTTAATTTATGGTTAGCTACAAAGACGTGGCTGCCTGCCTGGGCTGCCCAGTAAACGAATGATCATTTTGTTTTTGGTTTTTTTGGCATTCTCTACACCTATTTGTTACCTAAAATTGGTTACTCAAGGTTGGATCTAGTAACAACACAAAGCTTGTACTGATACCGTTGACCCTGGTTCACGACACATCGTCTCGCATTAGGGACTTGAAGAAGTATACCCTTGTTGTACCTTATCCGAAGAGGTGTCAACCCGCATTCCACGATCGCGTTCTCGACCCGAACGACCTTGGTTCTTGGCAACTATGGTTGGCACCTTCGGTTGATATGCAATGGACCAATCTTTTCAAGAATTTGAAAGGGGCCATGCATAGTACTTGAGTACCAATTTTGCATATGCTTGTACTGTTGTTGAAGCAGCTTGAGGGTGGTGCAATTGGAACTGAATCCGATTCTTTTATCCAAATGTTATGTTCCAGTACTGTTTGTCATATTCTTGCCACATGACTTGTTTCGTTAGGTGCATACACTCTTTGGTCTCTTAACCATCAGCAAACTTATGGATGTTAGAAGCATCCGCATCTCCTCCATCATCCTCTCACATATTATTGGGTTAATCTTCACCCTCTTCACTTGTCGAGTTTTCATCATGAATGATGTAGTCTTCATCTGCTCTTATTCTTGCTGCCCATCTTCAGTATTGCAATAGAGATCTTCTTTCACTCGTATGGTAGATTGCTTGCTCTTGATGACTATGTGCTCTCCTAGGTGGGTGACCTCCAAGCGAAATTGATGCACCAAAAGCTTCATTACCAAACACCTTGAGGTGGTGTGATTGATAGACTAATCTCAATTCATTGTCCAAATCAATTTTGTCAATGGCAAATGGACCAAAGCTTTTGTAGCCCACTTCCTCGAACATCTTTTGGAACTTTGTTATCATCTTCTAAATGCATGCGATAAAGTCTAAATCATTCAATCTTTTGTGTTAAAGTTAATTCCTTTTTATTTTTATGGATCTAAAAATAAAAAGCAATCAATTCAAAGTTGTACAAATAGTTCTAAAATTAAAACTGGACAAGCAAAACTAGACTTATGTTGGCTCACCAGTTAAATAGTACTCCAGCTTTTCTCACAAGCGCATGATGAAGCACAAACTTCAACAATGTGCTTTGCAAATGTTTGTAGACCATGGCTTGGCCACTATGTGTTCCACCAATCAATTGGAGTGGCAAATGATTTGTAGATTAACTTGATGAAATTTACTTGCTGAATTTATGAAATACTTGCATGGTTTTCTTGTCCATTGTCTTGCATTTCCATTACAGAAAGACTCTTCGATCAATGTTGTTTTGAAGCAAATTATGTTTTATCATTCTTCCATCCGCATCATTGAAGCAACCCTCTAGCTCCCCAGCTAATTGATGATCACCTCTCGTCATAAATTTTGCTCTGGTTCGTATAGACCAACCTGATATAGTGGATGGTCTTCTGCTTCACCTAGTGCACTATAAAATGTTGCGCCGATGCTCTTATGGCAATCTTCAATTGAATTTCAAAATCTAGCGGGAGTATCGTGTCATCCATGGGACTGCCTCTGTAACATCCCAATTTTCAAAACTCTTCATATGCATTGCATATCATAAGCAACATGTCACCTTTGCATTTGATCACTTTCAAAACCTTAAAAATTTGCCCAAAAAACCCTTTTGCAAAAATGCTTTTATTTGATTTTGGGCTTTGATCTTGCTCTTGAGTATTTGCATTTTAACCCATGAGGGTATTGTGGTAAAAAGGGATTTAATGCATATATAGAGTTATCCCATAAATTGGCTTTTGAAATTATTTTGAAAAATAATTTGTTTTGATAGCCTAAGGGACCCTAAAAGCCATTTTATAGGCAAATGTATTTTTAAATATTTTATTTTAAGGAAATTCTTGTTCCAAAAGTTAGATCATATGAAAATATGATTTTACAAATTTTGTTGCATTTTATTTGGAGTGATTTGGAGCTTCGAATCAATTTTGAGGTTCAAAAACAGAAAATAGATAAAAGAAAAGGAAAACCGAAGAAAACCGGTCAAACGGACCGAACCGGTCCAACCGGACCGGACCGGACCGGACCGAACCGGTCCAACCAAACCGGACCGGACCGAACCCCCGTTCTTCGCGTTTGGTCGCCGCGTTCTTCGCGTTTCTTCGCCGTTCCGGTGAGGCTCTCCCCGCGCCAACCCCCTAGCCTCTCTCCCCTCTCCAGCGCGAACGCCGTGACGCGCTCAGATTCGTGTTTGGTCGCCGCGTCGCCGTCTTCCCCAACGCCGACCGCCGCCCGCGCTCCGCCCACCCGCGCGCCGCCCGCGCCCGTGCCGCTCGGCCGCGCCCCAAGCCACCCCACGCCCCGCGAGCCCGCGCTCGTGTGCCTGCCCCGCCGCCGCCGCCTGCGCTCGGCTGCCCGCGCCGTCTCCGGCCACCCACGCGCAGCCCGCGCGCGCCGCCCCAGCCACTCGCCCGCGCAGCCGCTTGCGCCGCCCGCCTGCGCCACCGCGCGCCGCCCGCCGCCGCCTGCCCGCGCCATCCGTCGCGCCGGCCGGAACCCTAGAATTGGGCCAATCCAATTTAGTCACGTGGCGAGGCCTTTTTATTTTATTTTAATTCGGCCGAATTAGATAATGCAATTTTGCAGAAAAGCCCCTGTAACTTAAAAGCCTCATATCTTTCAAACCGTTTGTCCAAAAATTGTGATCCGCACCTTTCTGGAATCGTCACAACGTGTAGATTATTTTGGCACTGTTTAACTTCAGTTTTGAACAACTTAGACAGAAGCTATTTACAGAATTGTGGTTTATGGTTTAAATTTCAAATGAATTGTTTCAAAATAGTTTTGAGCATGTTAGCTTGCTATAAAATTATTTAAACTTGTTCTCTGTCCATTAGGACCAGAAAAGAAATTGTTTTGTGAATAAAAATGGCATACAAGTTTAAATCTTGTTCTATGTTGCAAAAACCACACAATCTTTTAATTTAAACCCTAGCCTTGTATCATGCATAGTAATTAGATGTTGTATAATCTGTCCAAATCTTTTGAAAAAACTTTTCAAAACAGAAACGAAACTTTGTACGTTAGAAGTAACCCTGGTGTGCATCATCATGGCATATGCATCATGGCATGGCTTTTGTATTGAACGTTGTGTTTATTGTGTGTCTGTTTCTTTTATTTTAGATTGTGTGGAGGGTAATCATTGTTGTTGCGAAGAGTGCGAGAACTACCACAACCTTGGACAAGGCAAGTTCACTTTGATCATTCTCCTAAATATTTTTACTATGCACTAGATGTTTCATTAGATGCATCAGGACTATTACTCGTACTTCTATGCTAGCTATAAATCCCAGGTAGTCTAGTTTACCCTCGCCATTACCTTGCTACCAAAATTGCCATCGATTGTAGTTGAATGCTAGGCTATGGTAGTATCGTGGGGGAAATAACTACATTATGATATTGTTATGCCTTTGGCGATATGAAATGTTTTTGTTAGTTGTAAGGCAAAACAATTAATTCAATGAACCGTCCTGGGTGGGCTGCTTTGAAGATTTTGAGGATTAGCGGCGTCAGGTCCATTTCTATGGGTCGAGTTCCTGTGGATTCAGGAATGGATCGTCCATGGACGTCTCTCCCGTGGATTCGGGGAGCGCCTACGTTGCAAATGTGGAATGCCACCTGGGGTAACCGAGACTGGACTAGTTTCCTATTTAGAAGCTTCTAGTACAACCACAATGCTATATGGGCTCTGGCGAGACAAAAGTAAGTTGTATGAACCTAGACCCGAGGAATTGTACTGAGGTAGCCGTGTAGGGGGAGCGTGATTCTCTCGTGGTTTAGGGAATTACCTCTGAAAATCTCGTAATCGATGCCGTTGCTACTCTACCCTGAGGACAACAAGGGATTAACACGTCGGTTTCTTGTGGAGAATGTGTACAAACTCTCGATAGCGTCAAAACTAAGTACTTAGCTGTGTCCCCGGCAACGGACATTTTGAGCGATTAGATGTGGAGCTGTGAGGAAAGTCTCACTCGTTCCAATTTCTTAAATAAAATGAATGGTTGAACAGGGTAGGGGCACTTGATGAATCCACTTCAATGTGCTGTAGGTTAATAGGAGCGTGGGTGTGTCTACCCGTGTCCAATAGTTAACATTATTATAACATTCCTTTGTAGTAGGGTAATTTATGTTCTGCTTCCACGCAAACAGCCTGAACTCCACCTTGCCAAATACTGCATATACTTGGTAGGCTCTGATATAACTCATAGTGAATCTTGCCAATACATTCAATGTATTGACCCTAGTGGCTGCATCGTTTAATGATGCAGGAAGCTCCGACGACGAGTAAGATGTACGTTCTGCTTGTTTGGGTTACGGGCTTACATTCCAACACGCTCTCACCGTGGTGTTGATGTGCCCTTGTATCTTTCGTTTTCTGCTGCTAAACAGTTGTTTTATTTCCAGCTAACCCGTGAGGTTATGCGAGTTGTAAGTACCTTTAAATTCTAGATTATTCGTTGTAATATTGAGATCTTTGTTTTATGATATTACATCTTGAAACTGTGTGTGCTAGTGAGTCGATCCAGGGACTAGCACTAAAGCACAGAGATCGAACCCTTGTACGGGGGCGGTCGCTTCAGCCTCCGAGGTTGCTATCTCTCGCTCTCACAGTTAATGTTGTACAAACACGTCAAGGCCTTCTATGATTGTACAAACTCTTGAGTATGAAAAATGTATTGCGAAGTGATTGGATTGGAATCTCACTAGAACTTCTCCACCTGTGCCTACATACATGAGTGAGGTGATACGTACATGTGCAATCTCTAACTTAAAGTCCTTCAGCTTCCCCATCTCTTCCTACATAAAGTCCCAACACTGTTGCATTTGGACTGTAATAGAATGTTGGGATCCACTACATTAGATGCTTGCTTGATTCCTTGTATTTAGCACTATTGTTGCACACAACTTGAAACAACTTGAACCTTATTATATTTTACAATTGTATCAATTCTCCTTTAGACAATCACTAGCATACGAGCCCATATGCATTCTTCGGTGCATCAGTGTACTTGACGATGTAGGTTCCATATGGATTGTTGATAAGGTGGCCTATCAGGTAGCGTACCCTTCTATTTGTCCATCCATACAACACGACTATGCAATCATATTGATTACAAGCCACCTTATGTTGCTCGCTCAAGCTGCACATGTCCTCAACATTGATAACAATTTACTAAGCTCACAGGGAGTAGGAGGCTTATAGCCTTATATTGAGAAGAGGCCTTAATGAAAGTAGAATGCATGCACAGACCTAATGTCATTGGCACGGTGGGGGGAGTATTGGGGGAGTGATGTCCTAATATCATTGACTGACTGTCATGTTAGTTACTCAAACAAAGATGTTGTCTTACAAAGGCATTGTTGTCAGCTCCCTAACACAGCTAGAGCTGAGCTAAACAAAACTCTTAGAAATCTCACTCTTGTTGATCTAGATGAGGGCAACTTTACTATCTTGCAAGCACTTTTGACAGCTAGGACATCGGCCGGCCCTGCAGAAGGCGATGGGTTTCAGTAATCAAGTCGATGATGGGAGAGGTTCTTCTGTTTGTCTTCCTGTGCAAACAGTAGCAGTAGGCAGTCAGTTTCCAAATTAGGGACGGTCTCAGGCATCAATTGTTTCGAGCGTTGCATTTATTGTGTTGAACTCCCAGCGATTCATTAGCCAGTTTCCAACTAATGACCCTAACTTGGGGGTGGACTCGCCTTCGGCAAACCCCTTCCCGCATCTTGTTTATTGCTCTGGCGTTGTCCCAACAAATCATACTTTCCTCTGCGTCTCTATGAACTACGACACAAAAAACACTAGTCCTCTTTGGGTGAGAACTTAAACACACTCATAGCATAGGTACGTGTCGCTCGGACTATTGATTTTATGAGAACTTCGCCACCACTTGATAAATATATTTCAGATCAGTCAGAACCTTTTAGTCACCTTTTCATTCATGGATTGGAACTTTCCGTTCTTCATACTCCCCTCCGGGATAGGAACTCCAAGATACTTCTCTTCGAACCTAGTATAGTGACTCGCAGAGTGCTGGTCACCGCTGAGCGCTCAACGGTCAACGCCTTGCATTTCTTTCCCAGTAGATCAGATCATTTTTCCGTAGTAATGAGTTGTCCGGTGCTCAATTTATTTAGAGTTAGCACCTCCTTCACAGCTTTTGCCTTCTTAGCATTTCTTTTGAAGAAGAGGAGATTATCAATGGCCAAAAGCAGATGTGATATTCCTAGGCCTCTCCTGCTAACTTCCAGCTCACTCAAACGCCCGTTTTCAATCTGATGGTGAAGCAAGGTTGACAACCCCTTGGCAACGAACAGTCGAACAGAAACAAATTTGGTGAGAGGGTCGCCTTGAGATCTTAGTTATTAATCTTAGCTATTAACTAGTTCTCAATTTGAAGTTCTACTTAAAAAAATACTAGAACTTTTTAAAGATAAAGTTAGCTTGATATGCTTAACTAGAGGATATCCTTAGGCGTAGCCCATGGGATGGGTAGAAAGGATTCATCAACTCGCCATTAAGCGTAACTCTGTAAACGGATTGTCGTAATGCATGTCATGATAATAAGGGCATATACTGTGAACTAACACCATGACATGTAATAATGTACTTCGAGATTGCTGGCATCCAATTGTGTACCGACCACCTAGGTTGACATAGGCCAACTGCATCCCACTGGGTCTGATCATTTTGTAAAAGAACCCTTTTGGATTTACCTCCACACATCCTTTCATTTTTTTTGAAAACCCTGACCTCATTCTTCTCAGCCTCTATCCATTTGAGGATTGCAGAGTGAGAATAATCTTGCTCAGAGAGTTTCAGGTTCTGTAATTTTTTGTATCCTGATAAAATTTCGGTGAGCAAGTTGCGAAACTCAATGAAATCTCTCAAAGGTATGTACAGACTTTTGACAAATGATTTGTGGCATCTTCTACAGACAAATATCACAAATGTTCGATTGAAGTTTATATGTGGTTTCATACATGTTTCAGTGAAACCTGACAAATGGATATCTGGCTATCGTGTTCTTGTACATAATAGTTTGTACTGCCGTACCAATTTGTAGTAGAACACAACAAGCACGATTTACACAGCATGAACGTACGAGCCATGGACAGACATATTATCTTCACTAGGGGTACGGATGCGTACAAGAGCACCATACAATATTATCTTTACTTGTGGGAGCAGCTGCAACATTCGACGATGGTGTGAAGCTACTCCGTTCCGTCCGCGCTCCAGGCTGCAACTAGATATTCATATGTAGAAAATGCCCTGCAGTTCTCTGTGACGATGATGTCCTCTTGACGCCGATCTGCGACCCTGCCATGCAGCAAAATAGACGTGGGCTGTGGCGTAGAGCCGTTGGAGGGCGGTGGCAGAGCTCAGGTAGGGTTAGAGAACAGAAAGCCGGAGAAACTGTGAATTGTGGGCATGGGGTGGCTTCACTGCAAGGACTGATCGGTGCGGTGTTGTTGAAATTTCTAACTGTGGGTGGGGCTTGATGCAAAATGTACAAGGAAGAGAGCTTCTGCCTGCCTACGGGATCTGGATGGTCAATTTCATATCTGATAGCATACTCCCTCCTTTTCTCAAAAAATGGTACTCACACTTTTCGAGGTTTAACTTTGGCAAACTATTAGACCAATAACATGTGGATTGTGTGTATTAGAAGAGAAGCACATGAAAGGAAGATAGATTATTGCTTGCAGAAATATTACATGGACTCCTTCGATAGGCTACTTCCTGAACTGACGTGTAGTTCTCTGTACTGACAGAATACTCCCATCTAACAGCTGTGGGACCAAAATAAATAGGACTGGCAGAGTAGTTATTCAAACATTGCCTCTTTGCTTCCACTATCTTCTCTGGTAATGCTTCGCAGTAGGAGTCCACACAGGCTGCATAGGTTCGTAGTGCAGCAAATAGGTCTTAACATCTCATGTGATGTGAAGGTTTTTACGTAAATCCCATGAAGTGTATTGATGGTTGATGTGTATGCTTTCCCTTTTTGAATATACAAGCGGGCCAAATCAGATTTTGTGTAACTAGGTCTTCACTAGAAGCTGTTGACGAGCAGCAAATAGGTCTTAACCAGAAGCTGTTGAACGGCTAACAAAAGTCATATTTGGTTTTGCCATTAAGTTATAATCCCTTTATTTTACCCACTTTTCAGGTGCCAGAAGTTGTTCCTAGTGAAACTGGATGTTCAATACCATCATATGTTACTCCAATAGATCCGAAAGATTCTGATGGATATGGATGGGCTCTGCAACAATTGGACCGCCTTGGCAAATGTGTTGCGGTTGGAGAACTTGCGAAACGCAGATTGTCGAGACAGCCTTCAGATGTTGTCTTCAATATTAAAAAATTGGCCGGGAAGCAATTTGATGACCATAATGTCCAAGAAATGAGAAAACGAGTCCATTTTAGCATTGTAGAAGGGGAGAGAGGAGAGGCTTGGGTCGAAATTTGCAGAATGAAATTTTCTCCTGTTGAAATTGCCAGTGTTATTTTTGCAAGACTGAAAGATATAATTCTGATGCACCAATTTCATCATGAATTTAAAGTGGTGATAAGTGTACCAATTTTCTTTAATCAGCAACAAAGGAAGGAGATAATGTTGGCAGGACATAAAGCAGGGTTAGAAATATTGCAAATAATCGATGAACCAATAGCAGCTGCTCTTTCCAGTACAACAATAAAAGAAGGTACCATTGTTGTTTTTGACATGGGTGCAGGATCATACAATGTCTCAATCCTTGGTGTGTCTGGCACAAAAATTGAGGTACATTCTTATGTTTTCCATATATACCGGTTATGCTTATATCTATTGCTAAAGCCTTTTCTGGTGTACTTGCTTATAAGCAGATCAAAACTCAATTTGGTAACCCCTGTGTGGGTGGGGATCAATTTGACGATATACTTCTGGACTATTCTGTGGCACAGATCAGGAAATTTTATTCAGTTGATGTTTGTGGAGATAAATATGGTATGATGTTACTTGCTGAAGCAGTGGAGCAAGCTAAAGTGGCATTATCAAGCCAACATGAAGTCACAGTTTCACTACCTTTCATCATTTCATCCGCTAAATGTCCTGGTGATCCTAACATTTCCATTTCTCGGGCAGAGTTTGAGAACTTGGGTGTTAACTTGGTAAAACAAATTCGAGATAAGTGCCAGACACTTCTAGCAGAGGCTAACATTAGTAGCAATGATATTGATGAAGTTATATTGACTGGGGGAATGACAAGAGTTCCCATGATACAAAAAATTATTTTTGATGTCTTTGGGAAGCATCAGGCCACAAAGGTGAACCATGAGGAAGCTGTGGTTATTGGGTCTGCAATACAAGCTTGTCTGATTGTAGAACATCAGCGACAGATTAGTGAAGACATCATCCCACTCTCTATTGGAATCGAGTCAGAAGGAATTTTTGTGCGTGTAATTCCAAGGCACAGCACAATTCCAACTAAAAAAACAGTAAAGATTCCTGCATGGCGTGGGTACGGTGAGTCCCTACCAATCAATGTTTATCTTGGAGAGCATGTCCTCGTTCAACATAATGTGTTCTTAGGAGTGGTAGAATTGATCAATAATCAACGCTCATGTCAAGGATCAATTTATTTTGAATTGACATTTGAGGTTGATAAGGACTATGTGGTTAAGGTAGGCGGCAGAAATTTTGGTGATCAGCACGAAGCTGCCTATGATTTGGTGAAACCATTAAAGGTCTTCCCAGTGCGTGAGATTGTGATGTGTAAACAAAGCGTTGATAAGGCTGTCAAAAGTGCTTTACTTGACTGGACAATGCATGGTATAGACTTCCGTGCTCGTTTGATACGTCAAGCAACATATATTGTGAGCACCCTTAGTGATGTCTTGTCTGCTAGGAAGGATGAAGTTCCGAAGGATCTCTTTGAAGAGGCCGCAAAGTCTTTAACTAATCTGCTAATGACATTGGATGGAGATGCTCATGTGTTGAACGAAAAGATGCTTGCTGCTGAATCAGCGAAATTAAAGGTGCTGCAATGGATGCCACCATCAGAATCTCCTTGTAGAGATTATTCAGATTATGAAGACTAGAGTACAAACCATCTTCAGACCAGTAAGCTACGACGGTCGCTAAGTTGCATGTTGTAATGGAAGTTCGCATGTTAAGAAGCGTACTTACCGTGGTTAACTTGCATTTCATTGAACATTTTATGTTAAAAAGTTACGCTGGAAGTATGCTGCTATGCCACCAACGTTGAAACAAGATTGAGAACTCTTGCTAATCAAACCCTAAGGCCTTGTTTGCGAGCCCAGTAAACGTTTGCACTGGTCAATTAATTGGCACAGGAAAAAACCGGTGGAATCCAAAGATAACTTATTTCTCTTGTAAGGACATATGCAATAAGACTGATTTTTATGTGTTACACATCATTTAGATAATACTAGTGGAAATGCTCGTGCGTTGTCACGTCCCACGCGCATGATGGTCGTAACGACCACTTTGAAAGGTGATCACTAAGTCCCATGCGCATGATGGCCGTAACGACCACTTTGAAAGGTGATCACTAGGTCCCATGCGCATGATGGACGTAACGACCACTTTGAAAGGTTCATCACGTCATTGAACTTTGATGGTAGTTGAGTAGGGAATTATCGTCATCGTTCCTCTTTTGTGCTGGTGCCGACGCCGTTTGCTAGTCAGCAGCCTATCTACTCGGCCAATTCGTCTCTCTTTCAAACTGTCTCTCAGTTCCTTCTGCCCGATGCATGCTCCCATCTCTTCCTAAACTCGTTCCAATCCAGATTTTTTTTTCCGCGAGAAAAGGAGATCGATGTCAGTGATCACAAAAATGATACATTGGTATCATCCTCAAGCGGATGACACCCTAGCCAACACGCCATACGCTGACTCGATCTAACAGAAGCTGCCAAATCATGACTAACAGTATTATGTGATCTATAAATTTTAGTAAATTTAATCGCCCTTTGTGAATCCTTCATCCGTTGCACCTCCTTGACCAAAGAGCTATAATGAGAGCGATCTCGACCCACACCATTAACCACCGCCAAGAGCTCGGCACTGTCAGTTTCTAGGTGGATTGGCAAGGTTGACCTCTTGAGAGCAAGAGCCAAGCGTACCATGCATGTCGCCAGCTCAGCCTCTAACGCATCAAAGCAATCAGGCAAGTAGCGAAGTGCACTGAACAGTGTAGTTTGTGCTTCATCACGCAAAGACCTGCTAGCTCCGGCCTCACCTGTCGCGGCCACGAAGCTCCCATCAGTATTCAACTTGATTCATCCTGCTTCAAGAGGATGAATGGCCACCGGCTGCGGCGTCAACCGGCTGGGCACCAGGCGAGGAAAGCACAGGACAGTCGGCTGCTTCCCTTTGCTTAAATCTGACAATGGGAATTGCTTGATAGTGATGAGAGATTCCGCAATCTGCATAGCTCTCAAGGAACCTCGTGGACGCTAGAATAGCAGGAGGAGGCTTGTTATGGGCAATCTCGTTGCGAACATACCAGGCTCTCCAGAGAATCAGGAGGATCTTCACACGCTGTACAGCATCAGCACGATTCAGCGAGGGAAAAAGAGTAAAATGCAGTAACGGTCCTTGTACTTGGGCGCGCAGCTCGCTTTAGTCTCTAAGCTCAGGATTTGCATCTTTTAATTCCTAAACTTGGCTTAAGCGCTCACTTTCATCCTTAATCACGGACGCGTGCAAATTCAACGCCACGTCGGACGGTCAACCTTGACAGCGTGGACAAAGAGATGCCCGTCTTGCCGACTATTTTGCATTAACCCCCCTCCTTACTTTTTTACTCAGACTTGGTCGTGTTTTTCAGTTGCCCCCTCCCATCCCATCCTTCACCTAGAAACCCCCGACGCGGAGAAGAATAGAGAGAGACGGGAGTAAAAGGGAGAAGGGAGGCGACGTCGGTTGCTGGCTTGATCGTCGACGATCGGTTGCCGGAGATCGATTCGCGACGCCCGGAGCGATGGCGCCAACCCGGCGACCCAAAGGCAACCCGCCACCCCTCAACGGTGAGTGCATCTTTGTTGGTATTGACTAATGGAGACTCGATTTTGGGGGTTTAGATTTTGTGAGCGAAATTGGGGTTTTGGGTGTTGCTTATAGTAGTCAATTTTGAATGTTTCTATAGGTGAAGACAGCGACTTTTTCTCGGTTGAGATCTGGCATGGCGGTTTTTTCGTCCGCGGTGGGGTTAATCAAGGATATGTGGGTGGCACGAGTGTTTGGTTTGATTATTGTGAAACAGACACATGGTCTCTTGTGTGGATAGAAGCTTTGGTTGAAGAGATTGGTTATGAGGCTGCTAGTAGAGTTAAAATGTACTGGTGTTTGCCTGGAAAAACAATGTGAGATGGACTTCGGTTTATTTTGCAAGACCATACAATTGAGACGATGGACATGGTGAAGAAAGGACATAGGTACTTAGTACTGTATGTAGACCATGATCATAGTATCTGATCATGATTTGGATGATGCGGTGGCTTATCCCTCTGCTCAATTGCCAAAGGTCTTCAGTCCAAGTAAACCTATATTTGTCCACGCCGGCAGGGTTGAATTCTCACGCGTCCGTGACTAAGGATGAAAGTGAACTCTTAAACCAAATTTAGGAATCAAAAGATGCAAATCCTGAGTTTAGGGACTAAAGCGAGCTGCGCACCCAAGTACAAGGACTGTTACTGCATTTTACTCTGGAAAAAATCCAGTCCCTTTGAACACCTTCAAGGCTTCAACCATGGATAACTCAGTGCAAACAGTGCTTGCAGCCCAGTGTTTGGCGACATTGAAGCTGCAGCCGGAAGGGAAGGAGAAGAAGCGGCAACGTTGCCGAAGGAACGAACAATTGTAGAGGAGAAGGATATGACGAGCAAGACCACGAGGAGCAGCTCCTCCGGACGAGCCATCGCTGCACAGGGGTCTGCACAGGGGCAGAGTAGGGGCGGACCGTCGCTTGTCGAATAGGAGAAGGCGAAGCGGGGGTGGAAGTGCAGAGGAGGGGATGGCCGGGTGCGCCCGGCGGTGGCCGGTGGATGCGGAGTCGAGCGGCTATTGCTTCCATGGCCCCAACTCCGGCGGTTGTGATGGCGCTGGCCAGCAGCTGCTGCTGCGGGTGCTGCCGCGTGGGGGGCACGGCAGACGGTGGGGAGGCGGACGCGGTCGGCGTGGGACGGGAGGCACGCGAGCACGAGGCCCAGAAGCTCCGGCGGGAGGTCCGGCCAGGGCTGGCGGCGGTGGGAAGAGCTGGTCCGATGCAGAGGCGGCAGTGGAGGATCGTATCAGATCGGAAGCCTCGTTCCATTGGGCGATTTTTTTATTCGGTGGTATATCCTTGTAATTTCTTTAAAATTGACGTACGGCCCCATTTTTATACTCCCTCCTTTCCATTTTATTTGTTGTTTTAGACTTATCTCAAATACCAATGCGCATGCAGACTAGTCTAAATTGCCATTAATCCGCGGCCCCTCGAGTCCATCGCGCATGCCGGCTCTGGCCTGCGCATAATAGGTTACCTCGTAGTGCCGTACTACTTCAGTTCGGGTCCCGTGGCCCCAGGGTGTCACTTGGCATTGGTGCTTGGGCGGTGGCACAAATCCCGGGCTCTGAGATGGGGGAAATGAATGCACAATCATGATATGCGCCCCAAGGCCGGGAAGGGGCCAAATCACGGTGCCACGCCGAGGCTATATAAAGCCTTTCTCGGCTGCATGAAAAGCACAGACAAAGGCGATGGGTTCTCCAGAGGCACCTTGGCAGCAGCACGGCCACCAACTGAGACAGTGGCGTGATGACGCCGAGGTGCCCCCGGCGACTCCCTCCATGAAAAGGAGACACAACACTCAAGGAAACCACGGGGGACCCTCGAGTTCCCCGCCACAGTGCGGCGAGGGGAAGCCAGCTATCAATTACCAGGAGCACCCTCCTCATTGTCACCGTGGCGGGAAATCTGGCGCTTCCCCGAAGGCAGGGATAGGTCCCCGGGGCACGATGATGATCAGAAAGAAACATGACAAAGACCTGGTGGTCTCCCAGGCCTGAAGCTGCGGTGCTACGGAAGGGAATGTCGCCTAGGCGCACGTGGCTCCGGCCGCCCCTTTGTTGTGCCCGTGGCCCCCTGGGTGCCATGTGGCACCGGCCGTGGGCAGCGGCACAAGACCCCTGCCATCAAAGAAGGCAGTAAAGGCGTGCCTGATGCGCGCCCCGAAGCCAAGCCGGGAAGTGGCCAAAGTTCGGAGCAGGAAAGGATTGGCTCGCAGGGCCGGAAGGGGTTATATTGTAACATCCCAAAATTTCCCATTTTGGAATGTTAAATAAAAATAATTATCTTAATTAAATTTTTTGTTTTTGAAAAGCTTTATTGTTGAGATTTGGTTGAATTTGCTGAAGAATTTAAATTTTTCATGACTTGTTTGAATTTTTGTCGCCATGACTAAATTTTAAATAAAAGACTGGATTAAGATCACTATCCAAATTATACGTCATGGTTTAGAGATTTATTCAGTTTCATAGTATTTCTATTTCAATCCATTTGCATTTTATGATGTTGTTTGGAGTTTGGAAACTCAACAAATTCTATTTCATTATGTGGATTTATTAAAGGATCTTTGTATCTTGATGAAAGCTTATCATGGTCATTATTGGTTTTCATCGTATTTCGAACTCTGAATCATTAGATATGAAAGATCGGTATGGTCGGCTAGAGGGCCGGGGGGGGGGGGGGGTTGAATATGCGACCAACAAATTTTAACCTTTTCTTTTTGTTTGTTGAAAGATACAAAGCACTTAATCCTAAGGTTCACTAGGTTTTCTAAAGTGAATGCAACCCTAGTATGAAGTGCAATAGCCGAAGCACTAGTTGAAGCAAAGGATAAACAATGAAGTAAAACAAGTAAGTAAAGGGGCAAGAATTGTACCATATGGGAGACGAAGATTTACTCCGGAGTTCCACCTTTTGGGGAGGTATACGTCTCCGTTTGGAGGAGTGCTCTACCACAAAAGTAGAGGCGTCACAAAGGCTCATTCTATTCGCCTCTCACAACACTACAAAGGTGAGGTGAGCTCCACTAATGGCTTCCTTGAAGGCAAACGCCAAACCTTTACAAACAAGGAGAAGGGCACAAATCCACAACTTGATTGGAGGCTCCTTTCAGAATCCTCAAGCACGTCCTCATAAGATTGGAGGCCTTGAAGAGACACCTTCCGGCTAGGGATCCCAAAATCCCAAGAGTAACAAAATCCACCAAGGAAAATGAGGGAAATCAACTTTTGATCTGGTGAAACGCTAGATCGAGCGCTTAACCCTTTCTCAAAGTATTGGCTAGGGAGATTTACTAGGGAGAGAGATCTCTAGATTTGAATCTTATGGAGGTGAAGAACAATGGGAAGTGTCAGGGTTAGAGCCGTTGGGGACGAAGACCCCCTTTATAGTAGTCCCCAAAATCTGCCCGTTATGTGCAATTTCAGCACAGGGCGGTACTACCGCCAGACCAGGCGGTACTACCGCGGGCGGTAGTACTGCACCGGTAACGTATCAGTACCGTAGTGGTCCAGTATCATGTTGTTACCCCACTAGCACTGGTGCGGTACCGGGGCGGTACTACTGTCGGTGGTAGTACTGCACCTGTACCGTCTCAGTACCGTAGTGGTCCAGTAGCATTTTGCTACCCCACAAGCACTGGTGCGGTACCGGGGTGGTACTACCATCACCGGTACTACCGGCCTAGGCAGGCCGGTACTGCCGCCCTGGAAGAAAACAGGCAGAACCCCTTTTGCTCAAGAATGGGTTTTAGCTAATCTTCAGCGATGGGTTTGAAGGCAATCTGGTGGTTGTGTGTACGTGAAATTGATTCACCCAAAACTTCCCAAATAGACTCCCTCTTTATAGTACGGATTTTCGTATGACTTAATAAAATAAAAAGTCGTAAATCCTTCAATGCTTCTTTCCTTTTTGAGGGCAACGAACCGCTTCGCTTGATTTTATATAACTTCTGAAAACACTTAGCATACGATTAGTCCACATGTCATCTTGTCGTTAACACCAAAACTCATTAGGGATCGAAATGCCCTTTCCATCTCCCCCTTTTTGGTGCTTGATGACAACACAACGATTTGCAAACAATATATAACAATAAAGTTTTGTAAAGATATGCAATAAGCTTAACACAAGCAAAAAAAATATAGGCAGGCTCCCTCTAACTATATGCACTATTTTGCTTTTGCTTTTGGAATGCAAAGTGCACATATAATCTAGGATCAACGCTCCCCCTAGATTTTATATGTGAATACTCAATTGCAAAGTATCAAGGATATTCCAATTAATACTTCACAATCCGTTTAAAAAAAAATACTTCACAAAGTTATGAATGATTCATTCAAGTATGATAAAGGTCATACCTCCTTCAGGCACAAGAGTAATGATGAATCACACATAGAGTTTATCTATCACAATTCATAACAAAGCTTCCAAGAAGCAACATGAGTTAGATAAATCCACAAATTGACAATATACCTTTGCAATGAGATCTTGTGATGGAGCAATTCTATAAGGGCTCAAATAAACAACATCTCCACACAAGATTAGTAAGACATGATATAGTCATATAGTTGTAATGCATAGTGATAGTCATATAGAATAAAGCAAGCCACAATCACTCATTGCAAAGCAAATTAGTGACTAGCTAAAACAAACCATGCATATAAAGTTCAACATGTCTCACACAAATACCACGAAGGGTATTACACACACATCAAGTCTTACCAACTCACAAATAGTTCAAGTACGAATGAAAAAGTGCGATAAAACAATGCAAATCCATACAACTACTCCTAATCTCTTAACTACTCTCCCCCTTTGGCATCAAAAACACCAAAAAGGGAAGAACATCCCAAGGAGCAAACAAAGCACGGAGAGTGGGGTTCACTCGTCGCTACTGTCCTCATCTTCTGCTTCTTCATCTTCATCGCCACTAGAAGCTGGAGGGGTGGTCTCAAAGGTCAAGTGCTCTTCCCACTTGGCGGTGTGCTCGGAGCTGTAACATCCCAAAAATTCAAACTCTTTCATATGCATTGCATTCATGAGCATCATGCCACAATTGCATATTTGAATCAAATTTGAATTCCAAAAAGGCTTTAAAAAGGTTTTATTTCATTTTAAACCTTAGATTTTTCACCCATTTGAGTTTTGACTTTAAAACCCATAGGGTTTATTTGTAAAAGGGGTTTATTGCATATATGAGCTATCCCATAATTTTTAATATTTTATTTGGAGTTGAAAAACTATTTTATTTAATTAGCTATAAAGCCCTAAAGGCATTTATAGGACAAATGTATTTTTACATATTTTATTTGGAAGGGAAATTAGTCCCAAAAGTTGAATCATATTATAATATGATTTAACAAATTTTCTGGGATTTATTTGGATCAATTTGGAGTTCAAAATCAAAAGATATCAAAGAAATCAGGAAAAGGAAAAAAAAGAAAAGAAAAAAAAGGGAAACTGGACCGGCCCAGCCAAATGGGCCGAACCGGCCCAGCTTCGCCCGTGTCCGAACCGGACCGAGCTGGCCGTAGCGTGCGTGCCCGCACGAGCCACCGACGGGTGGGCCCCACCTGTCGGGGTCGTCTTCCCCGCAGGGGAAGCCCCACGCGTCACGCGCGTGACTGCTGCGCGCGCGCATCACGCCGGCGACGCCGGCCCATCCCATCCCGTGCCTCCCGCCGCTTGCCTTGCGCGTCCTTATAAAGCCGCAGCCCTCCTCTCTCTTTCCCCTTTGCTTGCCCTCTCTCTCACGCGCCCACGCTGCCGGAATCGCTTGCCAGAGAGAACCTGCCGCCGCCGCCTGTTTTTGACGCCGCCGACAAACCAGTACGGCATCGTCCTCGCCCCCTCTACTTTTCGCTTCCCCTCATTCTCGCGCACACCGTCACGCGGTTATTTTGTTTTTTGTGCACCGCAGCTCACCGACGACCCGGTCCCGAAGCTCCACCGCCCGCAGTCGTCCTAGGCGACGACTCCGACGACCCCGAGGGACGCCACCGTCGCCATCGTCTTCGCCAGCCCAAGCCGCGTCGCCCGCGCCCTTCCCCGAGCCTCCAGCCTCACTGGAACACCGCTGCCGCCGCCCCCCGACGCTGCCGCTGACCTCGCCGGAACCCTAGGCCGCCGGAGGTATGCCCGATGCCCCTCGTCCGTCCGATCTCATTCGTCGGCCACAATTCGTCTAATCCTCGAACCGGTACGCGATCCCGACCGTCGGATCTCCTTTAAGGTAGATCCGACGGTTCGCTTTTAATTAAAACCCCGAACCGGTACGCACCAATGGAAACACACCACATGTCCTCTAATAAAATGAAAAACATAAATCCCGGTTTAATTAAATGGCAGTTTTGCAGAAAAGCCCCTAAAACTTCAAATGCTTATAACTTTTAAACCCTTTGGCCAAATTTGACAAATTTTACCTTTCTGGAAAGCTCTTGACCTGTACAATCTTTTTACACTGTTTGAATTAGAGATCCTTTTTAAAGGAAACCAGTGCTCAAAAATTTGTTTTATTATTCTCTGTCCATTGGGACAGAAAAATAAATATTTAGAATTAAATTAATTGGCTGATGCCAATAAAATCTTGTATTAGGGTTTAATCCCTAGTTTTTGCATTATGTTTTTAAACCTAATGCAATAATTTTAATTGCTTATACTTTGGACCAGATTTATGATCTGGTTGATCACCCAAATAAAAGAAACCAAATCATGTCACATTGTTGCATTGCATCATAGCATACCTTCTTTTGTCGTGATGTGAATTGTGTGTTTATGTATGTGTATGTTTGTTTCGTATAGTTTTCTCGGAGAGCGAATTGTGCAATTGCGAAGATTGTTTGAATACCAACTGCTATCAAGGCAAGTTCACTTTGACCATTATCCTATTAGTTTATTATGCACTAGTTTTTATTAGTTGCATTAATAGGAATATTATTGTACCTATGCGAGCTATGATTTCCTAGTAGTATAGGATACCTTTGCCATGTCCTCACCACCAATTGCCATCGTAGTAGTAAATGCTATGCTATGATAGTATACGTGGGTGGTATTATTACAATGTGATGTTATTGAATTAAAGTATGGTTTTCCTAGTGTATGGAAAATCAGGTAATTCAATGAACCGTCCTGGGTGGGCTGCTTTGAGTATTTGAGATGTATGCGACGTCAGGTCCATTTCTATAGGTCCATTTCTATGAGTCGTCTCGCCATTTCTATGGGAGCGCCTGCGTCACAAATGTGGGATGCCACCGGTGGTAACCAGAGACTGGACTAGTTTTCCTGTTTAGTAGCTTCCAGTACAACCACATGCTAATATGGGCTCTGGCTTGATGGAGTAAGACATATGATCCTGGATCTGAGGGATTGTGCAGATGTAGCCGTGTAGGTGGGAACGTAGGTCCCTCAGGTGGTCTGGGTGATTATGGTATGAAAATTCTTGTAATCGATGCCGTTGCTACTCTACCCTGAGGACAGCAAGGGATTAACACGTCGGTTTCTTGTGGGTAAAGTGTACCACCTCTCGAGAGTGTCAAACTAAGTACTTAGCCGTGTCCCCGGTTACGGACAATTATGACCGACTAGATTTGGGGGCTGTAAGGAAAGTCTCACTCATTCCAATTTTTTAAATAAAATGAATGGTTTGAACAGGATAGGAGCAATTGATGTATCTACTCAATGTGCTCTAGGTTAATAGGAGCATGGGTGTTTCTACCCCGTGTCCGATAGTGATAAAACTATTTGCTGAAAATGATAGGATGAAATATTGATGCTTTTATGCAAATAGCCAAAACCCCTACCTTGCCAAATAATGCATATACTTGTTAGGTCTGCTATAACCCTTGGTTAACTTGCCAATACATTCAATGTATTGACCCCCTAGTGGCTGCAATGTTTAAATGTTGTAGGTGAACCAGGTGAAAAGTGAGGTACGAATTGTTAGGGTTGCGAGTTTACATTCCAACATGTTTCAACTCTGGAGTTGTTATGGGACTCCTGTATCTTCTGCCTTCCGCTGCAAGATTTTATTTTCTCTTGAGCTAACCCATGAGGTTATGCAATATGTAAGGTAATATTTAATCCTGGATCAATACGATGTAATATACTTTTGACCTTTGTATCTTGATATTACATCTTGAAACTGTGTGTGCTAGCGAGTCGATCCAGGGACTAGCACATTAAGCACAGAGATCGAACCCTGTACGGGGGCGGTCGCTTCAGATGGTATCAGAGCATCGTGTTGCCTATAGATTCGTGACCCTTAGCTTGGAATTACCTTATTAGGTACCTATTTACCAAGCTAAAATTATTTTTGAAAACTCTCATATTCTATCCTTGTCCCGTTCTTTCACTCTCTCATCCAGTTTTGAAGGTTTTCAAACATCGAAACCAGCATACTTAATCACGGTAGACGTAATTTGTGAGCTGTCACTTTTGGATTTATTGATGGCCACAAATAATAATAGTAAATTATTTTGGATAACAAAAACTTTGTTCGTTTGCTTTTGAAACTTCTTTTCTTGGGCTTGGATGCTTGAACTGTGTCATTGCTTTTTGGACCTTACCTGGTTGGTGATTGTTATGCCTTACTTGCTATTGGGTTAAGGTTCTTTTAGACCCCCATCTATCTATTTCTCATCTATGCTGTTCTAAACAGATGCCTCCAAGACGTACCCCCAACAACAACAGATCACACACCACCAACAACAGTGACAACCATGAGGAAGGGAACAACAGTTCAGTTAATGTGCAGACTCTGCTGGCAGCCCAGACTCAATTTTTCCGGTTGATAACCCAGCAGATGACCAACCACCAGAACATTGACCAGAATAACCAACACCCCAACCCACCACCTCAAGTAGATATGCTTACGAGGTTTCTGAAGTTGCATCCACCTACTTTCACCAGCTCCACTGAACCCATGGTAGCAGATGACTGGCTGTGTTCAGTGAACAAGAACTTAGTGACTGTGGGCTGCACAAATGCTGAGAAAGTGAGGTTTGCAGCACACTTGTTGGAGGGACCATCCGCAGTATGGTGGGAGAACTACCTGATCACCAACCCGATTGAGGATGTCACTTGGAAGATGTTTCAGTATGCTTTCCGCATCGCCCATATCTCCGTGGGAGTGCTAAGCCTGAGGAAGAAGGAGTTCCACAAACTGAAGCAAAGAACCCGCACCGTGATGGAATATATTGAGGAATTCAACAAGCTGTCTCGCTATGCACCTGATGAGGTCAATACCGATGCCAAGCGCCGAAGTTTTTGGATGGACTGAACGACGAGCTTTCCGTTCAGCTGGCAGTTTCTTACACCCCTACCTATCAATCCTTGGTAGACAAGGCCTTTATCTTGGAAGACAAGATAAACCAGATTGAGGGCCACAAGAGAAGACATCGCCATGGAAGCATTAACATTGGACCACACCAGAAGCCGCGAACCTCTTATGAGGGTAGTGGTAGTTCATCAAGGATCAAACATAGAAGCCACCACCACCACCATATCCATGGAGGGAATGGCCACCATGAGCACTATCATGGGAATGAACACCGACACCAGCACGAAGGCAATGACCATGGCAAAGGGAACATCATTGGTTAGGGCAGTGGAAACAACAACGAGCAGAATCAAAATGACGGCTTCACCCAGTTTGATCTGAGTCAAGTGGAATGTTTCAAGTGCCACAAGATGGAGCACTACTTGAATGATTGCCCGGAGAGGTTCGAAGGGAATGGAGTCAAGCCCACCCCATTCCAGGAACGTCCTGTGAACCAGGTCAGTGTGGAAGAAATCACAGAGCCGGGGATTGTAATTGGAACATTCCGCGTGAATTCTTTCCAAGCACTCGTACTCTTTGACACGGGTGCATCACATTCATTCATATCAAGAATGTTCGTGAATGAGAATAAGATACCTACAAACACCCTAAGAAACCCTATGAGAGTAAGTTCACCTGGAGGACAAATGGAAGCGACTCAAGGATGCTGCCAGTTACCCCAAGAGATTGGGAAACACACTTTTCCCTCCGACCTTATTGTGTTGGATTCCCGAGGTCTAGACATAATTCTGGGAAATGGACTGGATGACCTTATATGAAGGACTTGTAGACTGTGCCAAGAGAACAATTACACTCACAACCCCTGAGAAGAAGCGAATCCGCTTCATGTCTACTATGGAACTTAAGAGACCTAAGGTCAATTCTCTTAAGGGGGTTAGCATGGAGGATGTAGCCATAGTGAAGGAATACTCGGATGTTTTTCCGGAGGAGTTATCAGGCATGCCACCAGACTGAGATGTGGAGTTAATGCCAGGAAGTGGACCTATAGCCAAGAGACCATATAAGATGGCTGTGGATGAGTTAAAGGAATTAAAGAAATAGCTTGCCGAGCACCCGTCCTGTTTGTAGAAAAGAAGGACAAGAGCCAACGGATGTGCATCGACTATCGTTCACTAAATGAGGTGACGATAAAGAATAAATATCCTTTGCCCATAATCAATGATCTTTTCGATCAATTGAAGGGAGCTCAAGTGTTCTCAAAGATCGATCTGAGATCAGGATATTTTCAGCTGAAGATCCGAGAAGCTGATATTCCCAAAACAGCTTTCACCACTAGGTATGGATTGTATTAGTACACCGTGATGCCATTTGGTTTGACCAATGCACCTGCATACTTCATGAACATGATGAACAAGGTGTTCATGGAATTCTTGGACAAGTTTGTCGTGATATTCATCGTTGATATCTTGGTGTATTCCAAGAGCAAAGAAGAGCATGAGCAGCATCTACGCATGATTTTGGAGAAGCTGAGAGCGCAGAAGCTGTACGCCAAATTCACCAAGTGCGACTTTTGGTTGTCAGAAGTTAGCTTTCTTGGACACATAGTGTCAGGATGTTTTTGCATTATGTTTTTAAACCTAATGCAATAATTTTAATTGCTAATACTTTGGACCAGATTTATGATCTGGTTGATCACCCAAATAAACTAAACCAAATCATGTCACATTTTTGCATTGCATCATAGCATACCGTCTTTTGTCGTGATGTGAATTGTGTGTTTATGTATGTGTATGTTTGTTTCGTATAGTTTTCTCGGAGAGCGAACTGTGTGATTGCGAAGAGTGTTTGAATACCAACTGCTATCAAGGCAAGTTCACTTTGACCATTATCCCATTATTTTATTATGCGCTAGTTTTTATTAGTTGCATTGATAGGAATATTATTGTACCTATGCTAGCTATGATTTCCTAGTAGTATAGGACACCCTTGCCATGTCTGCCATTGTAGTAGTAAATGCTATGCTATGATAGTATACGTGAGTGGTATTATTACAATGTGATGTTATTGAGTTAAAGTATGGTTTTCCTAGTGTATGGCAAAACATGTAATTCAATGAACCGTCCTGGGTGGGCTGCTTTGAGTATTTGAGATGCATGCGACGTCAGGTCCATTTCTATGGGTCCATTTCTTTGAGTTGTCTCGCCATTTCTATGGGAGCGCCTGCGTCGCTAATGTGGGATGCCACCCGGGGTAACCAGAGACTGGACTAGTTTTCCTGTTTAGTAGCTTCCAGTACAACCATATGCTACTATGGGCTCTGGCTTGATGGAGTAAGACATATGATCCTGGATCTGAGGGATTGTGCAGATGTAGCCAAGTAGGTAGGAACATAGGTCCCCTCTGAATGGTCACGACAAGCATCTCATGCCAAAGAAGCTCCATCACATTCAGCTTCTCATTTGTGTCCTTCTCATGTGTCAGAATGAGCAAATCAACCAAGAAACCATGGATCTCATGATATCATAAGTAGGCAAAAGATCCTTTGACTTACCAGCTCGGGCTCTTCCTTTGATATACAAGTGAGCCATGGTATCCTTCTTCACTCTTCCTCCAATACGAGGGAGAACCCAACCACGGTTGCGGTAACCCAGAAAAAGCTCCAAACTCATCCAAAGAGTTGCATGCTGTATACACAATCACGAGACATCCAAGTGACAGTCCAGTCCTCATCCTCATGAGAGTGCACGGTAGCGAAGTACTGGGCAACAAGGAAAGGATCATAGTCTCGCTTGAATTCCATGATGTCAAGCAAACAAAAGTTGTCACAAATTTGATAAGCCTCATTAAAGTACCGCTTATCTCTCATATGATTCACATCAATGTGCTGTTGCACCACACACTTGATCTCTCCACCTTTCCTATACTTTTCATTGAAGATCTTTTCTTGAAAGGCTGTGTAGAAGGTTCTTCCAATGCTTATTCCCGTATTGACTTCCATACCCTCGGGATAAGGGTTCTTGTTCCTTTCCACCTCAAAATCTTTTGGGTGCCATGCATCAATGGCCTTGGGAGCAGCAGGTGGTGGAGGGGATGGATTTCTGCGAGTTCGAGGAGCCTTGCGAGGTCGTTCATACACTTCAGTGATGATCTGCTGCCTTTGCTCTTTGGTTAGCCCCCTACCGGCGGCCTTCTTAGATCCTTTTCTCCCTCCTCTACTAGAACCTGCACCTGTGCAGAAATAGGATGCGAGGGAAAAGATAAGCATACACAACTTCATGGAAGACAGGAATTAGACATGGAGTGGAAGCAATATTGAGGAGAGATTCAGCCCAGGCCGGTACTGCTGCCTGACCCAGAGCAGTAGTACTGCAGCGGTACCGGTTCATGCCCGAAGGCACAAAACCGCCTAGGGTTACGTTGCACTAGTGGCCCACGGGGTCCCATTGATGCTTGACGCGTGGGTCGCAATGGGAGTTACCGGCAAGGTGAGGTACCTGGGCAGGCATGCCCCGGGAAGCTTCACCCGGCAAGGGGGGAGTTGGCGCTCCCCGCAAGAAGAGCCAGCCCCGACAACCGAGGGGCGGTCCGGCAAGCGCCCTCCTGGTAGAGCAGATGGGAAAGCAATAGACACTAAAGGCAGCAACATTTAATGCTTCGACAGGCCTAGGACGGTCTGCCTATGGCTTGTTCAGCAAGCCTATTGCGTAGGTGTAACATCCCAAAAATTTGCAACTTTTACATGTGCATTGCATCCATAAGCATCATGCCACAATTGCATATTTGAATTCAAATTTGAATCTCAAAAGGCTTTGAAAAGATTTTATTTCAATTTAAACCCTAGGGTTTACACCCATTTGAGTTTTGGACCTTCAAACCAATAGGGTTTATTTGTAAAAGGGGTTTATTGCATAAATAAGCTATCCCATAATTTTTGGATAATTATTTGGAGTTGAAAAATTATTTTATTTAAATAGTTATATAGCCCGGAAGGCATTTATAGGGCAAATGTATTTTTTTATATATTTTATTTTGAGGGGAAATTACTCCCAAAAGTTGAATCATGGTAAAACATGATTTTATAAATTTTCTGGAATTTATTTGGACCAATTTGGAGTTCAAAATCAAAAGATATCAAAGAAATAAGAAAAACAAAAAAAAGAAAAGGCTAAAGAAAAAAAAATAGAACGGACCGACCCACTGGGCCGGCCCGCTAAGCCTCGCCCGGCCGAACGGCCCGACCGACCGAGCCGGTCCGCGCGCGCCCGCTGCCACTGACAGGTGGGGCCCACCTGTCAGGGCCTTCGTCTTCCCGAAGGAAAGCCCGCGCCGCCACCGAATCCACGCCGGATTCCCGCGCGCCATCACCGCCGCCCCGTCCGCTCCGTGCACCCCGCAGCTTGCCAAGCGCGTCTCTATAAAGCTCGCGGCCTCCCCGTTCTCTTCCCCCTCTCTCTCGCTCGAATCCACGCGGCCGCGCTGCCCAATTGCTCGCCGGAGTACGCTGGACGCCGCTGCTCGTTTTGGTCACCGCCGGCAACCCTAAGGGTAAGCTCCGCCATCTTCTTCCCTCTCTTCTTCTTCATCTCCGTGTGCTTCTTTTGACGCACCCTCGTCGCGTTTCATGCACCGCAGCGCCGCCCCCGTCGTCGCCGAAGCTCTCCGAGGTCTGCCGCCCGCGCCGCCGCCTTGTTCTCGTCCTAGGCGACGCCTCCGACCGCCCCGAGCGCCGCCGACCGCGTCCCCGACCCCGCCAGGCCGAGCCGCACCCGACGCGCACCTCCCTGAGCCGCCCACGTCGCCGGAACCGCCCGCCGCCGGTCCCCGCCGCTCGCCGGAGCTCCTTGCCGAAACCCTAGCGCCGGTGGAGGGAATCTCAATCACTGTGAAATGATGATGTGGAGTGATTTTGGAAACTTGGCAAAAGCAACCCTAATGAACCATCCTGGGTGGACTGCTTTGAGTATTCGAGATGTTATGCGACGCCAGGTCCATTTCTATGGGTCCCTCTGAGTCGAGTCTCCGTGAATTCGGAGATGGATCGTCCATGGACATCTCTTCCGTGGATTCGGAGAGCGCTTGTGTCGCAATTGTGGAATGCCACCTGGGGTATGAGAGACTGGACTAGTTTCATGTTTAGTAGCTTCCAGTACAACCACAAGCTAAATGGGCTCTGGCTGGATGGAGTAAGAAATATGAACCCAGATCCGCGGGATTGTACTGAGGTAGTTGCGCGGGTCTCTCAGGTGGTCTGGAGCATGGGTGTTTCTACCCCGTGTCCATTAGTTAACAGTAATGTAACATTCAATTGTAGTAGGATAAACTATGTTTTGCTACCACGCCAAAAAGCCTGAACTCCACTATACCTCAATTGCATATAACTTTCAGGTGAACTTGCCAATACATTCAATGTATTGACCACGTAGTGGCTGCAAATTAATAATGCAGGTGAATCTAACGAAGAGTGAGGTTCGTCGATGTTCTTTGGGTCATGTGCTTACATTTCAACATGCTCTCTCCTCTAGGAGTAGATGAGGCCCATTTGCTCTACCTTTCCGCTGCAGTTTATGATACAATGTTATCATGGTTTTAAAACAATATTTGTTTATGCTGGCCCAAGGGGTCATGCAAGTTTGTAAGTACAATTAAGTTCTGGATGATACGATGTAATAAAGTACATTTCGACTATTGTATCTTGGTATTACATCTTGAACTGTGTGTGCTAGTGAGTCGATCCAGGGACTAGCACAAATAAGCACAGAGATCGAACCCTAGTAAGGGGGCGGTCGCTTCAGATGGTATCAGAGCAATGTGTTGCATGTAGGAACGTGACCCTAGTTTGGATTAGGATAAGACAGACCAAAGACCAAACCTTAGGATTATTTCTTATCCCTATTTGATCTTTGTGTGTGTGTGTGTATATATATATATATATTTTATTCCTTATCGATATTCATCTGAATCTTGCATTTATAACTTGCATATGCATGACATGATGAATTATTTTATTTTAATTATACCACATATGCATGCTTATTTAATTATACCACAGATGCATATTTATTTTTATTGCACCATCCACCACTATAATCATGTTACTATGTTACCCAGATAATATTATGCATCCAGTTTTATATTTGCATTTCCACCTTTAATATTAATATTTATTACTTTTTTCCCACTCTACTACCTTTATTTCAATTTTCCTTCATACATCCGACCATTTGATCATGTCACTGATACTCCCTTATCTACCTTCTTTATTTTCTATAGATGGGAAGCCCAACACCGTTTGGTATCGTACCGCTGTTCACCAGAGTCTACTACCCCTCCATGGACGATGACCAGTTGTTCAGTGCCCCTTTGGCGGCAGTGTGTGCGTCTCTTGACCTGCCACCACCCAGGTTCAGAGGCCGAGTCGAGCCCGCCGTGCCAGAAGGATGGCAACCAAGGTGGGAGATTGAGGCAAAGATCCGCGGGCGGGAGATCGTGCCTGCTACACAGGATATCACCTTCATCGCTCGCTACCCCATCTTCGAGCAAGGCCTTCAGTTCGCCATGCAGTGCGCTTTCGCACAGGTGTGCAGGGACTATCGGCATGAGTTCCCCGAGAACTCCCCCTTCCTCCTCTTTGGAAGGCGGAACCATGCATGCTCGGCAGTGGCTACAACCAACGATGAGGAGGCAACCCCAGTGACGACCCACTTCGAAAACTTGGAGTTAAACACAGTGGACTTGGAGTCTTGTCTCGAGCACGAGATGACCAAGGCCGACCTAGCCGAGGAGCAGATTGGTAATCTGTTGGGAGAGAAGACTCAATGGCAGGAGGACAAGGCATTGTTGCATAACACTGCCATCAATATGGAAGGAGTCATCAATCAGTTGCAGTATGAGAGAGACCAGAATCGTTACTACTGCGAGCAGTTCAAGGCCTTCATTGAGGCAGTAGCCGCAGCCGCCGCCGAGCCAGCACCAGCTGCCGCACCGGCACCAGACCAGGCCCCACCGCCACCACAGGATCAGGAGGTGGTACTGTTGGGGAACGCGGTATGCTACGCTAGCACAAAATAAAATTTTCTACCGCTTCCGCCCGGATCAATGCTGTAGATAATGGATCACGAGATTACCACTAGACGCGCAGACCCGTAGCGGAAGTAGAGTCGATGTAGCGCGTCGATGCCGAGTAGTCGAACAGCCTGCTCCTCCTCGCCGATCCCACGAACAGTTCGTCCAAGCGCCGCAGGTGCAGCGCCTCCGAGGTATCCACACGTACAGGGAGGAACTCCGTGCGGCGGACTGCTAGATCCGATCGCAAGGCTTTGGGCGTGGAGGTGCGACGGCCGAGTCTAACTCGCGTCTGAACTGGGGTTACCCTAGACGGGTTGGTCTCCTCCACTTATATAGACGTCCCTAGTGGGCTCAACACTTGAGGCCCATTAGGAGTCCAAGCCCGATACGAGTTGGATCCGATCCAACTCGGTTCCCACCCCTTAAGCGTGTGACCCTTCAGGTTCGCGGTCAGTCGGCCACGACTACGAGCTCGGACTGCGGGCCCGAGTAACACCTTACTCGTCCACTGGCACCGACTCAAGTCGATAGTTGGTAGCGGCGCCTAGCAGCACGTGCCAACTCCCGAGTAACCACAAGGTATATTGACGAACCATACAATGTGTCATATGCAACATTCCTTTTGCCTCGCGATATGTGTGTCGAGCTCAAGGCGAGTGCGTGTCATCCTTGTGGATAGCTCGAGTCTCTTCTCGTTCCTGTGATACAGATTCCCGAACGGGTTAACACTTAACCCAAGTCGCATGGCCATGCTTTCCGAATCTGATCACTCGAGAGGGCCCAGAGATATCTCTCCGAACAGGAGGGGCAAATCCCATCTTGATCAACCATGACTCGCAGTATGTTTCTCAGCAAACCCGAAAGCTACCTTTATAACCACCCAGTTACGGAGTAGCGTTTGGCAACCCCTAAGTAGGCCGATTCACATCCCAAGCTCATACGATGACCTCAGGTCTAGGACTGGCATATACATCGTACTTGAGACTAACAAATGACAATCATCTCGTTGTGTCTCAGTGCGGGTCTGTCCGACTCAACAATCTCATTGTCGAGTCCATGCTATCAGTCGGCAACACCTTGCCCTATGACTTGTGAAACATAGTCATCATACTGATTCACATTGCTAGTCTAGATTATGTGTCCGCATAACCTCAATGACTAGGGACCATTAGAACAACATCATAGAATACATAGTCTCACAAACAAATCACGTATTTATTGATACATATCAGTGATGATGTTCAAGGACAATAACAATAACTCATGAATACATAGGAAATAACATCATCACATGATTGCCTCTAGGGCATATCTCCAACAGGTACCTCAGGAGGAGGTGCCGACTGAGGAGGAGGAGCCCCAGGAGGTCCACGAGATGGACACCCCTGCCACCAACACCCGCTCCAAGAGGAAGAGGGTGAATGGGGCCACGACGATAGCCACACCTCTCTAGTCTCGATGCCTACCAGTTTTTATTAGTTATCTTTTCGTTATCAGTATTGCGAGTTAGTCATTGACCATACAATCTATGTGTATGGCAATGTAGATCGATTGCATTTTCCGTACTCTTTATGGGCAGTACCCCATCATGAACAAGTGTGTTTTGCTATATGTTCCAAAACCTTTTTATGATTGAGTGTATGATTGAGATATGCTTGTGTTAATATCTGGTTTTGTGGGGGTTTAGACATCCTTAGCTCTATTCTGTCTATTATTCCTCATCTATGCTACCCTAAACAGATGCCTCCAAGACGCCAGAACCCCGCCAACAATGCCGAGGCTAACAACGCCGAAGCAGAAGGGAATGCTGCTACCATGCAACAACTGTTGGCAGCACAGACCCAATTCTTTCAGATGGTTACTCAGCAGTTAGCCAACAACAACGCCAACCACCAACAGAACCCTAACAACAACAACCAACAACACCACCCTCCACAAGTGGATATGTTGACCAGGTTTCTGCGCTTGCGCCCACCCACTTTCCCAGCTCACCTGAGCTAATCATGGCAGACGACTGGCTCTACTCTGTTAATAAGAACTTAGTGACAATCAACTGCACCGAGGAAGAAAAGGTTCGGTTTGCAGCCCATCTGCTTGAAGGACCAGCAGCTTCGTGGTGGGAGAACTACCTGATCACCACCCCCATCGAGCATGTCACCTGGGATATGTTCCAAGAAGCTTTCCGCACCGCCCACATCTCAGCGGGGTACTCAATCTGAAGAAGAAGGAATTTCTGCGACTCAGACAAGGTAGCCGCACAGTGGTCGAGTTCATCGACCAGTTCAATAGTCTCGCCCGCTATGCGCCGGACGAGGTGAACACGGATGCTAAGCGCCGAGAGAGATTCTTGGATGCGCTGAACGATGAACTCTCCATTCAGTTAGCTGTTGCTTACACTCCTACCTACCAATCGCTCATTGACAAGGCGATTGTGTTGGAGAACAAGCTCCATCAGATGGAGAACCACAAGAGGAGACTCCACAAGGGAGGCTCTCACGCGGTGCCACATCACAAGCCGCGCATCACCCAGGACGGCAATGGCAGTTCATCTGTGCACAGGGCCGGGGGCCACAATGACAGACGCAGTGGAGGGTATGGCCATCAGAACCGCCATACCGGAAACAACAACAGCAGCAGCAAGCACCAGCAGCACCAGCAACCGCAGCAGAATCAGCAGCAGCAGCGCCAACGGTAATGGTAACCACAATGGAAGTGGAAACCAAAATGGCAATGGAAAGAGCCACACCAATAGCAATGGAGCCGGACAGAACCGCAACCCTTGCAGGGACATCAGCCAGGTGGAGTGCTTCAAGTGCCACAAGATGGGGTACTACTCCAACGACTGCCCGGAGAGGATGACAGGGAATGTGGTTAAACCAAACCCATTCCAGAAGGGCAACGTGAACCACATCGACGTGGAAGAGATCACTGAGGAGCAAGGTATAGTCATCGGTACCTTTAGCGTTAATTCATTTAAAGCTTTAGTACTGTTTGATACCGGTGCATCTCATTCATTCATCTCGAGAGGATTTGTGCATCAAAATGGATTACCTGTTAGCACACTAGCAAACCCCATGAAAGTAAATTAACTAGGGGGAGAATTGATAGCCGCCTATGACTGTCGTGGACTAAGTTTGGAAATAGGGAAACACACCTTTCCCATGGACCTAATAATAATAGGGTCCAAGGGTTTGTGTGTCATCCTAGGAATGGATTGGCTGGCCAAGTATGAGGGACTCATAGACTGTGTCAGAAGGACCATCACCCTCACCACCCCAGAGAATAAGAGAATCCGTTTCAAGTCAGCTTTTGAACTTAAGAGACCTAAGGTCAATTCTCTTAAGGGGGTTAGCCTGGACGAGGTTCCAATAGTGAATGAGTATCCGGATGTTTTCCCGGAATAGTTGCCAGGTATGCCACCAGACCGAGATGTAGAGTTTCTCATCGAGTTGATGCCTGGAAGTGGACCCATAGCCAAGAGACCATATAAGATGGCTGTGGATGAGTTAAAGGAATTGAAGAAGCAGCTAGCTGAACAGTTAGCGAAAGGTTTCATCCGCCCCAGTTCATCACCATGGGGAGCACCTGTCTTGTTTGTGGAGAAAAAGGACAAGAGCCAACGGATGTGTATCGATTATCGGTTACTAAATGAGATGACGATAAAAAATAAATACCCCTTACCTATCATCAACGATCTTTTCGACCAGTTGGAAGGAGCCTGTGTGTTCTCAAAAATCGATCTGCGATCAGGGTATTTTTAGCTGAAGATCCGAGAGATGGATATACCCAAGACGGCATTCACCACTAGGTATGGACTGTATGAGTATACCGTGATGCCATTTGGATTGACCAATGCACCAGCATACTTCATGAACAAGATGAACAAGGTGTTCATGGAATTCTTGGACAAGTTTGTTGTGGTGTTCATCGATGACATTTTGATTTATTCCAAGAGCAAGGAAGAGCATGAGCAGCATCTGCGCATGGTTTTAGAGAAGCTGAGAGCGCACAAGTTATACGCCAAGTTCAGCAAGTGCGACTTTTGGTTGTCAGAAGTCAGTTTCCTCGGACACATTGTGTTAGGAGCAGGAGTAGCTGTCGACCCAGCTAAGGTGACCGCTGTTACAGAATGGGAATCACCTAAGAACGTCGGAGATATCTGCAGTTTCCTAGGACTTGCGGGATATTATCGGAGATCATTGAGAACTTCTCCAAGATTGCTAAACCAATGACAGAATTACTAAAGAAAGAGTAGAAGTTTGCCTAGAACGAGAAATGTGAAGAGAGTTTCCAGGAGTTAAAGAGGAGATTGGTGTCCGCACCTATTCTTGTGCTACCAAACCTCCAAGACTTTCAAGTTTATTGCGACGCTTCACGTCAAGGTTTGGGAGGAGTATTGATGTAGAATGGAAGAGTTGTAGCGTATGCTTCGCGACCACTGAAGAGCAACGAAGGCAACTACCCCACGCATGATTTGGAGTTAGCATCAGTAGTACACGCTTTGAAGACTTGGAGACACTATCTGATGGGGAAGCATTGTGAGTTGTTCACAGATCACAAGAGCCTGAAGTATATATTCACCCAGAAGGAGTTGAATCTGAGACAGCGTAGATGGTTAGAACTGATAAAGAATTATGACCTAAGTCTGCAATACCATCCCGGCAAGGCTAATGTTGTAGCCGATGCATTGAGCCGCAAGGGCTATATAAATGGACTGACAGCTGGAGAGTTACCGCCAGAGTTGTGCAAACAGTTCAAGGACCTGAGATTAAAGATTGTGCCTGAAGGACATCTGGCCACATTGGAAGTACAACCCACTTTATTGGACAGGATCAGAAAAGCACAGAAGGGCGACTCAGAAATAAAGGAGATAAAAGAGAACATGGTTGCTGAGAAAGCGAAGGAATTTCGTGAGGATGACCAAGGAACCATATGGTTCGGTCAACGCATATGTGGACCGCAGGATCCGGAAATCAGGAAGCTGATTTTACAAGAAGCTCATGATTCACGGTACTCAATCCACCCCGGGAACACGAAAATGTACATGGACCTAAAGGAAACATTTTGGTGGTCCGGATTAAAGCGAGACATTGCAGAGTTCATTGCCTTATGCGATGTGTGCAACCGATTTAAAGCCGAGCACCAGAAGCCAGCAGGATTGCTAAGACCACTGCCAATACCAGACTGGAAGTGGGATAAAGTTGGCATGGATTTTATCACCGGGTTACCAAGGACCAGATCAGGATATGATTCCATTTGGGTAGTGGTTGACCGTTTGACCAAGGTTGCTCACTTTATACCAGTGAAGACTACCTACACTAGTGCACAGTTAGCGAAGCGCTACATGTCAAGCATCGTGTGTTTACACAGGGTACCCAAGGAAATAGTTTCAGACAGAGGTACCCAATTCACCTCAAGGTTTTGGGGACAACTACATGAGTTTCTCGGAACGAGACTAGAGTTTAGCACAGCTTTCCATTCGCAGACGGATGGACAAACTGAGAGAGTTAATCAGATCCTTGAAGATATGTTGAGAGCCTGCGCTTTAGATTATGGATCCAGTTGGGATGACAATCTGCCGTATGCAGAGTTTTCATACAACAACAGCTTCCAAGCCAGCATAGGAATGTCACCTTTTGAAGCTTTGTATGGAAGGAAGTGCTGAACACCATTGTTATGGGATGGTGTAGGGGACCCCAGATTTGATAAAGGATGTCGAGGAAAAGGTTAGACTCATCCGAGACCGATTGAAGGTAGCTCAATCAAGGCAGAAGAGCGACGCAGATTCCAAACGTAGGGAGGTTACCTACGAGATTGAAGGTAGAGCGCAGAGTTTCGCCGATACGCGGGGTAAGGAGATTTGGAATCAAGGGAAAGTTAGCACCCTATTTCATTGGACCTTTCAAGATCTTGTCACGCCAAGGATAAGTGGCCTAAAAATTGGACTTACCGGAAGCACTGTCCAATGTCCACAATATCTTCCACGTATCACAACTGAAGAAGTGTCACCCCGAGATGGCCGACACGCCCCTGAGGGATACAATTCCACTTGAGGAAGTCCAGATACAGAGTGACCTCACCTATGAGGAGAAACCGATCAGAATCTTGGATACAGCTGAGAGACAAACCTGATCCAAGACCATCAGGTTTTGCAAGGTTCAGTGGGACCATCACACTGAAGAAGAAGCCACTTGGGAACGCGAAGACGATCTTCGAGAAGACCACCCACACCTCTTTGCTAACCGCACCGAATCTCGAGGACGAGATTCATCTTAAGGAGGTTAGGTCTGTAAAATCCCAAAAATTTCAAACTTTTACATGTGCATTGCATCCATAAGCATCATGGGATATTGGGACAGCAAGGGGTCATGCAAGTTTGCAAGTACAATTAAGTTTTGGATGATACGATGTAAAAAAGTACATTTTGACTATTGTATCTTGGTATTACATCTTGAACTGTGTGTGCTAGTGAGTCGATCCAAGGACTAGCACAAATAAGCACAGAGATCGAACCCTAGTAAGGTTGCGGTCGCTTCAGTAGGCTCCGACACGTTTCACCGCGTGTAATAGTGCCCCATGCAGTATATGTTGTGCACGCGGCTCGGGCGGGCAACCCCTGTCTTGTCTGTCCCGACAATTGCCTCAACGCGTGTCCCGTTATAAACCCTAGCTAACACTGGCGCCTGTGGTATCCCCTTGACTATAAAAGGAGGACGAAGCCAACATAAAAAAGGTTCCATCCTATTCCATTTCGCTGAATCCCTAGCTGAAGCCAGCGATAGGTAGTGCAAGGTTTAGAGTAAGAGAGCAGCCCCGAGAGGGGCTAAGTAGCTAGCCGGGGAGCACACCCGGCAACTTGTAAACACACCCATTTCATTGGAATATACACGCAGAAAGTAGGACGTAGGGTTTTACACCTCCGGGTGGCCCGAGCCTGGGTAAATCCCACTGTCTACACAACGTTTCTTCGTCATGTCGGTGATGACCGGAGGCGATCCCCCCCGCCCTCGACCGAACAACAAAAAAGGGATGCTCGACATCCTCGGTGCCGGAGTCTCGGGCTCCGACATCTGGCGTGCCAGGTAGGGGGCCCATGCGGAAAGTTTCTGGTGACCGCCGGCATCGTCGGCATCGTCTTCTTCGGCACTCGCGTTCACAGGGTGACAACCCCAAGGTGGACACGCGCGGCACACCCGTGACGCGCACAAGATCACGTGATGCCCCACGGGCATCACAGGGGCAAGGGGACCTTGAGTCCTCTCAGGCGCGGCAGCAACAACAGCAGCCACCGCCACAACAGCAGTAGCAGCAACAGCAGGCGCAAGAGCTGCAGGTGCTGCTCCCCCCGCCTCCTCCCCGGCCGCAAGGAGACAACCAGCAAGGGAAAGCTCCAGTCCCGAATGTGAGAACCGGAGCCAGCCACACGAATGACGCTCCCGTTGGGCGCATCGAGCGCCAAGACCATCCCCGTGCGAGTGATCACCAACACCGCTCGCACCGGAGTCACACTGTCTCGACTCCGCAGAACCTCGGATCATTCGTCCCTCAGCCGAACCCCGAGTACGGGCGAGTGGTAGCAACCCGCCTCCGCCTGTAGGAGCACGGGTCTCCGGCACCGGGGATGTTGGACAGCCCCTTTTTGTTCGGTGGAGGGCGAGGAGATCGCTCCGGCGATCGCCGGCGTGACCAAAGACACGAAGTGTTGACAGCTAGGTTTACCCAAGGTCGGGCCACCCGGAGGTGTAACACCGTACGTCCTGCTTTTTGTTGTATAAACGAGTAAGAGTGCTTTACAGATCGCCCAGGGGGTTCCCAGGTTGACTACTTGTCCCTCTAAGGAACTCTGCTATTCGGGTGAATGCAACGCTACTTGCTATTGACTAAAGTCGGAACCCTTTCACCGGTGGCATTGGTCCTCCTTTTATAGAGAAGGGATACCACAGGTGCCAAGACATGCAGCACGACACGTTAACGGCGCGCGTGCCATCGCCACATGATTTCTCCTACTGTATATCCACGCTGGGCTTCATGCAGCGCCCAGGCCACGGTGTATTGTAAATAAAATATATCCTAGGGTAGCCGCTCTAGACTTGATGAGCAAGAATAGCCCTGCCGATGTGACTCATGTCGACGCACTAATTGCACTGCGCCCGCTGTCTCGTCTTTTCTCCACAGGTCCGCCGGCCCCACCCGCAAGCCCCTAAGCTCCAGCACCCGGGAGGCATCCCAGTACCATTGCCTGGCTAGTTGCGGGGGCAGCGAGCTGGTAGCTTCCCAGGTTCGCCCTTCCCGAGGAGCCAGCCTAGCGGGGTCTCGTCAGTTGCGACCCACGCGTCCTGTATCAGTGGGGCCCCGTGGGCCACTGGTAGGACAATAGCCCCCGGGTGTGGGCCAGCAACCTTGAGCTCCCGGGTAGTGTCATCCTAGGTCGGTAGCCGGGCTACGCCCTCCCGACGCGTGGGTCCCTAGGCCAAGCTGGGAACCCGGGCACGTAGGCCGCCGTTACAGCTCCTCTCGTCGGAACGGAAGGGGCGGGTGCACGATCCCTGGCCTCACTACCCATCTGGGAAACGGGGAGTTATGGCCACGTCGCGCAAACCGTCTTGATTCCTCCAAATTTTTAGGGCACTTGATTGCCGATCGTGGGGGCGCCCATTGCAATTCCGCCTGCCTGGTATAAATACCCAGGGGCGGTCGCAAGGATTCCCTTCCGCCACTGCCCTTGCCATTGCCTCCCCCAAGCCCCTTGCGCCCCAACTCCCGAGAAGCTTCCCCCCTCCCCCTTCCCCCACTCCACCAATGGCACTCAAAGGCCCAGCACGTCCCAAGGGCGCCAGCGGAAAAGGAGAGAAGAGCGGCAAGAAGGAGGTGTCTGAGAAGGAGCACGATGTCATCGCACGGGGCTCCGACACTGAAGCGATCCTCCCCCTTACTAGGGTTCGATCTCTGTGCTTACCGTGCTAGTCCCTGGATCGACTCAGTAGCGCACACAGTTTCATGATGAAGTATACAGAAACAAAGGTCAAAAGTACTTTGTTACATCGCATCATCCAGGATTTAAATAGTACTTACAACTTCGCATGACCTCTTGGGCCAGCATAAACAAATACTGTTTCATCATCATACAACATTGTTTCAAAATACTGCAGCGGAAAAGGGTAGAACATAAGGGCCACAACTACTCTAAGGTGAGAGCATGTTGAAATGTAAGCACATGACCCACAACACAACGACGAACCTCACTCATCGTTGGATCCACCTGCATTGTTAATTGCAGCCACTACATGGTCAATACATTTGAATGTATTGGCAAGTTCACCAGAGTTATAAAGGACCTACCAAGTACATGCATAATTTGGCTAGGAGGGGTTTGGCTATTTGCACAAAAGCATCATTATTCAATCCTATCATTTTTAAACAAATAGTTTTGAATTCTATTGGACACGGGGTAGAAACACCCATGCTCCTATTAACCTAGGCACATTGAGTAGAAACATCAATGCTCCTACCCAGTTCAATCCATTCATTTTATTAAGAAATTGGAATGAGTGAGACCTTCCTTACAGCCCCAATATCTAGTTGCTAATAATTGTCCATAACCGGGGACACGGCTAAGTACTTAGTTTGACACTCTCGAGAGGTGGTACACTTTACCCACAAGAAATCGACGTGTTAATTCCTTGCTGTCCTCAGGGTAGAGTAGCAACGGCATCGACTACAGGAATTTTCAGAACATAATCCCCCAGACCACCTGAGGGACGCGCCCCCACCTACACTGCTACATACCGATGTCACCTCGGATCCGGATTCATATTTCTTACATCCATCCTAGCAGAGCCCATAATACCATGTACTGGAAGCTACTAAACAGGAAACTAGTCCAGTCTCTGAATACCCCGGGTGGCATTCCTCAATTGCAACGCAGGCGCTCCCATAGAAATGGCGAGACGACTCATAGAAATTGACCCATAGAAATGGACCTGATGTCGCATACATCTCCTATTCCTCAAAGCAGCCCACCCAGAACGGTTCATTGAATTACTTGTTTTGCCATACACTAGGAAAACCATATTGTAATTCAATAGTATCACATTGTAATAATACCACCCTCGTATATTATCATAGCATAGCATTTTACTACTACGATGGCGATTGGTGGTGTGGACATGGCAAAGGTATCCTATACTACTAGAACAGATCATAGCTAGCATAGATACAATAATAATCCTAATAATGCAACTAATAAAATAATGGGATGATGGTCAAAGTGAACTTGCCTTGATAGCAGTTGGTATTCAAGCACTCTTCACAATCACACAGTTCGCTCTCCGAGAAAACTAATCAAATACAAACATTGCATACATAAACACACAATACAATCAAAAGTAAAAATATATGCCACGATGCAATGTATAACATGTGACATGACTTGGTTTATTATATTTGGATGATCCACTGATCCTAAGCATTCGCAATTAAAAATAATGCATTAGGGTTTTAAACAAAAGGCATAACAATTAAACAAAAACCTAAATTATAGTTTTATTGGCATCAGCCAAATAATTTATTTCAAAATAATTATTTCTCTGTCCCAATGGACAGAGGATAAAAAAAAAATTCGGCACTGGTTTCAATTAAAAAGGACTTCTAAATAATTAGTTATGAATTTAAAGGCATTAAACCCTATTCTGTAAAATGAATGTGATTCAAATATTCAAATTCAAATTTAAACAGTGCCAAAATATTCTACAGGTTGAGAGCTTTCCAAAAAGGTCAAGTTTGTTAAATTTGGCCAAAGGGTTTAAAAGTTATGATCATTTGAAGTTACAGGGGCTTTTCTGCAAAAGTGCCATTTAATTAAACCGGGGGATTAAAATTAGATTTTTATTTTATTTAAGCAGTGCCACGTGTCACTATCTCATTGGATGATACCGGTTCGTTTATGAGAATTAACCGGGATCTAATCCTAGCCGTGGATTAGGGATGGACGGTCGGGATCGAAGATGGAGCTCACCAGCGAGGTTTAGGGTACCGGCGGGCGGCCCCAGCGGCGATGCGGCACGGGCGGGGCGGCTCGGAGAAGGGCGCGGGAGGCGCGGCATGGCACGGCGAAGTCGTGGACGCGGTCGGCGCGGCTCGGGGCGGTCGGGATCGTCGCCTGGGTCGAAGACGAGGCGGCGACGCGGGTGGCGGAGCGCCGTCGAGCTTCGGGCTCGGGCATCAGGGCGTTGCAGTGCACGAAAAAGAAGAAGGAACACGTCACGGTGTGCGTGAGAGAGAGAGGAAGATGAAGGCGCAAGCGGCGACGAGGATGGCTCACCGAGCTCGTCGGCGCGGCACGAAAACGGCGGCGGCGCGCGTGCGGCTCCGGCGAAGAATTCCGGTGGCGTGGGCGCGTGCGAGCGGGGGCAAGCAGAGGGGAAGAACTGAGGAGGGGCATGGCTTTATAGGGACGCACTCGGGCTGCTCTGGGAAGGTCGGAATCAACGGGAACCGGAGATTGCGGCGGCGCGGGGAGTCCGGCGCGGACTCGGCGGCGAGCGCTTTCCTTTGGGGACGAACGCCCTGACAGGGGGCCCCCACCTGTCAGTGGCAGCGGGAGCGCAAGCGCTGGCGCGGGGCCGGCTCGGTCGGTGCGGGGCCGGTTCGGCCCATTTGGCCGGGCCGGTCAGGTTTTCTTCCTTTTTTTTAGCCTTTTCTTTTTCTGTTTTTCTTATTTTTTTGATATCTTTTGATTTTGAACTCCAAATTGGTCCAAATAAATCCAGAAAATTTGTACAATCATGTTTTATCATGATACATCTTTTGGGAGTAATTTCCCCTCAAAATAAAATATCTAAAAATACATTTGCCCTATAAATGCCTTTAGAGCTATATAACTATTTAAATAAAATAGTTTTTCAACTCTAGATAATTATCCAAAAATTATGGGTTAGCTTATTGATGCATTAAATCCCTTTTATAAATAAACCTGTAACATCCCAAAAATTCCAAACTTTTACATGCGCATTGCATCCATGAGCATCATGCCACAATTGCATATTTGAATTCAAATTTGAATCTCAAAAGGCTTTGGAAAGATTTTTTTTTCAATTTAAACCCTCGGGTTGTCACCCATTTGAGCTTTGGATCTTCAAACCAATAGGGTTTATTTATAAAAGGGGTTTATTGCATATATGAGCTATCCCAAAAAATTTAAGATTTTATTTGGAGTTGAAAAAGTATTTTATTTAAATAGTTATATAGCCCTAAAGGCATTTATAGGGCAAATGTATTTTTAGATATTTTATTTTCAAGGGAAATGACTCCCAAAAGTTGTATCATGGTAAAACATGATTTTACAAATTTTCTGGAATTTATTTGGACCAATTTGGAGTTCAAAATCAAAAGTTATCAAAGAAATGAGAAATGGAGAAAAAGAAAAGGCTAAAAGAAAAAAAAAGGGAGAAAACCGGACCGGCCCGGCCAAATGAGCGGAACCGGCCCAACTTACCTCGCCCGCGCGCGCCCGCCGGCCCAAGCTGCACCGCAGCCCACCGGCGCCCGCACCGCGCCCGAGCCGCTGACGAGCGGGGCCCGCACGTCAGACTCGTCGTCTTCCTCGGACGGCAAGTGCCGGAAATCTCGCGTGCCAAACCCGTCGCGCCCGTCTCGCCGCCATCGCCGTCCCCGCTTCCTCCAGCCTTCCCGAAGCTGCGCACCCGCATCCCTATAAAGCTCGCACCCCCTCTCTTCTTCCCCTCTGCTCTCCCCCTCGTTTTCGCCGCCAGGCCGCCGGAATTGCTCGCCGTTGAAGCTTCGGACGCCGCCGCTTTTCTCGCCTCGGTGAGCCATCCTCGAAGCCACCTCTCTCCCTCTTCTCCTCTCTCTCTCGCGCACACAGTGACGCGCTCCTTCTTCTTTTTCATGCACTACAGCGCCCCAATGCCCGAGCCCGAAGCTCGCCGGAGCTCCGCCACCCGCGCCACCGCCTCATCTTCGACCTACGCGACGACCCCGACCGTCCCGAGCTGCGCCGACCGCGTCTGCGACTTTGCCGTGCCGTGTCGCGCCTCCCGCGCGCTTCCCCGCGTCGCCCGCCTCACCGGAGACCCCGCGGCTGCCCCGCCCGCGCCGCGCCGCCGCCGGACGCCGTCCGCCGAAACCCTAGCCGTCCGGAGGTGAGCCCGAGAGCCCTCAACCGTCCGTTCTCATTTGACGGCCGAGATTAGATCTCACTTTTTATTTTTAATCGAACCGGTACCAACCAATCAGGAGCTGACACGTGGCACCTATTTTATAAAATGAAAATCTAATTTTAATTCCCCAAATAATTAGAAATGGCACTTTTGCAGAAAAGCCCCCGAAACTTCAAATGATCATATCTTTTAATCTGTTTGGCCAAATTTGATGATCCACACCTTTCTGGAATCCTTAGGAGATGTAGAATCTTTTGGCACTGTCCAATTTCAAATTTGAACATTTGAATCATAGTCATTTTACAGAATAAAGTTTAATGCCATTTAAATCATAACTAATTATTTAGGGGTCCTTTTTAAATGAAACCAGTGCCCAAAAATTTGTTTTATTATCCTCCGTCCACAGAGAAATAAATATTTTGATCTAAATTAATTGGCTGATGCCAATAAAAACCTTATTTAGGGTTTTTAATAAATAGTTTGTGCCTTTTGTTTAAAACCGAAATGCATTTGTTTTAATTACCAATGCTTAAGATCAGTTGATCACCGAATAAAATCAACCCACTCATGTCACATGTTGCACTGCATCATAGCATACATTTTTGTCGTGATTTGAATGGTGTGTGTGTGTTTGTTTGTTTGTATAGTTTTCTCGGAGAGAGAACTGTGTGATTGCGAAGAGTGTTTGAATATCAACTACTATCAAGGCAAGTTCACTTTGACCATCATCCCATTATTTTATTACGCACTAGCTTTTATTAGTTGCATTGTTAGGATTATTATTGTCGCACCAGTGGCACCCGGGGTACCACCGCTGTGCGACACGTGGGCCCCGTTCCCGAGTTCCCGGGAAGGTCTCATCCAGGGGAGCGTCTATGAGCTCCCCGGCAAGCCAGCAGCCCGGAAGGGGCTAGCGGGGCTTCGGGGAATATTCCCGCCTCGGCACCTCCCGGAAAGCTGCTTCCGGGGAGGGGGTTCCCGGGTGCGTTGGGCCCGTGTGCTTCCCGGGATCGACTTGCTGGGACGGGGGGTTCCCGGGCGCGTGCCCCCGCCTCGGGCGTGGGGCCCAGTGGACAGCGCCACGCGGGCGCGTGGCGGGCGTGGGACACGCGGTCCCACCAAGGCAAGGAGGGAGGCGCACGGCTCACTAAATGAGCCGACCGGGGACTGGGGCTGCGGGGCAGGGGGCTGAGCGCCCTCCGGCAACCGCCTCAGACCCGGGGACCGCCCCCGAGTCGGCAACTTCGGCTCCGCGGAAGCGGTTGATGCAGCACCCGGTGTACTTCGTTAGTATGGTGCTGCGCGACGCGCGGACATGGTATCCGCAAGTACAGAAGCTCCTCCTGGGGATTCTCCTTGCGTCCCGCAAGCTGCGCCACTACTTCCAGGCGCACCGCGTCATGGTGGTGTCTGGGTTCTGCCTTGAGCGGGCCCTCACCAACCGTGAAGCCACCGGAAGGGTGGCCGAATGGAGGATGGAGTTGTCGGAGTTCGACCTCCACTTCGCCAACTCCAAAAGCATCAAGAGCACGGCCTTGGCGGACTTTGTCGCGGAATGGACGTCCACGGGCGTACAAGAAAGCGAACCGGAGACCAGCCTACCCGGCAAGCTAGACGAGGACCGCTAGGTCCTCTATTTCGACGGTGCGTTCAGCCTTCAAGGAGCAGGCGCTGAAGTCGTCATCGAGTCAGCGAACGGGGACCAGTTGAGGTTCACTGTCCAACTCGACTTCGTGAACTCCACCAACAACACGGCGGAGTACGAGGGCCGGCTTGCCGGGTTGCGGGCAGCGATCGCCCTCGACATTAAGCGCCTGGTTGTTCGCGGCGATTCCCAGCTCGTGATCAACCAGGTGAACAAGGACTACGACTGTCCTCAAGCAACCGAAGGAACCCCTGCAGCAGCGGGGGTCCATGCCGCTCATATAGCGGCATGCCTTGGCAGGGAGATTCCCCCCTGGGCGGAAGAAATCGCCCGCTACTTAAAGGGGGAGGCCCTCCCGGAAGATGACGTCACCGCGGAGCGAGTAGCGCGACAAGCCAAGATGTACACTGTGGTGGATGGGAACCTCTACCACAGGCGTGCAAACGGCGTCAAGCTTATCTGCGTGCCGCAGGACCAAGGGTGCGCACTATTGGAGGAAATACACCGAGGCACATGTTCACACCATGTGGCCTCCCGGGCTTTAGCCGGCAAGGCGTTTCGGCACGGCTTCTATGGGCCCACGGCCCTGGATGACGCTGAGCGGCTGGTGAGGGCGTGCGAAGCGTGCCAGTTCCACTCAAGGAAGAGCAACCAACCGGCGCAGGCCCTGCATGTCATTCCGTCCTCATGGCCGTTCGCGGTCTGGGGGCTCGACATCGTCGGCAGGCTACCGAGGGCGGTCGGTGGTTACGAATATTTGTTCGTGGCCATCGACAAGTTCTCCAAGTGGGTGGAGGTGGAACCAATGCGGAAGGTGACCGCCCAGGCGGCCATCAAGTTCTTCAGGGGCATTGTGTGCCGGTTTGGTGTGCCTAACAGCATCATCACCAACAACGGCACGCAATTCACGAGCGCGGCGTTTCAAGCCTATTACGAGGACATGGGCACTAAGCTGTGCTTCGCGTCCGTTGCTCACCCGAGGAGTAACGGACAGGCGGAGCGAGCCAACGCAGAGGTGCTGCGGGGGCTCAAGACGAGAACCTTTGACAAGCTCAAAGGCCACGGGAAGCACTGGATCAAAGAACTCCAGCCCGTGCTGTGGTCCATCCGGACCACACCTAGTCGGGCAACGGGCGAAACTCCTTTCGCCCTTGTCTACGGGGCAGAAGCGGTGCTGCCCCTCGAGCTCAAGTACGAATCTCCCCGAGTACGCGTGTACGGCGACACCAGCCAACACGAGCAAAGGGTCGACGATCTAAACCTCATCGAAGAGCTCCGATGCCGGGCTGCTGTGCGAGCCGCGCGTTACCAGCAGGGACTCCGTCGTTATCACGACAGGCGAGTCCGTCCCCGGGGGCTTGAGAACTGAGACCTTGTCCTGCGCCGGATACAAGGAACGAAGGCCGGGAACAAGTTGACTCCGAACTGGGAGGGGCCCTTCCGGGTAGTGCAGGTGACCAAGCCGGGGGTTGTCCGCCCGGGGGCTGGGAGGCAGGCGGCAGGAGGGGTTTGTCTGTGTTGCTTACTTTCGTAAGTTTTGAAATTTTTTGCAGCACCTCGGGCCTGGTAATAGTCTAACCTGCAGGAAAGGGTGGAATCTTGTACACTGTGGTGCCCGTGGGCTGCCCACGGGTCGCACCATATACCGGTGCCTTGTGGTGCGGGAGGACCACAACACAAGGGGCTCACCGCACTCCGAGGCTTCTGACTTGGCAGGTTGCCGCCACGTGTGCCTGGTAAACATGGCGGCAGAAACCGTGCCGCGTTCGAGGGAAGGGCGCCACGGGTGCTGCGCGGGTCCGTCGCGCGCGATGGCAAACCCCCCTCCTGCGCCTATAAAAGGCGCGCCCCAACCATGGACACCTTCGCAAGGAACAGGGGCTGCCGCGGAGACTCTATGGTAGTGCATGCCTTCCGTGCCTTGTGCCGTCGGGTGCACTATCATAGAGACCCGGCTGCATTCCTTTTGAGAGAGCCTTTTTTCGGGCGCGGGTCGTTGCGAGGACGCTGTGATGGCGCCGGTGCCGGCGCTCGTCGCCCGTTCCAGCCCATCACCGCGTCCCTGCCACGGCCCTCGAGCAGTTTTGCTTCCGGGCAACAAGGGTTGTCACATCCCTTGGGACGAGCTCCCCAGAAAAAACCAGGTCTCCCCGGTTGCGGGGGCTGTCGCCGGGATGCTATAACTTCCTCGCCACCCGTGCCCGCCGTTCGGGGTGGGGCGCAACTGGTGGTGAGGACGTTATAGCCGTCTTGCGGCTGCTCCCGGGGCGGAGTCCTCCTGAGCCGGGGTCCGTCCCTGAAGGCAAGGGTTGCCGCGTGGGCGTGGTGGTAGCATCGTCGTCGGTGGTTGCCGCTGGCGGCGATCTTGCCCCCGCGCTCCTACCGCATCCCTCGGAAATCGTTTCCCTTGAACAGGTACCCAAGGAGGGTTCCGTACCCTACGGGTGCGCGGGGATAACTCCTAATCACTGGGAGTGATGCGCGGAGTGGCCTTAACTTCCCTATTTAGGGGGGGAGTTAGGGCGGAAATCACGCGTCCACTAGTCCGTCTGTAATGGCTCCGTACAAGGGGAGGCGAAGGGACGCGGGCCCGCGACTGATCGGGGCCCACGCGACTGATCGGCAACTGACCAGGGGAAAACCCTTCCGGGAACAGGTGATGCCGGCCCACGCCCGGGGGCTACTGTCGCACCAGTGGCACCCGGGGTACCACCGCTGTGCGACGCGTGAGCCACGTTCCCGAGTTCCCGGGAAGGTCTCATCCAGGGGAGCGTCTATGAGCTCCCTGGCAAGCTACCAGCCCGGAAGGGGCTAGCGGGGCTTCAGGGAATATTCCCACCTCGGCACCTCCCGGGAAGCTGCTTCCCGGGAGGGGGTTCCCGGGTGCGTTGGGCCCGTGTGCTTCCCGGGGTCGACTTGCTAGGAGTGGGGGTTCTCGGGCGCGTGCCCCCGCCTCGGCCATGGGGCCCAGTGGACAGCGCCATGCGGGCGCGTGGCGGGCGTGGGACGCGCGGTCCCACCAAGGCAAGGAGTGAGGCGCACGGCTCAGTAAATGAGCCGAAAGACGGGTAGTTACCTTTCCGATCAAAGGAACAGTGGTTGTCCAATCTTACCCTAGGGTTTTAGGCTCCTAGCAGCGGAGGTGGCACCCATGGACGCCACCAGCTCACCGGGGAGTTGTGTGCCTCCCTGCTGGACACTTGTAGCCCATGCACCGTGGCACCTGTGGTATCCCCTTGAGTATAAAAGGAGGACCCATGCCAGCGGTCAGGGGGTTCCGCATTTTTTTGGCTCAGTTCAGCAAGTTCGCTCAGCTCGCTCGGCAGAAGCTTAGTGGGCTCCAGTAGACAGCTAGCAGAGAGCAGTGAGGAGTACCTAGCCGTTGAGAGAAAGCCCGGGAGCTTGCCCGGCAACTGGTAAACATTTGATCCGCAATCAATATCAGCTCAGACAAGCAGGATGTAGGGTTTTACACCTTCGGGTGGCCCGAGCTTGGGTAAAAAAAACGTGCGTGCATCTGTTCTTGGATTAGCGCGCACCCCTAGCACTCCGTCTTGCCGGCCCCGCAGGGCCTCACCGGCCGTGCCGGCGATCGCCGGGTCTTTGCCCCAGACGCCCCTACCGAACCTAAGAGGGGGACGTGGCCGCACGCCCCCGATGTCGGAGCACCGAGCAACGACAATTATTGTATCTATGCTAGCTATGATCCATCCTAGTAGTATAGGATACCCTTGTCATGCCCTTACCACCAATTGCCATCGTAGTAGTAAAATGCTATGCTATGATAATATACGAGGGTGGTATGATTACAATGTGATACTATTGAATTACATTATGATTTTTCTAGTGTATGGCAAAACAAGTAATTCAATGAATCGTCCTGGGTGGGCGGCTTTGAGTTTTCGGATGTCGTGACGTTAGGTCCATTTCTATGGGGCCCGCTGAGTCGTCTCTCCGTGAGATTCGGGAGCGTCCATGGTCGTCTCCCCGTGCGATTCGGGGAGCGCCTGCGTCACAATGTGGAATGCCACCCGGGGTAAGCAGAGACTGGACTAGTTTCCTGTTTAGTAGCTTTCAGTACAACCACATGGTAATATGGGCTCTGCCAGGATGGATGTAAGACATATGATCCTGGATCCGAGGTGACATCGGTATGTAGCAGTGTAGGTTGGAACGCGTCCCTCAGGTGGTGTGGGTGATTATGGTATGAAAATTCTTGTAATCGATGCCGTTGCTACTCTACCCTGAGGACAGCAAGGGATTAACACGTCGATTTCTTGTGGGTAAAGTGTACCACCTCTCGAGAGTGTCAAACTAAGTACTTAGCCGTGTCCCCGGTTACGGACAATTATGAGCAACTAGATATGGGGGCTGTAAGGAAGGTCTCACTCATTCCAATTTCCTAATAAAATGAATGGATTGAACTGGGTAGGAGCATTGATGTGTCTACTCAATGTGCCTAGGTTAATAGGAGCATGGGTGTTTCTACCCCGTGTCCAATAGAATTTAAAACTATTTGTTTAAAAATGATAGGATTGAACTATGATGCTTTTATGCAAACACCCATACTCCACATAGCCAAATTATGCATGTACTTGGTAGGTCCTTTATAACGCAGATGAACTTGCCAATGCATTCAAATGTATTGACCACATAGTGGCTGCAATTAACAATGCAGGGTGGATCCGATGATGAGTGAGGTTCGTCGTTTTGTTGTGGGTCATGTGCCTACATTCCAACATGCTCTCACCTTTGAGTAGTTGAGGCCCTTATGTTCTACCCTTTTCCGCTGCAGTTTTTGAAAACAATGTTTTATGATGTTGAAATAGTATTTGATTATGCTGGCCCAAGAGGTCATGCGAGGTTGTAAGTAGTATTAAATTTTGGATGATGCGATGTAATAAAGTACTTTGACCTTTGTTTCTGTATATTTCACCATGAAACTGTGTGTGCTAGTGAGTCGATTCAGGGACTAGCACAGTAAGCACAGAGATCGAACCCTTGTAAGAGGGAGGATCGCTTCAAAACCTTATTGGTTTTGAAGATCCAAAGCTCAAATGGGTGTAAACCCTAGGGTTTAAATTGAAATAAAATATTTTCAAAGGCTTTTGGGATTCAAATTTGAATTCAAATGTGCTATGATGCTTATGGATACAATGCACATGTAAAAGTTTGAAATTTTTGGGATGTTACAGACACCTGGGACGTGCTGGCACACCCCCTTTTAGGTTCGGCAGGGGCGTCAAGGATCGCTCCGGCGATCACCGGCGTGACCGATGGTGTACGTAACCTGCAAAGTAATGTACCCAGAATACATGCAAGCTAAGGACACATGCACGCACGTTTTTAACCAGGTTCGGGCCACCCGGAGGTGTAAAACCCTACGTCCTGCTTGTCTGAGCTGGTATTAATCACAAAACCAAGTGTTTACAGGTTGCTGGGTGGGTTCCCGGGCACTCTCTCCCTTTTTGCTAAGTGTTCCTTTCTACTCTCTGCTATCGCTAGGAGCTAGCTGTGAGCTGATCCAACTGAACCTAGCTCGAACTAACCAACCAAAGACCCAACGAACCCTTCGACCGTTGGCGGGGGTCCTGCTTTTATAGGCAAGGGGATACCGCAGGTGCCACAGTGCATGGATTACAAGTGGCGAGCAGGGAGGCTGGGCAACTCCCCCGATAGCCTCGAGGGTATCCCGATCTTTCGATGAGATACCTAATTATCGATTTGGTAGGAGGTGACGTTGACGATCCGACTACAACCTAGGAGGCAGCGCCTTAGCAATCGATACACCAACTCCAGAAGGTTATTGATCCTGCGGGGGCACGATCAACTTGACCACGAAGGTCTTTCTTCCTACAAGCAATCGGAGAACAAGCAAGAACAAGATGAAAAGCGATCTGAAATTGCGAATAGAAGATATGAAGGTTCACGAATCTGAATACTCAATATAGTTGGAGTCTTGATGACGGTAAAAAAGGTGGTCTAACCGACACACGCGATTACATGAAAGTAGCAAAGGCTAAACTTTATCTAATCAAAACCCAAGGCTCCATAGGGGGCTCATGGGGTATAAATAGGAGGGGAACTAGGTGGTTTTCGGCCAGGCCCTTAAGGGACTCCGAAACGGCCTAGGAATCCTCCTAAAACACAACGAAAACATCTAAAAATTGGCTGGACCCTATTACATGGCCTTAGGCCCAATAAAGCAAGGTTATAACCCTCATCTTTGGCCCATAGATACCCATTGGAGGAGGAATCCTCCACTTGGCCGAAATCCCATTGATGAAGAGGATGCGGCCTTCTTCTCATCTCTCGTTATGGTGGTTGCAATGTTCTGAAATCATCACTTGAGCTAGCTCCCGCCACCTTGCTGCCACCTCCATGGTTTGCTGTCCAACGCTGATCCTTGAGGTCCAAGCTAGGTCCTTCATTCCTAAAACACATACAAGAACCCATCTTAGGCAGCAGCATATTCTCATTAATATTAAATGAAGTACCGAGGAACGAAAGTACCTGATAATTTAGTTGTCGTGCATGAGCTCTAGTAATTGGTCCATGTATCTCCGATACTTGAGGTGTAGGTGCTGTAGGGGCTATGGTTGTATCATTAGTGGGGATGTCCTCATGACCCCCTCGGTGCGCTGGTGGCATGCATGAGTGCCAACTCCTCAGCTAGGGGCCTAAGGCCTAAGAACTAGCCCTGGACAGCCACTTTTTACCTGACTAGACGGGCAACTTCCCTCCTGTCGGCTCATTAAATGCACCGTGTGCTCCACTCCTCGACCTGGCGGAACTACGCACTCGATGCCTAACGCGCGCCCACGTGGCGCCGCTGCTCTGCCTTCTTGGCCCCGCCCTCATGACGGGAGCCTGCATCCGAGAACCCCCCTTCCGGCAAGTGACTTCCCGGGAGGTTACCAGGCGGGAATATTCCCCGAAGCCCCCCTAGCCCTCCCGGGCTGGTGGCTTGCCGGGTAGCACGTTAACTGCTTCCCGGGATGATGCCATCCCGGGAACCTAGTGACGCGACCCACGCGTCGCGCAACGACGGTACCCCGGGTGCCACTGGTGCGACAATAGCTCCCGGGCGTGGGCTGGCAACACCCGTTCTCGGACGAGTTTTCCCCTGGCCGGTTGCCGGGCTACGCCCCAACCGACGCGTGGGTCCCGACTCGGCTCGGGTCCGCGTCTGTTCGCTGCCCCTCGCATCTTGCCGTTACTGATGGAGTAGTGGGCGCGTGATTTCTGCCATAACCTCCCCCTTAAACTAGGATGTTAAGGCCACTCTCCGCATTACTCCCTTGATTAGGAATTATCCCCGTGCACGCGCAGGGTGCGGAACCGGCCGTTACCAAACGGCCGGGTGCTATAAAGATTTTACTGCTGTCCCAAGGGGAAAAACACTTTGCCCCCACAACCTTCGTCTTCCACCTCCTTCACATCCTGCGCTCAAGTGTTCTTGCGAACCCCTGCCCGTACTCCCCATGGCACCTCCCACCACCAGAAGGGAAAAGAGGGGAAGGCCCCCGGGAGAGCAGCGGCTGGCCAGAGCGAGGCGGCAGCCAGAGCAGCCGCCGATAGAGACCGGAAGAGGCGGGAGATGAGGGCTTCACTAGCCTTCTACCGGCCGGGCTACAACGGCGAAGCGCTGGCCAAGGTCCAGCACGCCGTCGCCTTCCAATTCAATGAGCACGGGAGACCCACATCTTCCCGGCGGGCGCCGAGCACCAAGACAATGACTTCCGGGTGTTCAGGCGCTTCCTCCTCACCGGGCTGGTGCCGCCATTCTCGCTGTTTCTCCACGTGCTGATGGAGTCGTACCAGCTGCGGGTGGCGCAGCTTCACCCCAGATCGCTGTTCCTCCTCGCCACCTTCCAATTCCTCTGCGAAGCGTTTGTGGGGGTGATGTCATCGGTGGCGTTGTTCCGTCACTATTTCTACTCCCGGATCGACAACGCGAAAGCGATGTCGTCGGGGGTGGTGTTCCGCGCCCGCGACCAGATGAAGTCCGAGTTCATCATCCGGTCGGGAAAGAAGATTGAGAAGGAGTGGCGGGGCAACTGGTGCTGGGTCCGAGTGGAAGACCCCCAGGAGTTCATCCTCTCGCCCACGGAGCTGCCGCAACCCCACAGCGGCTGGCAGGACAGGTACCACCGCGACGTTGATCTCCTCCCCATCGTGGAGAAGATCAAGGCGCTGCGGCTAGCAGGGCTCACCGACGTGGACGTGGCGCGTACCTTCATCAACCGGCGCATTGCCCTGCTCCAACTGCGCTCCCGGCCCGCGTGGATGTACACGGGTCCCGGGGACAGGACACGCCTCCACCAGGATGGCGTGGATTTGGAAACCTCAAGGTGTGGGTGAGGGGAATCTCCAGCGAAACCTTCAATCAACGAGGTTCCCGCCGGGGGCCTTTTCCCTCCATGCCGGCGTTGCGGCGCTCAATGACATCGTCACCGCCTTCCCACCCTACAACGAGTGGGGGTTGATGGACAATACCCCCACCCGGACCCCCCGCGCTCCCCTGCCAGCACCTCGCGGGAAGTAGGTGCTCAAGGAGAGCGGGGGCGAGTCGGAGATCAGCTGGCCCTCCCTCCAGTCCCTGGATGACGAGGCGGGCCAGGCTGCAGCGTCCCCGGAAGTCGTCCCTGTGGACGACGACGATGAGGACAGCAACGATGTGCCCCTGGTCGTTCGGAGATCAAGGACGTACGCAGCAGCTGCGGCTATCTCCTCGACGGCCGCGGCGGCATCTGCCCCCGTGGCGACATCCGCCCCGGCCGCGGACGCCAGCCTCGCGGCGGCGGCCACCTCAGGGGCACCCGTCGGTACTTCGGTGGCAACCACGCCCGCAAGGGTCGCCGGAGCCTCGCCGGCGACATCCGCCCCAGCGGCGGCTGCCAGCACCGCGGCGGCGGCCCCCTCAGGGGCGCCCGCCGGTACCTTGGCAGCGCACACGTCCGCGGGGGTCACCGGGGCCACGGCGGCGACATCCGCCCTAGCAGCGGCCGCCAGCACCGCGGTGGCAGCTGCCCCGGGGGCATCTGCCGATGCCTCGGCGGGGACCATCCGCGACCCGGCAACGGTGTCAGTAGCAACATCTACCGGGGCCGCAGCGGCAGCCTTCCCGAGGTCGGCCCCTTACGCCGCGGCGGCTTCGTCATCGACTCCCGCGACGCCTAGGGTCGCTGCGACCCCGCGGGCACCCACAGTGCCGCCTGCTCGGGGGGTCTTCCGGGGCTTTGCGCTCTGACGCAACCCCCCGAGGACCGACTCGCCGGTGGGCGCCAGCAAGAGGGGGAGGAGTGACTCCCCGTCCGCCACGCCGAGCAAGAGGGCGCGCGCGGACGCCGGCGGCGCCGCTGACCTGACTGACACAGGGGCTAGGGGCGCCGTCATCGTGCCTGCCGAAGACCCAGCCCCAACGGGGGTGGGGCCGGCGACTGGTACGGCTCCTTCGCTCCTCCTTTGCTGCATTTTTCAGTTGTCAGTTAACCATACAATCGTACCTTCTTTTTCAGCAAGTGGCAGCTCGCCCGCGGCAAGCCTCTCAGAGGCTCCCGCCGGCACGGGTGAGGCGGGGGAAGCCCCCCTCGCAAGTCCATCTGCCTTGCAAGGTAACTTTAAAATTGAGGCAAAGGTACTTATCTTTATTCACAATAACTAGTGGTTTACACACGGGGGTTGCCCGGCTACACTAGTTCGAGAGGTATGCATCGGTGGCATCACCTGAGGGTCGGGCTCAACCACTTCATAGGTAGAACTTGCGCAGGTCCTCAATATTCCAACTATTTTACACCGGCAAGCCGTCTTCGGTTTCCAGCCGGACAGCCCCCGGTCTGGTCACCTGCACTACCCTGAAGGGCCCCTCCCATTTCGGAGTCAACTTGTTCCCGGCCTTCGTTCCTTGTATCCGGCGCAGGACAAGGTCTCCGTTCTCGAGCCCCCGGGGACGAACTCGCTTGTCGTGATAACGACGGAGTCCCTGCTAGTAGCGCGCCGCTCGCATAGCAGCCCGGCATCGAAGCTCTTCGATGAAGTTTAGATCATCAACCCTTTGCTCGTGTTGGCTAGTGTTGCTGTACGCGCGTACTCGGGGAGATCCATGCTTGAGCTCGAGGGGCAGCACTGCTTCTGCCCCGTAGACAAGGGCGAAAGGGGTTTCGCCCGTTGCCCGACTGGGTGTGGTCCTGATTGACCACAGCACGGGCTGGAGTTCTTCAACCCAGTGTTTCCCGTGGCCTTTGAGCTTGTCAAAGGTTCTCGTCTTGAGCCCCCGCAGCACTTCTGCGTTAGCTCGCTCCGCCTGCCCGTTCCTCCTCGGGTGAGCAACGGACGCGAAGTGTAACTTGGTGCCCATGCTCTCGCAGTAAGCTTGGAACACCGAGCTCATGAATTGCGTGCCATTGTCGGTGATGATGACGTTAGGCACACCAAACCAGCACACAATGTTCTTGAAAAACTTGATGGCCGCCTGGGCGGTCACCTTGCGCATTGGTTCCACTTCCACCCATTTGGAGAACCTGTCGATGGCCACGAACAGGTACTCGTAGCCACCGACTGCCCTTGGCAACTTGCCGACGATGTCCAGCCCCCAGACCGCAAACGGCCAGGAGGCTGGGATGACATGCAAGGCCTGCGCCGGCTGGTTGCTTTCTTCGAGTGGAACTGGCATGCTTCGCAAGTCTTCACCAGCCGCTCCGTGTCGGCCAGGGCCGTGGGCCAGTAGAAACCGTGCCTAAACGCCTTGCCGGCTAAAGCCCGGGAGGTCACATGGTGTCAGCATGTGCCTCGATGTATCTCCTCCAACAGCGCGGGCCCTTCATCTTGCGGCACGCAGACGAGCTTGACCCCGTTTGCACGCCTGCGGTAGAGGTTTCCATCCATCACAGTGTACATTTTGGCTTGCCGCGCTACTTGCTCCGTAACAACATCATCTTCCGGGAGAGCCTCCCCCTTCAAGTAGCGGGCGATTTCCACCGCCCACGGAGGGGTCTCCCTACCAACGCATGCCACTATGTCAGCGGCATGGACCCCTGCTGTTGCGGGGTTTCCTTCGGCTGCCGGAGGGGCGTCCCCGGCAACTGGCTCGGGGGCGACTGAAGGAGCCACTTGCTTCTGGCAGAACACCCCCGCCGGGGGCTTTCGGCGCTCTGCTGCCATCTTGGACAGCTCGTCAGCCGTGAAGTTGTCCTTTCGCTTGACGTGCTCGAATCGCAAACCTTTGAACTTGCGTTCTAGCTTGCGGACTTCCTCCACGTACGGTGCCATCTGCGGGCAGTCGTAGTCCTTGTTCGCCTGGTTGATCACAAGCTGGGAGTCCCTGCAAACAACCGGGCGCTTGATGTCGAGTGCGATCGCTGCCCGTAACCCGGCGAGCAAACCCTTGTACTCCGCCGTATTGTTGGTGGAGTTCGGGAAATCGAGCTGGACAGCGAACCTCAGCTGGTCCCCTGTCGGTGACTCGATGGCGACCCTGACGCCAGCTCCTTGGAGACTGAATGCGCTGTCGAAGTAGAGGACCCAGTGGTCTTCGTCCAGCTTGCCGGGCAGGCTGGTCTCTGGCTCATCGTCTTCCACGCTCGTCGATGTCCACTCCGCGACGAAGTTCGCCCAGGCCGCACTCTTGATGCTCTTGGAGTTGGCGAAGTGGAGGTCGCACTCCGACAGCTCCATCCTCCATTCGGCCACCCTCCCGGTGGCTTCGCCGTTGGTGAGGGCTCGCTCAAGGCAGAACCTCGACACCACCGCATGGAAATAGTGGCGCAGCTTGCTGGACGCAAGGTGAATCCCCAAGAGGAGCTTCTGTATTTGCGGGTACCTTGTACGGGCATCGTGCAGCACTGTGCTGACAAAGTACACGGGATGCGCGGTGCTGGAGTTGCCGGCTCGGGGGTGGTCCCAGGTTCCGAGGTGGTTGTCGGGGGCCGTTCAGCCCCCTGCCCTGTTACCTCGGTCCCCGGAACATCTTCCTCCCTTTCGGCAACCAGCACCGAGCTGACCACCTGGTCAGTCGCTGCGAGGTAGAGTAGCAACGGCTCGCCCGGCTTGGGGGCGACGAGGACGGGAGGCGACTTCAGGTACTGTTTCAGATCCTGGAATGCCGGCTCGGCCTCGGGGGTCCATTCTATCGGGCCCTTCTTCTTCATCACCTTGAAGAAAGGTAGGGCGTGTTCGCCCAGCCTTGAGATGAAGCGGCCCAGTGCGGCAACGCAGCCGTTGGGGCGCTGGACATCCTTCACCTTGCGGGGAGCCTCCATCTCCTCGATAGCCTCTATCTTCTGTGGGTTGGCTTGTATCCCCCTGTGCGAAACTAAGAAACCCAGAAGCTGGCCCGAGTCCACACCAAAGGTGCATTTCTCGGGGTTCAGCTTGAGTTTGATCCTGCGGAGGTCATCAATCAGCGAGTCCCCGCGCTTCGATTTGATGACGATGTCCTCCATGTAGGCCTTCACGTTCCGGCCTAGCTGGGGTCCCAAACATTCGCGCAGCGCGCGCTGAAATGTTGAGCCCGCGTTCTTCAACCCGAAAGGCATGCATGTATAACAGTAGCATCCAACCGGGGTGATGAACGCTTTTTTCTCTTCGTCTTCGACCGCCATCTTAATTTGATGGTAGCCAGAAAAAGCATCCAAAAAACTCAGCAAGTCACATCAGCGGTGGAATCAACATCTACAAAGGGATGGAGAAGACTCAGTTCGAAATGAACGAGGTCGATCCCCAGCTAACAACGCAGATCGCGCCTTCGGGAGACGAAGGAAACGAAAGGATCGCACGCATGAAGAATTAGCCTCGCCTGATTTCATCGCAGCCACTTCCCACTCGGAGGGTGACCGCAGTGGTGAAATCCGCGAGTCTAAACCTCAGTGGCGACGCAGGGAAGGGCAACCTACGCTCTCTCAGCAGTTGATGGCTTCTTGCCCGTTCCACGTCTACAAAGACGAACAGGGCAACATCAAGCCTAGCCATCCCTTGAAGAAGTGCAGACGATTCAAGGAGTTACACCACGAGCTCACCAGAGCGCAATAGACAAACTCTCAAATGAGTCATTCCCATCACCCCGGCAATAGGGCCGTCATGACGACATCAGCGACTCCGATCATGGGAGCCTCATCGGCTCACATACTACAGGCTAACCTGGTCGAGGTAATGAACCACTCTTCAGGGCAAACACTTGCTGCTGTCGAGTCGTATCCATCACAAGCAGGCCACGTCTGCATGATTCAGAAGAGCAGGCCAACGAACAGGGTCTAGAAGGGTTTGTCAGCCCAAGGCTAAAGGAGGGTTGGGAGTGGTAAATCTTCAACGACAATATGAGGGTCTTCTTCTCAAGCAATTACATAAATTCTATAACAGAACCTCCACTCCTTGGGTACAGCTTATTTGATCTTCGTACTATCATTGGATCGTTCCGCATGCGACTCAGCTATGTGGCTCTGTTTGGTGGAAAGATATTATGAAGTTAGTGGATCAGTTTCTTGACATCTCCTCGGTGTTGGTTGGTTCTGGTCAATCGGCTCTTTTCTGGCATGTGGTGACCCAGACCCGTAGGGGTCCGAATCTCTGTGTATTCTGTACTAGTCTCTGGATCAATAGCTAGTACACACAGTTCCAAGATGAATATCACAACTCACATCTTTATTACATCGTTTGCAACAAGTAGAATCCAGAGTATTAACTTATTACAAACAGAAGATCCAAGTAGAAAATAAAATAGAGTCCACCAATGCCACATGCTTATCCAGAGTATGACTGCGGGGTTGGAGTTGATAGGAAACGTACCAACTATGACATCAGGCGCTTCATAAGCTTCTTCTGCCGAGACATGATTCAGCTTGGCCTTCACGAAGGGGTTGGGCTTCTTATCTTCCTGGTCCTTGCGTCCATGCTGCTTCTCAGGACCATGAGATGAATACTGCCCCATATTGTGGCAATTGTAGCATTCCACTTGACTAATGTCTCTCTTTTCAGGAACCGACCCACTCCTATGGTGACGGTGTCCATTATGGTTGTTGCTGACATTGCCACCATGATTGTTCCCACGATGCTGACTCCTATGGCCTTGGATCTGATGCTGGTTCTAGTGGTGGCGCTTCTGGTCATGGAACCTCCCAGAAGATGAACTAGTGTGATGGTGCCTTGGAGGTGATGATGTGCGTGGCTCGCTGTGTTGCCTTGCATCCAACCCGTGGTGGTTTCCCTTCCTCTTGCGCCTGTCGATTTCCTTCTGTTTGCCCTCAAGGCGAATTGCCTTGTCAATCAACCCCTGACAGGTGTCAAAATCTGCAGAAGTGAGGTGCAGACTGAGCTCATCGTTCAATCCTTCCAGGAACCTCTCTTGTCGGTCTGCATCGGTGGCAACATCTCTTGGTGAATAACGTGCCAATCTGTTGAACCTCTCAAGATATTCCTTGACACTCATGGAGCCCTGCCGCAGAGAGCAAAACTCCCTCCTCATGAGACCCATGATACCAGCTGGAATGTGGGCAATGCGGAGAGCTGCGGTGAACTCTTCCCAAGTAACATCCTCAGGATGTCCAATCTTGAAGTTATCCCACCAAGCTGCAGCGGATCCTTCAAGCTGGTGAGAGGCATACAACACCTTCTCCGCGTCAGTGCACTGGATGGTGTTGAGCTTCAAGTTGATAGTGCGGAGCCAATCATCTGCATCAATCGGTTCCGCTAAGCTTGAAAACGTGGGAGGATGGAGGCGCAGGAACCTCGTGAGACGGTCAACTGGTGGTGGTGGTGGTGGGTTGTTGTTGTTGTTGTTTTGGTTCAGGTTATGAGTCAAAAGATTCACAAGCTGAGTTTGAGCCTGAAGGAACTCGGTGAACCCAGGTATGTTCCCTCCATTGTTGCCAGTGTTGCTGTTGGAACCCCTGGTGTTGCGGTTGGCCATCTGACTGAAAAGAAGAGAGTCAAGAGAGATGGGGCTAAGAGAATTAAGTCTACCCTTATGCATGGCCGCATGAAAAAAACCCAAATAAAACTCAACCTCAACTTTATTAAACTAATGAGAAGACTAAAGCAAGTTCACTCATAGCATAAGTCTACCAATCACACGTCGATTGGTCAGCATCTAACACGAAATTTTTATTAAGCCGAAGCTGTCGATGGAGGACTCTAAGGGAATGACTCTACTCGTCATCGTCGCTCATGTTGAAATCCAGCTCCTCAGGGCCTTCTTCCTCCTCATCCATCTCCTCATCCTCGTCCTCGGAGTTGTCGCCTATCTCATAGTCGAACTCCTCCACCCTGACTTGCATCTCCTCCCCGTAATCCTCATCATTGCTCAAGAATGCCTCATCCTCATCCTGGAGATCCTCTCCATCGTCACGTGCCTCCTCCAGCTCCTCCTTGAGGGTGGAAATGATTCCCTTGAGAAGGTACACCTCCATCTCAAAGCTATGGATCTAGTTCTTTAGTTCCTCCTTCTCATCTGCGGCTTCCCCTAGCTCCTCTTGCTGTATGACAGCTGTCTCCTAAAGCTGCTCCAGCTCCTCCTTGATGTTAGTGTTCTCAGCCTGTAGTGCCTGGAGTTGCTGCTGTGACTCAACGCCTTTGGTCTTGAGGAGGTTGTTCTCCTGCTTTAGCGCCTCCAGCTGAACCTCCATCTGGGCTAGCTCTTCCGTGAGCTCAACCCGGGCATTGAGGTGTGTCTCGGAGAGGACCTTGTTGACTTCACACTGAGCCTGGACATCACCGAGGTAGCGGGTCATATCCTCATGCACCAGTGCGTTGGCGGAGTCCATAGCGATCCTTCTTCCCAAACTCGCCAAAGACGCTGCGGCGAACATCGTTAGTGTACTCCCCACAGACTCGGCTGAGGGCCACCTGCATCGCCTGCACCAATCCTGCCTCCCAACTTTCTGCAGTTGTGGTGAAGACAATGTCCGTGGTCGTCGGGTGAATCTGCCGTCCATGGATCACAATGGCGACGACGATCCGGTTCCCAACATTGTTGTCCCGTGATCCACGAAACTCTGGCGCTGGTAGGCGTAGGTGCCAGGTGACGTTGAACAGCATATCCTCAAACATGAAGTGAGCATGTCCCGCTTGGTGAAAGTGGTCGTAAGAATCCATCTAAAATTTGGACAAAGAAAAAAGGAGTGTGTCAGATTAGTTTCAAAGATGATAGACAAGGATATAAGAATGTTGAACATATGATGTAAAAATAATATTTAAAGTCCTTAAGGCATTCCATTTCTAAGGTCACGACCTACAAACAACATGGGCTCTGATACCATCTGTGGTGACCCAGACCCGTAGGGGTCCGAATCTCTGTGTATTCTGTACTAGTCCCTGGATCAATAGCTAGTACACACAGTTCCAAGATGAATATCACAACTCACATCTTTAATACATCGTTTGCAACAAGTAGAATCCAGAGTATTAACTTATTACAAACAGAAGATCCAAGTAGAAAATAAAATAGAGTCCACCAATGCCACAGGCTTATTGTGTGTAGACTCGCGACCCTGCGTATGATCCCTCATCAAGCGTCATTCTCTGCACATGATACGTGCAGGTCAGTACATTGAATGTACTTGCAAGTCACACCTGTGATGTTAGGAGAAATGCAAATATATGCTTAAGGGTAGTTCCTAGTTAGGCTTTTATGGTTCCTTTTGCAAAGACAGCATGTTTGGATTTTTCAATTACTCATAATACATTTTCCTTTGAAAACTCTACCTCTACAATTTCCTAAATTATAGTTTTGGAAATGTAAGTATGGTCATCTGTGGATACTGCTCCACTGACCTAGCTATGCACTCTGGGTCATGCCGCTGACACTCACATAGCATCCCTTTCTTCCCGTGACCCATTCTGTGGATGCCGCTCCATCAGGTCAAAAAAGTTTTTAGGTTTTTGAAAACAAAACTAGAAGATCTCCCCTTATCCAGACTTAGTAGCTCAAAATTCGCCCGTAACCAGAGACATGGCTAATCGATTAGGTTGACACTCTCGAGAGGTTTGTCCGCTTTCCCCACTTGACACAATCAGTCCAAGGTGTTGCCTGACGACAAGCGTGCGCAACAGGTAAAGATTGTGACGAAGTCTTTCACTAGTGGCCCCCTATACTTAGTCCTAGCACTGCCCGCCCCCTATGGACACATTGGCCCCTTTCCGGATGACGGTACCAAAGCAAGGGTTTCCTGCTAGCTACTCAATTAAGCTAGAGCCCATAATAACAAGTGGTTGTATGATAAGCTTTTGGGTGCATGGAAAAGACTTCAACTTTTTGGCACTGGACGGCGGTCCCCACCGAAGTCCTGAGTCTGCACCCGTTACGGGGTTACAGCTCTTGTAGACAACCACATATGGTCAGAAACATACCACTCCGTCTAGTTAAAAACATTTTTTGTTTTATTTCGAAAACAGTTTTCAAAAACATACTCGCTCGTGCTGAGCTCTTAATACTTTTGAAGATAGTTTTGTACCCTCCCGATACAATAATATAGCGAGCATTTGCAAATAACATAGATTACATCATAGGGTAATTGGTGGCATGACAATAGACCTATAAGCATTCTACTAGGACTATAACTAAACAAGTTGCAAACACATTTTAAACATACTTCATAAGTAAATACTCCTACACATGCATCTCTAGACATGGTAAATCAAAATAGCATAAGCAGAAATATAGGTGTCTACATGTTCAAAAGTGTAACTTGCTTGATCCCGAGTAGTCGAAGTGGTCAGACGTTGCCTGGCACCCCTCACAATCGCACTCCGGATAATCTAGCAGGAAGAACGAATATAATAAATAACAGTTCGAACAAAACTCCAACCAAAAGAATAATAATAAAAAATACTTCCTAAATAGGACATAATTACTGTTAGTTAAGTCCTAGGTAAGGATCTAGAAGCTGGAGTGATGATTTGGACAGACTGGAGTTTGAAACGGAAAGATTTGACAGGCTGTGTGCTGTTAACAGATAGAGTTTCTCATTGAGATTGCACTAATGACAACGTAGCATATAACATGTGGGAAGTGTACTAACGTTTAGATGATAATCCAAACTTTACAGAACAGAAAGATTCGTCCACTTTGGTTCTGCGAAACAAAAGCTACAGACTCGGGAAAACAGCTAATCAATAACAGCGTCCTGGGAATACTAGTTTTAATCGACAACGCACTAGCAAACTAGATTATGTGCAAGAAGCATCCTAATGTGTCGTGTGTGTTACCTACACTTTGAATTACAGAAATATTCAACTCACTAGGATCTACAGCAAGATTCATATTAGACGGAACTACAAACTGAACTAATGAACGACTGAAAGAAGGCTACTCTAGAACAGTGCACAGTAGGTGTCTAGAAACGAATATCTACTGGTGAAAAAGGATCTAATCGATAGAGATCTAATAAGATGAAACCTGGAGGCTGGGCTGCAGCTAGGATGAAAATGGGCTTGGGCCAGACGTGGGTTTATGTATTTTAACCCTTTTTCTAATTACACAAATCATAGGAATTGAAATATGGTTTTTTAATATACCACATTAACTCCAAATAAAACCTTCTTACTTCCAGCAAAACCAGAATTTCATTTCTAACACAAAATAAGCCCAAGTAAGCCAAAATAAATATTTCCAACTTTAATATTTGGGAAAGTCATGTTATCCCCAATCTCAATAATCACCAAGCGTGGGAAGATAGTTATTTGGCATCAAAATTTCAAATAAGACCAAAATGATATGCAGGTGACATGGCATGCAAATTGAAAAAAATTTGGGATGTTACATGGCATGATAAGTGGCATGGGATCGCTCTTAAAGTGGAATGGCCGCATCTTTTCTCCTTTGCGGTGGACGGTTAACTCTTGGTGGCTGATGTCTGCTTTGCCCCAGACATTCTCTCGCTGTTCAGGTTGCCTCTTTCCCAGGAAGCTTTTCTGCAGCTTGGTCATTTGGAGTCTTTGCGTCTCTCTATTCAGTTATCTGTGGAGTCGGTTTGCTGGGGTTTGCTTGGGGAGAACGGTATTCTTCTATTAAGTTCTATGCCCTGGGTTTTAAGCATGTGGTTGCTCCCAAGATTTTCACTTGGCTTTGGCGTTCTAGATGCACTCTCAGGGTCAAAGTTTTTTCTTGGCTTCTCTTGGTGGACCGACTAAACACTCGAGACATGCTCCGGCGCAGGCATTGGTTAAGGGATGATGATGATCGTTGTGTGCTTTGCAATGCGGGGGTGCTTGAAGATTGGCAACATCTGTTTTTCACTTGCAATTTCAGCCGGAGGATCTGGTCCTTCCTTCAGATTTATTGGCGTTCAGGGCCTTCGGTTGATATTGTGGTGCAGCGAGCGATGAGTTCTTTCGGACAACCTTTTCTGTTGGAGGTGACTGCTTTCGCATGTTGGCATATTTGGAAGCAACGGAATGGCCTCATTTTCGAAGGAATTATACCTTCTTTTCGTTTGCGGCGTGCGGTGTTTGTGCATGATCTTTCTTTGCTAGGTCATAGGTTTAAGCCGGGGCTGGCCCCTCGGCTTGCTGCTTGGCTTGAGTCCTTGTTGTATATGAGTAGGTAAGGTTTAGTTTTCTCTTGGGTGTTGTTCCCCGCTGTATAGTTCTTGTATTTATTTCGTTTTAAGTTACTGTAGGGGTTTTCCCTACAGTTTTTGGTCAACAAAAAAACAGGGTTCATAAGTTAATAACCCGACAAGTACATATGGATGTGGCCACGCCAGCAGCAGCGCCACAGTACCTGGATTGGTCTGAAACGCAAATCAGTTACTATTGAGAAGATCACCCTCCCAGGGTCCCACGACCCGGACACACTGCCCTGGTGCTCGAAGCCCAGATTGGTGGGTGTATGAGGAACAAAGTATTTGTTGATGGCAGAAGTGGTCTTAATCTAATTTATGCTGACACCCTCCGCGGGATGAACCATTCCGTGACCAAGCTTCCTGCAACGGATACAACCTTCCACGGCATAATACCGGGCAAAGCAGCCACGCCACTTGGAAGAATCAGCCTGGACGTCGTATTCGGTTCACCTGACAATTTTTGGCGTGAAAAGTTTGACTTCGAGGTAGTCGACTGGCCTTCACAGTACCACGTGGTACAAAGCCGAGTCGCGTTGGCTCGCTTCATGGCGGTCCTGCATTACACTTATCTCAAGCTCAAAATGCCAGGGCCCAATGGCGTGATCACCGTTTCAGGAAATTTCACGCAATCAGACATCTGCGACATGAAGCATGGCAACTAGACCGATGCTATCCCGTGACCGCGATGAGTGCTTTTCACCACGGCCATCCTCCACGTCTCTTGTTGACAATGCCACGGCAACGGTACAAAACAATCCTTCTAATACAAATAAAATTGTGTGTACCTTTCTTTGAGGGGAAAAAATGATGCTGAAACGTATATAGATTGGGAGCTAGGTTTAAGTGAACAATTCACATGCTTCCATGTACTTGATAGTCGCAAGGTTCAAATTGATAGTAGTAAATTTACTTTTGCTGCTTTATCTTAGTGGAATGAGATAGAGAAAAAAAAATTCCCCACACACGGGTTGATATGAAAAAAATAATGAGAGAAAAATATGTCCCTTTTAGTTATGTTTTTAACTTGCGTTCAAAATTACGACGTTTGACACAAGATGATAAAACTGTTGATGATTACTACAATGAGTTCCAAATTATAACCTTGCGATCTGTTTAGATGAAACCGAACAAAGAAAAATGGATAGGTTTTATTGTGGGCTTAATTTTGATATTTCTTACATGATTGAATATGAAAAATACGACTCTCTTTTGTGTTTGCTTAATCTTGCTCGTAAAGTTGAGGGGAAATTACAGCGAAGGTCTACTACAAATGAGTCGAGCCCACAAGGTAATGATACAGAGGATTGTGTTGCTGAACTAAAAAGGGCATGTGATGAAATAAATGTGATACCTGTTGAATTTTCTGCACCATGTGAAATTATTGTCGTACATGGTGATTCAAGTGCACCTACTGCTGAAATTAATTGTTCTAATGATTTGAGTGCACAAATTAATTTTGATATTGATGAGTGCACAAATAACTAATGTTTTGGAAGAAACAAGTGAGATAGATAAATTTGATTTAGGTTGTGTCGAGTTGATTAGACATGAAATGATTGATAAGGATCCACCTATTAATTATTTGTGTTATATTACACTTGATACACCTATGTATTTGTCACATGCAATGGATAAAGTTTCTGAATTAACAATTTCAAAATCTTTTGCTAATGCTCATGGATACGTTATTCATTTAATTGGAGAACATGATGTGAACAATAACTTTTTTGTGGATGAAATTTGCATTACTTGTGATAATTTTCCTTTCTCGAGAGAAAATAAATTTTTGCATATGCCTAATCATTTTGATAAGAGCTCCAATATTGTTGTTGATTATTTGCCAAGTAGTTCTTTACACGATTGTTTGAATATTAGTGCTTTGACATGCTCTAAATTTCAGCATCTTGTAGTAACTAATTTGGGTAACATTAATTATTATTCTCCAGTGTTGGGATGGTATATGGTGAGGGGTGCAAACCAAATACAAGATATTGTTTCACTTATATATGCAAAACATATTGTCAATCTTTTGGCTGGAATGATATTCATGATGATTGTTTGACTAATTATCTCATTAGATTGTGTTATAAAACATTAATTGTGCAACATGGGAGTGGAGTTAAAAATAACGATATATACATATACCATGCGCATACCTTGTCTCTTTTGTTAGCATATTTTCAGCATAAACGACGCCAAGGACGGCTTTCCTTTCAAGAAAGGGAGGATGATATGGACATGCTAACCATGGATACGACCATTAGAACCCTAATTGTTGGTGTATATAATAACAATTATAATCAGATGAATTCAATTACAAAATGTTTTCAATATGTTACTTGCAAAGAGGCGGAGCTACTATCTTGTGTAATCTTATTATGTAGGCATCTAATTGAACTTTACAAGTCCAAAGTGAAGATGAAGTGTGATAGCCTGCAAAGGGAGATTCAAGTGAAGCCTATCAAGTCTACTTTCCAACAAATCAAACGGCACATGATTCGGAGCTTGTTCTTCGATTGCTTGCAGGAACAAAGACCTTCGTGGTCAGGTTGATCGTGCCCCCGAGTGATCAATAACCCTCTAGAGTTGGTGCATCGATTGCTAAGGCGCTGCCTTTTAGGCCGTAGTTGGATCGTCAACGTCACCTCCTACCCAAATCAAGAGTTATCAATCTCATCGAAAGATCGGGCCACCCCGACCCATATCAGTTGCCAAGTTTAATTTACTTTGCTTTCTTGCCCGATGCTTGCGTGCCCTGTTGCCCTTACTTGTTGTATGTCCACGTTGTTAGTACAGCTGCAATCTCAATGGAACTAGACTACTGTGGTCAGTTCTGAATTCCTCCAAGTGCCGGTTCTGTTATGAGAATGCAACAGCATACATTCCAGGCTACCGAAGCGCTCCAATATCACAGAGCTTCCTGCACCGGGACAATAATTGGCTGGCGTTGTATGTATTTTGTCAATTGTGCAATCAGCTGCTATGTCTGACGTGCTTAATACCCCGAGTGCATAGCTTTTAGCCTGCTTCTCGAATACCTTCGGATTTCTTATTTACTGCTCCCTCCAATTCTATATTGTTGTCAAAATATTACAGGTGTTTAGACGCATTTTAAGAATAGATACATCCATATTTGGACAAATTTGATTCAAAAATTTGAATCAGAGGGAGCAACTTAGTGTTGCACATTTCATACGCAAGATCCCCGCTTTGGCCCGTGCGCCAGGGACCGGCTGCTAGTCAGACTCATTTCTGAACGCCCGAAGTGGTCGCCCGTCGCCTCTCCTCGACCCTGCAAACCCTCGTCCTCCTGAGCCCATCAATGGAGCCTGTGCCTCCACCGCCCATCCCGCCGTCTGTTCTCGCCCACCTTCGTACCCTCCTCTCCGCTGCCTCCTCCGCTCTATCCTCCCTCCCCTCCCCTCTTCTACCATGCACCACCACCACCGCCATCTCCTCCTCCACCCACCCCACACCTCCGTCCACCACCCCGCTCCCACTCCTCCCCTCTTCACCGACCTCCTCAATCCCCTTCCCCCTCCCGGCTGCACATGCCCCGTACTACGACTGCCCGGCCGTCGTCCGCACCACCAATCCACCGCCCGCCGTCTCGTCCCTCCCCTCCTTCCTCGCGGCCGAGTGTGCAGACTTCTTCTCCTCCACTACCGTCCCAACCCTTTCCTCTCCTCCCCGCATCCTCCCGTCCGAGCTCTGCCTCTTGCGCCGGGAGGTGGACTCCTGGGGCAGCCACCATCTCCCGGGGGCCTACTCCTACCCAGCATCCCGCGTGTTGGCGGCACTGCGTCTTGGTTCCCTGCAGTGGGGGTCCGAACTGCGACGGTGGTTGCTCGCGAGCTCGCCGAGGTACGGTGTCGCGATTGATGCGGTGACTCGGGACCATGTGTTTGTGCTGGTCATGCTGTGTCTCAAGGCGGCGGCGGCCGAGGCATGGTGCTCTCTGGAACAGCCGCTCAAGGGGGAGAGTGTGGAGTTCCGTCTTGATCCGAGGGCCGTGAGGTTCGACTGCCCCAGGCTGGTTGGTGGTGTCTCGTGGTTGGCGGTGCAGCTTGAGATTTTGTATGGGGAGGGCAATGGCAGGTTCTTTGCGATTATGGCTGTGAAGGAGGCGATTCTGCGGTCAGGGTCTTTTTTGGCTGTTGGTGTTGGTGGGACTGCTAGTGAAGAACGAAGTGAGTTGAGAGATACTGGGCCAGGCCCTATTTTTGTTTCCCAGGTTGCTGCTGCCGTTACGGCCTTACATGAGAGGTTGTCCCTGGAGGAGAAGATCAGGTCTCTGCAAGCACCACACCCATCCAAGTACCAGCGGTATGTTTTCTTGAAACTTTATGTTCCACTTAATAATCTATTATTGTTACAATGTACTCATACTAGACAGACCAAATGGATATACTCATGCAGATATTAAGGAATAACATGTCACTGTTCAGTAAAAACCAAAGCCCGGTGTTTTAAGCAATATTTTGAAGTACAGATTGACCTTGAGTACATTTCTAGCTCAATACTTATCTATAAGTAGTCAACGCACCAAATTATTAAGCAGCGTGATTTGTGACGACTGATGTTGAGTAATCATCTTCAGAGTGTATTTCTGCAGTTTGTGATTTTTTTTGCTCAGTCTGGAAAAATCTTCCAACTATGACCAGTAAATTTGCTTCTTGATAGGTTACTCGAATATTCACAAGTACTGCAACGAGGCCATGAGGAGCGGTGTAAGCGACCAAACTATAGAGCTGTTCTGGAGTATGATGGAATTCTATCACGCCGAGTGGATAACCAGGTAAAAGACATGCAGGCTGCAGCCACATTATTGAAAGTACTTCTCCAGAAACCAGATAACACACTGATCTGTCTACATGTCTTGTGTTCTGTTGAGTTATACTAACCTATTATTGGTAGAATCTTGTGAACATCACGTATTTGAAATTTATGCTGGGCCATTGCAGCAGTAACGTCTGCAACGCTATAAAATTTCTGAACCTTAATTGATCTCTAGGCTCTATGTCTATTTGATATATGCATTCTTGTTCTCTCTTTATTTACTAATTACTATTTACTAGTGCAATGCTTGCCCATATCAAGAAATGTAATAGATTATCTCAATGTATTGCTAAATTGTATGTACACAGTGATTTCAATATACTTTTTCTTTAAAAATATCAACGGATGATTGAATTTCATAAATTGTCACTTTTGTATAATTTGCTAGAATTTAATTTCTGTACAAGGCTATTTTAAAAATTACTTATCTCTCTACTTTAAAAGGAATCTGGTAGATCCAAGACAAGGGAGGAGCTCTTAGCTGAAGAACGAGATTACAAGCGAAGAAGAATGTCTTACCGTGGCAAGAAAATGAAACGAAATCCAACAGAGGTGCATTTGCGTTTTCCAATTTATTTCATCTGTTTTCATATCCTAAAGATGTCAAATCTTTGAGTAGATTACATATGGTATTTTTTTGATGGAACATTATTCAACATTCGCAAAGATTTCATGTCTTTAAGTAGATTATATATGTTAATTTTGTAATAGGTGGAACATTACTTGACATCCTGTTGTTCTACAACATTATTCACTGTGTGAGCACTTTTGACAGGGAATGTCAACTTGATATAACTTCCTATTGAAATCTGATTAGGTCTCATTTCTTTGTTTTTTCTATTTTATGTTAATTTATTTTTATTTTCTTTTTCTTAAAATTTTATCAATTTGATGTCATACTGTTCATGCAATCCTTGTGCATGTTGCATCTCCACTTGTTCAGTTGATTTGGATATTTGTCATGATGTTGATCTGATATTTTGATGGCTTTTTTGCCTCACTTCAAGATATTGAGAGACATAATTGATGAGCACATGGAGGAAATAAAACAGGCAGGAGGTGTCGATTGTTTTGAGGAAGCTCCTGGTGACATTGCAAAAGACATGCTTACGAGCAATTCTCATGAAGGTGCATACCAAGGAAGTTTTTATCCCATGGGCAGCTCTTGCGATAAGGCATTTTTGGGTTCTCGATTGCCTGGTGGTGAGAACACACCATTTACTGATTCCTTTGGAAGATTTTCATCAAGGAGCCATGACACAAGGGATTCATATGGGAACATGAGATACGAACATCGTGGACATCATTGCCAAAATGCGTCTGGGCAAGAAAAAGGAGGGACCAAAGAATCCGAAAGCACAATGTATCAAGGCTATTCTGACCAGCAAGAGAACGATGCATATAAAAGAAACACCAATGATGACAGGAAATCAGATTACCATTCTGAATCAAGGTCCTCCGAGAGAGAATAGGACACCATGTCAGGAGATGGAAGCAATGGTAGAAACAGAACTACTCAGAACCAACATAGATCAATGCCTGTGAATCCAGATCAGTTCAGTGATTGATATGACCCCCGGAAAAGATATTCTGATGAAGATCCTCCAACAAGCACGTGTTATGATGTATAAGAAAGACACCATCATGAGATTCCTCCTCTTGTACATCACATAAAAAAACATGATCATGCTCACTGAAGCAAACCGAGTACACTTGCACTAAAACAGCGACAAGTATTTAGGAACAGAGGGAGTATGTGAGGTATGCTTGCTTGCATTATTTTTGGCTCTTTAGTGTTTGGCACTTAATTTTACACTGCTGTTTGATATGATCTTGCAGTAGGCATCTGGGTTGTTAGCCTTCAAACTGTATCCTTTTTTGTATCCTTATGCAGAAAGTGTGTTACTATATCTGCAGCTATTGTAGTGATAATGTGTTACAGTTTTTCTTTCCCTCTGAATATGTTAAGTTGTTAATTGTTACTGTACTCTCTTGTTTACAATTAGCATTCATTTATACCATTCCAATTTCCTGCTCATTTCAACCGTTAAACATAAACTTCATCTAGGGTGGAATAGATTTCTTGATCATGGATGATCTTTGAAGACTTTCTGTTAGTTCTGAACATGATTCGTAATAACTTTGCTCTGGTATTCTACCCATCATACTTATGAGCTGGCAGGAATATCTAATTCCTTTTGCTTAGAAAATTGCATGAGAGGAATACATTTTTTCTTCACCTGGCTGCTCGTGTTGCGTCTCATCTGGTTTCTATTCATGCATAAATATTTGATTTAATCTGGTTGATGCTAATTTTTGTGGATGTAGTTCTTTTTTAGAATGATGAGTTCTGTTAGCGAAGGCAAGATGACCTTTTTTGCCCTAACAGGTCGTTTGGCACCCATCATTTAGGGTTAGAATTGTGGAATTCATTTTGAATTCTAAAAACTAACTTGTTTGGTTGGTACGGAATTGGCTACATGAACTCAATTTGCAATTCCATAGAATTACACTACGACTAACCTCAATTTCTTTCTAAAAGACATCATTTCTCTGGAATTATCTCCCACTCTACAAATCCATGTGGTAGCCAAACATGATTTTTGGATCCGGAATTCAAATTTAACCAAATGAAATCCTATCGAAAATTAGATTTCATTTCATTTCTACCAAATGAAATGAAATGAGAGGTGCCAAACGAACTGTAAGTTTTTGGATTTTGTGCCTATTCTCTACTTATAGGTAGTGTTAAAATGGGTATTTCACACGTGTCAATTGAACATGAGAAAGTGATTTAGGAAGTATAGTGAAGTAGTGTTCAGCATCTGCCAAGATTTAGCCAGGTCTCTATGCAGCGCGGACACATGATAGCCAAATCCAACAACAGTGATATGTGATTTACATTTTTTTTTCTCGAACTGAATAATACTTTATATTTGATAAAAAAAAAGTCTTGCAACTAAGCTTCTACGGAGTAACTCATTCTGCAAATCATTTGCCCAAGCTCTCTCCCCAATGGATTGTTCCTTGCCCTCCGTTTCTTGCCCAAACATGGGCATGTCCTAGCTTGAAGACCTTGAAGTAACACTTACACTAAGAACATCTCCACTCGTCGCCCCCATGAATCGTCCGGCGCTTGGCCATATGGGGGGCGTCGGCGCAAGCAATTCATTTGAGGTGGAGTCGGCACCCAGCCGCACCTCCCAAACGTCGCCCCCTCAAATTTGGTTTGTCTCACTGAAAGTGGTGGTTCGCGTTGCTTTTCAGCTTCAGCCGGTGCCCCCGCTAGCCTCCTTGTGAGTAGGGAGCGGCATGGGGGTACCGGCTAAATTTTTGGGCAGCGCAGGCTATATTTTGGATTTAGGAAAGTGAACTGGGTGAGGTTTTGCCGGTGGCTCCATTTGACGTTTGGGGGGCCTTTTGGGGGAACGGTTGGAGATGCTCTAACACTCCCTCTGGATGTCAAGGACACATTGGATTTCATCTTTGTACTTAACAAAGGGAGAGGCAACCTCGACTCACCGGAGGAGATGGACAGAACTCATTGGCTTCATGTTGGGTTGGCCTGGGATGTGTCCACAAAGTTTCCACCGCAAGTAATATTTGCTTCATTGTTTGGCCAATACTCGGGTGATACATATCTGACTAGGGTTGAAAACGGAGAGAAAACAGATGAACCTAGCGTATCACAAAACTCTGGAAATGAAAACGGAAGTAGATACTATAGGAAACAATTATGGAGTGTATTAATGGCACGAACACTGTTCGGATACAAAAGTGAACAAGTACAATGTCCTTGCGTGGCCTCTTCGTTACTTTTGCTTTCATATGTATTCATTGAACAAATATAGACAATCTCCACTTTTTCTTGGCAGGAGCTACGTCTTGAAAAGATCCATTTCTATCCAGCACGTTCCTCCATATATGAAGAAAATTGATACAATGTTGATACAAAGTCATACGAAATATCACGAGCATACAAGTGAAGATCATATGATCAGCTTTTACCAATTAAGTGATGAGAAGAGAGAAATACAGAGTAGAGCATAAGAGAACAATGTTAGATCATCTTGTAGAGAAATAAAAAGCATACAAGTGAAGATCATATGATCAGCTTTTACCAATTAAGTGATGAGAAGAGAGAAATACAGAGTAGAGCATAAGAGAACAATGTTAGATCATCTTGTAGAGAAATAAAAGGCATACAAGTGAAGATCATATGATCAGCTTTTACCAATTAAGTGATGAGAAGAGAGAAATACAGAGCAGAGCATAAGAGAACAATGTTAGATCATCTTGTAGAGAAATAAAAAGCGGCTCGAGAAGACAGAAGAGATTAGCTTCTCTTGACATATAAAACATTACCCACTATGGTCCATGTAGAAGACGATGAAATTATAAGCACTTGCCATGCATGATGGAACCGATAGGTACACAAAATTGTTAAGAATTATTATTTATTAGATTAATTATTAGTTAGCTAATGAATTATTAGGCAGTTGCTTATGTAACGGTTCGTGTCCCAAATTTTGGAAAATTTGGGACGCGAAGGCAAAAGTTTGGGACACCAATGCATGTATTGGTGCCTCTTCACCCTGTATAAATATCATCATCAATCAATGGAATAGAACAAAGAGATTCATTCTCATTTTCATTCACAATACGTTATCAGCCACGTTTGCTCTACAATCATGGCAATCAAGGATTTGCCCCCCCTTTTCCTAACTGTTCTTGAGTTCTCTAGCAACCGAGGACACAACCGCCGGTGGGCCCCGCCCCGTCGGTGGGTGACCCGTCATCGGACGCACGCGGGTGCGCGCCGCCCGCGCCTCGCCCGCGACGCCGCGCCCCAGGCTCCGGGCACCCCGCTCCTGGAGGCCGCCGCGCCGTTTCCTGCACCCGCGGCTGCCGTGCCCCTAGCCCTCGCCTCGCCGGCCATTGCGCCGCCGGCCCCCGCACCAACTGACCCGGCCTCCCCGATCTACGAGCCCACCATGGAATGGATGATGGTCGGACCGGCGACACCGATGATAGAAGAAGAAGATGATTTTATCCTTGCGCTTGCTTCGCCACCTACTGCCCCATCCACGGGCATGGCCTGTGCCCCACGCGCGACGGCACGGCGCTGCCGCTTCCATCCCCGACCCCGCCGGCGACCCCGCCTCGCATCGACGTCAAGTCAACCGGCGGCGGCCCCACTGTGGCGGACCAAGACGGCGGACTTGAGGATGTCAACCCGGAGGCGCGTCGGCTCCTCCGCCGCTTCGTGGCCGCCATGGCAACCCACCAACCCGGACCGGCCGGCGGCGGGTGGAACTCCTCCGCCCTCTGTTTTCCCTCATCCGAAGAGGGAGGGCCATCCTCCCACTGAAGCACACGGCGAGGGAGGCGGACGAGCTGTGATGAGGACATCCCACATGTCGATACACCCGCAGCACCTACAGTCACATTACAAGGACCTATCACAAGAGCTCGTGCACGCCAACTTAATTATCAGGTACTTTCGTTTCTTGGAACGATTCTTCACATACATGAGAATATGATGCTGCCTAAATCATATGTGTTTGTCACACTTAGGAATGATGGACCTAGCATGGATGAGAGGGACAAGCATTGGAGCATGATCACGCATGGAGATGAAGGCAGCAAGCGTGTGAGGACTGAAGATGGCGCCGCAACGGGAGATTTCAGAACGTTGAAGCCACCATAATGAGAGATGAAGACGTGGGCGAAATATAGAGCTTTTCCCTTCATATTTTCGTCCACATAATCATATGGTGCTGCGTCACCTTTTAAGTTTGGGCTAGACCCATGTAATTTTCGTCCACATACATGGGCTGAACTTTAGAGTCCGTATAGGTGAAGGAAACCAACCTAGAGTGGGTTTCGGCCTCCTCTCCCAAGGCTGGCCGCATACCCCTCTAGTCCTCCATATATACCCCCGTTAGGTCTTTGTTTAGATTCGGATTTTGTTTAGTTTAAGACTTAGCTATTCGCTACTCTTCGCCATAGGCACAAGTGTCAAATCGATCTTCTGTACTACGCGCTTGCGGAATCCCATCAATAAAGCTTCACCTTTATTCGCAATATCTTGATTGCATCTATAATTCTTGCTTGTTCTTCGGTTGCATGCAGAGATTGATCCTTCGTGATCAGGTTGATCTAGCTCCGGCGTGGTCAATAACCTCGGAAGTTGGTGTAGCGATCGCTAAGGCGCAACGTCTCGCACGTTTGTAGCCGGTTCGTCAATGTCGACATCCACCCAAAAATTGATAGTTACCGTCTCATCGAAAGATCAGGCACCTTTCCCCTATCAAGTGGTATCAGATTTCAGGTTGCTCGGTGAGATCTTACTGTTTTCCTAGCTTAGTTGCATCTGATTTATCCCTACAGTCCACGAAAAAGCCAAAAAAAAAAATTAGGGTTAGATCTTGTCCTACAAACAATTTCGAGCCTTTGCATGTTTTCTTTCAGTACGTGCATTGTTGAATTTTAGTCTGCATCGTCGTGTCGAGTGCTGGTTTTAGAGTCTAGACCTTTAGAGTTTCGAGTTCTGTTCATAGCCGTCACGCCGCCGTCACACCACCTTGCCTCGCTCGTCGATCTTCCACGCCACCACATATCCCTAACCGTATCAATTTCGGTTCCACTTACCATCTTCCGCCACCACATCTCCATATCCGTATCATTGTCGATTTCATATACCGAATCAAATCAGGTTTATTTTGTTTTCCTTTTTAGAGTTTGCTTCCCGTACGAGGAGATCTCGATCCGATCTGTAAGTTGATATAAGTCTAGAAAGTTTCGGCCGCAAGGAAAGAGGCGGGGAGTAAAAAAAATAAAATTTAGCATACATTGTTTTATACTTCCGGGATCGTTTTTAGCTATCCGCCATCATAGCGGAAATTTTGAGCCGTCTGCACGCTTTCCAAAGCAGCTCTTTCGCAGTTTCAGTTTTTGGCCACAATTTTTTTCAAGGCTATCTAGGTTTTAGACCTTGCTTCTCGTTTTGAGTCACGTTCCATCATAGTGAGTTTTCGTATATATCTGTCCGTTTCCCAGCACTGTACCTGTTGCTTTTGGTGTCGCGGTGTGACTCCCAGGTGTTCTAGGCTCGTGTCTCTAGCACGGTATAGCCTAGGGCCAGCACGGTACCGTCGTTGAGCTATTATTCAACTTGTGGCATTGCTGTTTTGAATTGTTGCTCCAGATATTAGGATACAGCCACCCAGAGCTCCACATACTCCTACACCGTGCGTTGACACCGCCTGGCAATCGCTTTATTCAATCTTCCTGAGGTTTAATCACACCGGTTGCTAGTCACCACCTGCTGCAGGGTAAGAACGGGTAAGAATCTTGGTTTGCTTAACAGATTACGCATTCTCCACCACTTGCCCGAAACATATACACCCATATTGCTGTGCTTTTTGAATACCTAATCATGACAGGTGGGGAGGAGACTTCAAAACCAACAAGCGCCGAAGTACAGGCGAACTTCACCAAGCTTTTGGACGCTCACATGCAGGACGTCGACAAACGCTTTAATGATACGATGGAACACCTTGAGGGCCTCGAAACATCTTTCACCGACAAGCTCGACGCCAAATTCCGGGAGTTGATGGCGCGCTTGCCACAACCTACCGCCACTCGGGCTCCTGATATGGACATGCTAACCATGGATACGACCATTAGAACCCTAGTTGTTGGTGTATCTAATAATTATAATCAGGTGAATTCAATTACAAAATGTTTTCAATATGTTACTTGCAAAGAGGCGGAGCTACTATCTTGTGTAATCTTATTATGTAGACATCTTATTGAACTTTACAAGTCTAAAGTGAAGATGAAGTGTGATAGCCTGCAAAGGGAGATTCAAAGTGAAGCCTATCAAGTCTACTTTCCAATAAATCAAACGGCACATGATTCGGAGCTTGCTAGAGAAAGATATCACGAATTAAAGTTGAATCCGATTCGGGTCCGAGCTGTCAGGAGACTCGAATTTGTTTTAATCACCCAGGCTGCATCCGGAGTCCAAATCAAGCAAACAAGTACTTGTTGGAAAGGTAATTACAAGACCTTTCCAACGGATCTGGCCGATCAAGAGATTCGACTTGTGCTGACCGTGGCGGACAAAACAAGCTGACGGATCTGTTTTTTTGTTTCCTAAAGAGTTGTAATTTGTTAGGAAAGTTAGAGATAGAGTTGGATTTCGGCCTCCTTACTCAAGGTGGACGAAAATATCTCTCCCTCCTCCTTTATATACCCCATGAGCCCCCCTAAGCAGCCTTGGGATTTTGATTAGATAAAGTTTAGCCATCTTTGCTACTTTCGTGTAATCGCGTGTGTCGGTTAGACCACCTGTTTTACCTTCGTCAAGACTCCAACTTATCGTCTCGTTGAGACATTGGTTTGATATAGTATACTCGCAATTTTAGATTGCATCCGCTATTTATCTTGTTCTTGCTTGTTCTTTGATTGCTTGCAGGAACAAAGACCCTCGTGGTCAGGTTGATCGTGCCCCCGCGTGATCAATAACCCTCTGGAGTTGGTGTATCAATTGCTAAGGCGCTGCCTCCTAAGCCGTAGTCGGATCGTCAATGTCACCTCCTACCCAAATCGAGAGTTATCAATCTCATCGAAAAATCGGGCCACCCCGACCCATATCAGCTCCCCCTCTCCACGCATTCGCTGGGCGGGCACAGCGTGTTCCCGTTCACCAAGGTCAAACCTCGGCTGCTGCTGCTCGTGAGGAGCAACATGAGGAGTCTTACGGGGACGACGAGTCCGAGGGCGAGCGAGAGGACGAGGGGGAAGTTCTACAACAACCGCGTGGTCGTCCACGCCCCTACATTCGCCACGCACGCCCGCATGTGCCACTGGTACGTGATGGTGACCATGTTGCGAAATTAAAATTGAATATACCCATGTTTGATGGTAGATATAATCCTGATGCATACCTTTCATGGGAATTAGAAGTATAGCAACGTTTACATGCTTAAATTATCCAGAGGATAGACGTGTTAGTGCTGCTACTTGTGAGTTCACTAGTTTTGCTTCCATCTGGTGGACTGAATATTGTCGTGTTAATTATGCTAATCCAGTCACTACATGGGATGCTTTGAAATGGGCCATGCGAACGCGTTTTGTGCCACCATCATATCAGCGTACCTTGCTCAACAAATTAACACGTTTAGATCAGGGAAAAAATTCTGTAGAAGAGTACTATCAAGAATTACAAACTAGTATGATGCGTTGTGGCATAGTGTTAGATAATGAACCTTTACTTGCACGATTTTTCGGCGGGTTAAATAAGGAGATTCAGACCATTCTTCGATATAAGTCATACCATACTATAACTCGTTTGTTCCACCTTGCTTGCAATGCTGAATGTGAAGTGCAGGATCGAAGAGAGGCGACCCGAACTAACTTTTCTGCAGGGCGTTCTAATTCTTGGAGAACATCGCCTTCGTCGTCACGGGCTACTGCACCATCCACTTCCACGCCCCCACCCATGCGAGCTACAACTACTACATCGCCTCCTGTTGCCGCCAAGCGTGCCTCCGCTGGACCCGCACCAAGTTCTTCTTCATCCATGGCGTCTACGGGCAAAACCAGCCAGATTCAATGCCGAAAATGCAGCGGGCTTGGCCACTTTGCGCGTGACTGCCCCTCCGCTCGTGTGATGATCGCTCTTGAGGACGGTGGTTATGATTACGCCAATGATTATGATGAGGACACTTTAGCTCTTCTTGCACATGAGGAGCAATGCGCTGCAGCAAACAAGGAGCACGATTCCCACTTTATGGCTGCCGAAGATGCTGAGAAATACCCAAGCTTAATTGCACAACGAGTTTTGAGTGCACAAGTGACGAAGGCCGAACCAAATCAGCGCCATAATTTGTTCCATACCAAGGGTGTGGTAAAAGATCGATGTGTTCGCATTATTATTGATGGTGGGAGCTGTAACAATTTGGCGAGTATGGAGATGGTGGAGAAGCTTTCTCTCATGACACGGCCCCACCCTCGTCCATACCACATTCAATGGTTTAACAACAGCGGCAAAGTTAAGGTAACACGTACTGCTCGTATGCATTTTACTATTGCTGCATATGCTGATTATGTTGAGTGTGATGTTGTACCTATGCAAGCATGTGCTCTTTTACTTGGTAGACCATGGCAATTTGACACAAATTCTGTACACCATGGTAGCACAAACCAATACTCTCTTGTTCATAATGATAAGCCAATTGTGCTACTCCCTATGTCTCCTGAAAGTATTTTAAAAGACGATCTTGCTAAAGCTAGTAGAGCACATAATGAGGAAAAAAAGTTGAGTGAAAATCAGATGGTTGCTAAGGAACTTATGCCTTCTAAAAGTACTTCCAAATCTGCACCTAAACACGCTAATGAAATTCGTTTGAAGAGTACTTGCTTGCTTGCTAGCAAATTGATGTGAGTACTACCACATGTTATGCTATTGTTTGCACAGAGGTCCTGTTTTCATTCGAGGAGATGCCTCCCTCTTTGCCACCTGCTGTTGCTAACATTTTGCAGGAGTTTGTGGATGTTTTTCCACAAGATGTACCTCCAGGACTGCCACCTATTCGCGGAATCGAGCATCAAATTGACTTAATTCCTGAAGCATCGCTGCCCAACCGTGCGCCCTATCGTACCAACCCGGAGGAAACCAAAGAAATTCAGCGCCAAATTCAAGCACTACTCAACAAAGGTCACATTCGTGAGTCTCTTAGCCCTTGTGCTGTACCTATTATTTTCGTTCCAAAGAAAGATGGTTCATCGCGCATGTGTACTGATTGTCACGCTATCAATAATATTACCATTCGTTACCGTCATCCTATACCACGATTAGATGATATGCTAGATGAATTGAGTGGCTCCACCATATTCTCTAAAGTTGATTTGCGTAGTGGTTACCACCAGATTCGTATGAAGTTAGGAGATGAATGGAAAACAACATTTAAAACAAAGTTCGGTTTATATGAGTGGTTAGTAATGCCTTTTGGTTTAACTAATGCTCCTAGCACATTCATGCGATTAATGAATGAAGTTTTACGTGCTTTTATTGGGCGTTTTGTGGTGGTATACTTCGATGATATTCTTATTTATAGCACATCGTTAGAGGAACATTTGGATCATTTACGTGCTGTTTTTAATGCTTTACGCGATGCACGTTTGTTTGGTAATCTCGAGAAGTGCACCTTCTGCACCCATCGAGTTGCTTTTCTTGGCTTTGTTGTGACGGCGCAGGGCATTGAAGTTGATCCTGCCAAGATTGAGGCCATTTCGAGTTGGCCTCCACCAAAAACAGTCACACAAGTGCGGAGTTTTCTTGGACTAGCGGGGTTCTATAGGCGCTTTGTCAAAGATTTCGGATCCATTGCTGCGCCGCTAAACGAGCTTACAAAGAAAGATGTTCCCTTTGTTTGGGGTGATGCACAACAAGACGCTTTCATGTTGCTGAAAGACAGTTCCGTTCGTCTTTTGTTGTTGCAGGAGGCGCATGGAGGAGGTTTAATGGGTCACTTTGGTGTGAAGAAAACGGAGGATATACTTGCTACACATTTCTTTTGGCCGCGGATGCGTAGGGATGTGGAGAGATTCGTTGCTCGCTGCACGACATGTCAAAAAGCTAAGTCACGCCTTAATCCACATGGTTTATATATGCCTCTTCCTGTTCCTAGTGTTCCTTGGGAGGATATTTCGATGGACTTTGTTTTAGGCTTGCCTCGTACACAGAAGGGGAGGGATAGTATTTTTGTCGTTGTGGATAGATTTTCAAAGATGGCACATTTTATTCCTTGTCACAAGAGTGATGATGCTGCATATGTTGCTGATTTGTTCTTTCGTGAAATTGTTCGTTTGCATGGCATGCCAAATACTATTGTTTCAGATCATGATACCAAGTTTCTTAGTCACTTCTGGAGATGTTTATGGGCTAAGTTGGGGACTAAATTGTTGTTTAGTACTACATGTCATCCCCAAACTGATGGACAAACCGAAGTGGTCAATAGAACATTGTCTACTATGTTGAGGGCTGTTTTAAAGAAGAATTTAAGATTGTGGGAAGAATGTTTACCTCATATTGAATTTGCTTATAATCGTTCGCTGCATTCTACCACTAAGATGTGCCCTTTTGAGATTGTGTATGGTTTTGTTCCTCGTGCACCTATTGATTTATTTCCTTTACCATCTTCGGTGCAAAATAATTTGGACGCTTCACAACGTGCTGAATTAATCTTGAAGTTGCATGCTACTACTAAGGAAAATATAGAACACATGAATGCTAAGTTTAAAACTATTGGAGATAAGGGCCGAAAGCATGTTGTGTTTGATGTTGGCGATCTCGTTTGGTTGCACTTGCGCAAAGATCGTTTTCCTGATTTGCGCAAATCAAAATTGATGCCACGGGCTGCTGGTCCTTTTAAGGTGTTAGAACGAATTAATGATAATGCATATAAACTTGAGCTTCTTGCAGATTTTGGTACGGTAAGTCCGACATTTAACATTGCAGATTTGAAGCCATATTTGGGGGAAGAAGATGACATTGCGTCGGGGACGACTTCATTTCAAGAAGGGAAGGATGATGAGGACATCCCACATGTCGATACACCCGCAGCACCTACAGTCACATTACAAGGACCTATCACAAGAGCTCGCGCACGCCAACTTAATTATCAGGTACTTTCGTTTCTTGGAACGATTCTTCACATACATGAGAATATGATGCTGCCTAAATCAGATGTGTTTGTCATACTTAGGAATGATGGACCTAGCATGGATGAGAAGGACAAGCATTGGAGCATGATCACGCATGGAGATGAAGGCAGCAAGCGTGTGAGGACTGAAGATGGCGCCGCAACGGGAGATTTCAGAACGTTGAAGCCACCATAATGAGAGATGAAGACGTGGGCGAAATATAGAGCTTTTCCCTTCATATTTTCGTCCACATAATTATATGGTGCTGCGTCACCTTTTAAGTTTGGGCTAGGCCCATGTAATTTTCGTCCACATACATGGGCTGAACTTTAGAGTCCGTATAGGTGAAGGAAACCAACCTAGAGTGGGTTTCGGCCTCCTCTCCCAAGGCTGGCCGCATACCCCTCTAGTCCTCCATATATACCCCCGTTAGGTCTTCGTTTATATTCAGATTTTGTTTAGTTTAAGACTTAGCTATTCGCTACTCTTCGCCACAGGCACAAGTGTCAAATCGATCTTCTGTACTACGCGCTTGCATAATCCCATCAATAAAGCTTCACCTTTATTCGCAATATCTTGATTGCATCTATAATTCTTGCTTGTTCTTCGGTTGCATGCAGAGATTGATCCTTCCTGATCAGGTTGATCTAGCTTCGGCGTGGTCAATAACCTCGGAAGTTGGTGTAGCGATCGCTAAGGTGCAACGTCTCGCACGTTTGTAGCCGGTTCGTCAACGTCGACATCCACCCAAAAATCGATAGTTACCGTCTCATCGAAAGATCGGGCACCTTTCCCCTATCAAGCTGCGGCCGAGGAGCGAGGCGGAAGACGGGGGCTGAACGGCGGCGGACGGCGGCGAGATTTGGGGAGAGGAGACGGCGGCGGCGGCGGCGGGACGGGGGAACCCTAACCGCCCGTGCCCGAGCCCGCCCCCCTCCTCTTAACCGCATATGACGGTTCACCCTAGCCCGACCTGGGCCGGCCCAATGGCCACCAAGGCCTAGGCCCACTCCGCCCGAAGCCCCTCCCCTGCGGGCGTCCCCCTCCACTGGCTAAGGCCATTTTGCAAAAAAGTCCAGAAATTCCGGCTATTTGCGAATTGGTCCATGTATCTATTTAATAGTTGTATCTTACATACATATAGGTCCCTGCACTTATATTTATTTAGATTCCAGTGGTTTTTTAGGATATATTCCTACTAAAGACATATTCTTATGTAAATGTCAATGTAAATATTGTCGTGGTCAATGTGTTTGTATAATATACATCCCCTATTACATGTGATATTTACACTTTGCAATTAAGATCTTTATTTCTTGCATTTTTTGAGAGTTTTGCTTCAACAATTAAGTCCGAAAAAGGCACCAAAAATGCCCAAAAATTGACTTGATTCAAGAAAAATCTCCATTCGTGATAAACAAAATTATCACCATGTGACTACCTCAATTTAATATATACGAATCACAAGGTACTATAGACTTTCACTAACGGTAAAAACGATATATTGCGTTGAATGTTCCGTGGGAGCATACACCTTACTGAAAGCAGCGAATTATTTCGCGTAGTGCTGAGAGGTCTACATTGTGTGAATACGCACAATGACTACTTTCAACATGCTCTTCCAATATTAAATAACACAAGGTGCTACAGTCTTTCAATAACGGTAAAACGATATATTACGTTGAATGTTCCGTGGGAGCATACACCTTATTGAAAGCAGCGAATTATTTCGCGTAGAGTTGAGAGATCTACACCAATAAATCGGTGATTATCTTCAAAGTGTTATTTGAGGTCTACACTATATGAATTTAACATTGATTAAATTTCATGTGTTTTATTGCAATTTACTTACAACAATGACCACAATATTTTGGCTTTACCTACTAGTAATTGACAAAATCAATGGTTTTTCAATCCCATGTAGGACAAAATGACCGGGAAAGAGTTTGACAAACTCACGCTCGACGGTCGAAACTATCCAACTTGGGCAATGGACGTAAAAGTGAGCCTTGCGTCACGCGGACTTTCAGCGGCCATACAACCTCTTATAGAGGGACAAGAGCCCATCACAGATCTGCATAAATATAATGCCTTATACATTATAAGGAACCACATCCACGTTGATCTCAAATTAGAGTATCTCATGGAAGAAAATCCATACACACTATGACTTGTCCTTCAAACTAGATATGAACAGCACAAGGCCGTAATTTTGCCTGAAGCCACACATGAATGGACTCAGCTACGCCTACAAGATATTAAATCTATAGGAGAGTTCAATCATGCCGTTCATAAAATTTGTTCAAAGATGCAATTTTGCGATAAGGAACCTTCTGAAGCGGAAAAGATCGAAAATACCTTATCTACTATGCTTCCGACCGATAGGATCCTTCAGCAACAATATCGTGCACGCCAATTTAATAGATATTCTGATCTTATCCTTGTTTTACTTCAGGCCGAAAAGCATGATGAACTTTTAATGAGAACTCATCATCAGCGTCCGGTAGGCGCTGTACCTTTACCTGAAGTACATGCTAATTTTCAGAAGAACAACAAGTTCAATGGATTCAATAATCGACCAAACAACTTCAAAGGCAAGCAAAAGGGCAACAACAAGAAAAACAGGCCACGTGTACAGGATAAGGGGAAAGTCAATTTCAAACCACAATATGACAAATGTGAAGTTTGTCAAAAATGTGGGTGCTACAAGTACATTACAAAGAAATGTCGTAGTCCATGACATTTGGTAGATCTGTACCCGTAGGACGCAAGCGACCTGCTCATCAAGGACCAAGATTTGAATCACACTTCAATTTCCAATCCGACAATTCCAAGGAAGCCGGTTGTTCGCATGATGTCAAAGAAAAACCAAGCAACAACCCGACAATCCGATCGTTCGGGGATCTAATAAGCACGGAGAACATGATCATTGAATTCACTTCAAATGATGTGTTTGGAGACCTAGAATAGTTCACCTATCTCCAAAATAGATATTATCTATATTTACGTTCATAAGTATTGTTGTAAATAAATTATAATGATCGTTGTTATCTATATTGTAATATTACATTATTGTATCAGCACTTTGATACCAACATATTTGACATATGTATTGTAAATTACGATTATATTATCAATTTAATGCATAAATATATTTGTATGTATTCTATATATCTATTAAGAATGATATTAAAATTCTTCCTTTTCCATATATAGTTTTTCTACGGGAGTCAATCCAAAATGGGCGAAGAACTTTGCCTTGTGGATAGCGCCACCACAAACACTATACTTAGGGAAACAAAATATATTCAAACCCTTACTAAAACGCAAGGAAATATTTCGACAATCGTTGGACGCGACACGTTAATTGTTGGTTCTAGACGAGCCATCATCACACTTTCTATGGGTACACAAGTAATAATCGAGGACGCTTTATTGTATCTTTCCATATATAGTTTTTCTACGGGAGTCAATCCAAAATGGACGAAGAACTTTGCCTTGTGGATAGCGCCACCACAAACACTATACTTAGGGAAACAAAATATATTCAAACCCTTACTAAAACGCAAGGGAATATTTCGACAATCGCTGGACGCGACACGTTAATTGTTGATTCTAGACGAGCCATCATCACACTTCCTATGGGTACACAAGTAATAATCGAGGACGCTTTATTGTATCCTGATTCAACTCTTATTCTAATAAGTTATAGGGCTATCCGTCAAAATGGGATTCATATAGAAACCCACGATGACAACAATGAGGAATTTCTCCTATTTACAGAAAGTAACGGATATGGCAAACAAATTCTTGAAAAAATTCTTCTCGTCCGGATTGTACTATACATACATAAAACCTGTAGCCCATGTTGCGTATAAAATAATTTTTCAGAATGTCAATACATTCCAGACTTGGCATGATCGCCTTGGTCACCATGGTATTGGGATGATACAAAAATTATTAATAATTCTGTTGGTCATAATCTTAATAAAGCAAAATTCCTAGAATCTCAGGATTTTTTATGCACATGTGCACAAGGCAAGCTCATTTTAAGACCTTCTTATCTTAAAATACAAGCGGAACCACTACAGTTTCTTGAACGAATTCAAGATGATATTTGTGGTCCTATTCAACCATTGTCTGGACCATTTAGGTATTTCATGGTATTAATTGACGCATCTACAAGATGGTCTAATGTGTGTCACCTTTCCACACGTAACCATGCATTCGCAAAGATAATGAGCCAAATAATTAAATTAAAAGCTCATTATCCAGAGCATCGAATTAAAACAATTCGAATGGACAATGCCGCTGAATTCTCCTCACGCGACTTCAATGATTATTGCATGTCATTAGGGATCGAAGTTCAGCACTCGGTCCCATACGTCCACACACAAAATGGTTTGGCTGAATCTTTTATTAAGAGAACTAAATTTATTGCAAGACCTTTAGTATAGAATTGTAATCTACCAACAACCTGTTGGGGTCATGCGGTTATACATGCCGCTGATTTAATTCAATTGCGACCAACTGCATTATCACACTACTTCTCCTCTTAGAATAGTACATGGAGATCCACCAAGTATTTCCCATCTGCGAAAATTCGGTTGTGCTACATACGTACCAATTTCACCACCACAACGTACATCAATGGGACCACATAGAAAATTGGGGATCTATGTGGGGTACAAATCACCGTCAATTATCAAGTACCTAGAGCCTCTCACAAGGGATCTATTCACTGCCCGGTACGCTAATTGTATTTTTAATGAGGAACATTTCCCGACATTAGGGAGAGATTTAAAGTACCAAAAACTAGAATGCCAGGAAATCAATTGGAATGTCTAAGACATTTCCGCCTCTGATCCACATACTCAAGAAACTGAACAACAAGTTCAGAAAATTATAAATTTGCAACATATTGCAAACAATTTACGAAACGCATTTGTTGATTACAAAGGTGTAACTACATCCTATAATCCTGCACAGAACGTACCAGAAAGAGTGGAGGTACCTATAAAAACCACTCAACCTCCTGCACCTACTGTTCAAAGGAAGAGGGGGAGAAGTACGACAACGAAAAATGATCTAGCTTCCAGCAAGCAACAAAAGGAACAAACAAAGGAATTGCAGCAAAGAAAACAGAAGAATAAACCTTCTGAACCTCCTTCAACAACAACAACAAAAGTGAGTCAACATTTGATTGACCGAGATCAATTGGGTAATATACACCCTATGGATAACCAACATCCACAACCCAGCTCAATAGTGCACTCAATTACTGATGCTGGGACATCGGAAAACCTAGACTTAACCGCAACGGGAAATCGCGAATAGTCACCAAAGGTAAATGAAATTTTCACAAATTATTTAGATACGGGAGAAACATATAATAGAAAGACTACATTCGTCGACACATATTTCTCAACTAAGATTGCAGACAACCTTCTAAATGATCATGATCCAAAGACCATAGCCGAATGTGAAAAACGCTCCGACTGGCCTAAATGGAAGGATGCAATTCAAGCAGAAATAGCCTCGCTAAATAAAATAAAAGTATTTACAGAAGTAATACCTACACCTCCAAATGTTTTCCTAATGAGATTCAAATGGGTTTTTGTCCAGAAAAGGAAAGAAAACAATGAGGTGGTGAGATACAAAGCGAGACTAGTAGCACAAGGGTTCACGCAGAGACCCGACATTGATTTCAATGAAACATATTCTCCGGTTATGAGTGGAATTACTTTCCGATATTTAATCTCATTGTCTGTTCAAAATCGTCTATCTATGCAGTTGATGGATGTCGTGACTGCATATCTTTATGGGTCATTAGATTCGGATATTTACACGAAGGTTCCCGATGGAATCCGAATTCTGAATGCTAACGCAAAACGTTACATGTACTGTATAAAGTTGAATAAATCTTTATACGGTTTAAAATAGTCGGGTAGGATGTGGTACAACCGACTAAGTGAGTTTCTCATTAAAAATGGTTACTTTAACAATGATGACTGCCCATATGTATTCATCAAGAAATCCAAAACAGGATTTTGCATTATCTCTGTATATGTTGATGATTTAAACTTCATTGGCAACAAACAGGATATTGATGAGGCTCGTAATCATCTAATGACGGAATTTGAAATGAAAGATTTGGGTAAAACCAAGTTCTGCTTAGGTTTACAACTTGAGCACCTTCTTCGGAAATATTGGTTCACCAAGCTACATATATTCAGAAAATCTTAGAGAAATTTAACATGGACAAATCCTATCCATGCAAAACACCTATGGCAGTTCGATCTGTAGACGTAGAGAAAGATCCATTCAGACAAAAAGGTGATGGAGAGGAAATTTTGGGATCTGAATTCCCATATCTTAGTGCCATTGGAGCATTAATGTACTTAGCAAATTGCACCCGGTCGGATATTACATTTGCGGTAAATTTACTAGCTAGACACGGCGCAGCTCCAACAAAACGCCATTGGGCAGGAGTCAAGCAAGTATTTCGCTACCTACAAAGAACTAAAGATCTAAGTCTATATTTTCAAAAGAAAAACCAAGACTCTGGACTAATCGGATACACTGATGCTGGCTATTTATCTGATCCCCACAATGCCAGATCTCAGACCGGTTTCGTGTTCTTACACGGTGGGACATCCATATCGTGGAAGTCTTCTAAACAGACCCTAGTGGCTACATCAACAAATCATTCGGAAATAACAGCTTTATACGAAGCATCTCGTGAAAGTGTATGGCTACGAAGAATGATTAACCACATACAACAATCCTGTGGTATTGGTTCAATTGAATCACCAACGATTATCTATGAGGATAATTCAGCTTGTGTTACTGAGATGCAATCAGGTTATATAAAAAGCAATATAACTGAACATATTGCACCTAAACTATTCTATCCTCATGAATTACAACAAAATGGGGAGATAAATATCTTGCAAACCAAATCATGTGAAAACCTCGCAGATTTGTTTACTAAGTCCTTGCCCAACTCCACATTTCATAAATGTATATATGGGATTGGTATGCGACAACTTAAAAAATTTGCAAGCATCAGGGGGAGTATTCACCTGAGTTTAACCTGTACATAACATCATATTGCACTCTTTTCCTATTATGAGTTTTACTCACTTGTTTCTCATAAAAGGTTTTTAATAAGACAATATTAACATAAGATCATATTTCATATTTTCTATTTTCCCCACCGGTGTTTTTATTGATAATATACAAGGCATATTTATTGTCCACATAATTCAATATGAATTATCAAAAGACAATATTCAAAATATGTTATACCATTTTCTCCATAATTTTCCCATTGGGTTTTTTAAAGGGACTTTTCATAACATATCAATATTATTATTATTTTCTCAATATTTTTCCCACAGGGTTTTTGGAGGAAATTAAGAGATTACAAGATTCCATGATGATTCAAGAATATACAAATCAACAAAGCAAATTGATCAAAGGGGAGTGTTAAGGATAATTATTTATGATCAATTAGATTAATTATTAGTTAGTTAATGAATTATTAGGCAGTTGCTTATGTAACTGTTCGTGTCCCAAATTTTGGAAAATTTGGGACGCGAAGGCAAAAGTTTGGGACACCAATGCATGTATTGGTGCCTCTTCACTCTGTATAAATATCATCGTCAATCAATGGAATAGAACACAGAGATTCATTCTCATTTTCATTCACAATAAAAATCAACTATGGTCCTCCCAGCTGCCACTGTCTCACACCATGCCTTATATAACTTTTGCACACAATTCTTGGGCCAATGCTGAAAATGCAGCTTAAAAATCTGCAATTTCATTACCTTCAGTCGTTATAACAGTATGACCAATTGATGATCTGCATTGACAATATACATAATCCTGTAAAAGTAAGAATTTGTTTCAAACATATGCAACGACTGTAGGTACCAATAATCAGGCTTTTTAACACCCCTCATTTGTTTCTGGTGTGCTTGTAACTTATTTGCAATATTTTCTGAAGAAACATAAAAATTATCTGCACGACGACTACATTTTTTTAAATGGTGTTCTGGTAGAAATTTCACTACCGAGCGCATATGCAGTAATAAAAGGAAATACCATCGAGTTACCTCTAAGACGTAATGGATGTCTTCCTCTCTAAAATCAGTGTTGTCATCCCTATCCACAAGAATATCACCCCCATTCATGAGCATGTCAACAGTACACAATTAAACAATCTTTCTCTCTACCGTATAATCTTTATGGCACGCCCACAAAATATACCACCCAACCAACGTACTTCAGATGGTATGACCAGTAAAACTTGCTTGGCGGTGTCTTTCCGATAAACATGCGATTTCACAAAAAATGCATTTCTACCAATGTTATTGAATCACATGTTTATCACTGAAGATTGATCAATAGCCTTGGAGCTATCTGAGAAGAGGGGATAGGTGTAGATGGGCACCTTCAGGCGGGGTGGGGAGGCGAGGGGGGGCATGCCCCTGTTGTCCAAATGTGAGGGTGGGCGCGCAGAGTAGCGTCTCCCCGCGTGGGGTAGTGGTGACGGGAGGAAGCAGAAGCCGGGGCCTCCGTGCCTGCATCGCCGTCCGCGAACGAGAAGGGGGCGAATGGCTGAGAGCCTGGGTCTGAACCATCTGCGCCCACCGCTTGACCCCTTGCCTGCGCCGCCGACTTCTATAGCTCTTTTCACCCCTCTCCCGCTCTCTACTCCTTCTTGTCCGACCCCGGCTGTTTGAGAGCCTGGAGGATGGCCGCCTCCAGCAGTCTTCACGGATGAGGGGAGAGGTCAGTGGTCGCCAGGTTGGGGCGGCCGGAGAAGGTTGCGGCATGGCAAGAGGAGGTGGCAGGCGGGGCGGGCAGGCGTGGTTGGAAAGGTTGCGGCGGGGCGGGGTAAGGCGTTGGCGGGGCTGGGAGGCCGCGGGCGCGACAGGGAGGCCAGGGGCGCCGTAGGGAGGCGGCTGGTCCTGCGATGCGAGGTGGGGTGGTTGTTTTTTTAGATCGAGCGGGCGCTGCGATGCAGGTCGACAGAGAAACGGTTTCTTTCGCAATAGTGCGGGCGCGGAGGGACGACGTACGGACGACGGACCTACGCAAACTAGAAATTAATTAGTAAAGATGTTTGTTGGAATACAAAAGTCTAGTCTGAGGGATGGACGACAGGCCGGCACTTACTCGTCGGCGTAGAGGTATGCAAAAGGCATGGAGGTTGTAGGATCATGGGTTCTTGGAGAAGTATTGGGTATTTGGGTTTCCAGTGGGTATGGTCGATGTGGATGGACTCGGGTTGAGCTTAATAGATTACATAGAAGATAAACGAAAAAGAAAATGTACTGTTTCGGAAGAGCCTGGCGGCGGCGGTCAGAAAAATTAGGTTTTCAATTCAGAATTCGCAGGTTTCCCTCGCCTCCTGATACCATCTTGGTGCTGTTAGGTGAGGGGAACCTTGGGTCCTGATAAACGCATCGAGAAGTGTTTATTATTACGAGTTGTGTGGTCTTCATCGGCAACGTTATGGCGGAGGGCGTGATGCCGTTGAGAATAAAGGTACTCTGGTTTTTTCTCTGGTGTTGACCAAAAAGTTCTACTCACAGGTTCGATGCGTCTGATTTTGCGGATTTTGAGTTTGTGTCCTCGCCGATCTGTTCATATGGATTTGATGATTTTATGTTAGTGTGTCACGGGGATTTATTCGGTATGGTCTTGTGTGTCTTTGGAGTTTTTTTCGTGTTCTGGTATACATCTTGTGCTTCGATGACCTGTACTTTTAGGATCATCTCTGACCCAAGTACGTTCAATGCTCAGGGCTTCCCATCTCTTTGGATGGGCGACTCAAGAGGCTTTTTGAAACTTTTGAAAGTAGTCAACTTCGTGCAGGGGTACGAGTGATAGTATTGCCGTTCAAGTCTAATTGCGGTTTCTTTACTAAAGCATCGACATAATTCCGTGTTGGAAAGTTTGATATCATGGTAAAGATGTTTTCAAGAGATTTCGTTGTAATTCTTAGTCATAATAGGAGTTGCTTTGTATTTCTTGGGTATATGATCCAAACATTGTCCAGTGTTGCCATTCCATTTATGTTTCAGCAAGATACTATGGAAAAGGAATATGGAGTGAATATATGCACGAACACGGATACAAAATTGAATGTCTGTCGGAATACAAAAGTCCGAGGGGCGGACGACATGCCGCGGTGAAGAACACCAACGTTTATGCGCCAATGAAGAGGTTGCGCTGGTCCCCGGTTAGTGCAGCGGTATGAAATAGGACGGGAGCAGCTGCGCCTTAGAGGCATGGAGGTTGTAGGATTTGAGGGTTCACAAAGAGGGTCCACGAGTGGTATTTAGGTTTACTGTGGTGTTGGGGTGGATGGGTTTGGGTTGGGCTGAACTAGATTTGGCTACATCTTTACTACTGCTTATAAAATCATGAACTTGTTCTTTCCAACTTCACCCCACTAAACATACGGACTATTAATAGCCCCACTAAGCAGTATAACTAAACACACTCACTAAGCAAGTAGTACATTCTAATCGTGTGCGCTTAGTGATTAATCCGTGGAGGCTGACAGTCGTCTTGGCGGGAGACTCTTTCAGCCTGACATCATCATCACTCGAATAGTCTAATTTTTTGTACCCCGCCTCTCGCAAGCCCCGCCCCCCTTCCATGCCGCGATCTGCCACCGTACACCTTCGCGCCCTCGCGATCTCCCGCTGTCTCCACGCCACCACCCTGCCAATCCTCTCGTCGTCGTGCTCGCGCCCCGCCGCCGTTGATCCCTGCTCGTGATCCGCCGCCGTCCCCTCCCGCGCTCCCCACCTCGCTCGCAACCCACCGTCATTGCGTCTGCTCTGTGACCTCCGTCCCCTGCCGTCGCCACGCCACAATTGGGATCTGCTTGTCACCGTTGCGCCCCTGCGAGTGGGCAGGGCCCGTCTGCCGCTAATCACACCGACAACGCCTTCGAGGTTACCAGTTTCGTCCTCATCAATTTTCTGATGCAATTCAATGTCAGATGAATTCTGTGTCTGAAGGTGCATGCACTACGCAAATTGCAAACGCATTTGTTGCCAACTGAAATTTTAGTTCATTGGGGTTCAAACTGTTAAGGCTTAGGCATGCAGATTTAACTGCTCTCGTCGATCTGTTCTGTTTTACTCCTAAGGAGCAAGCATCATTTTGGCATCAGGTTTAAATACTCCTTTTATCTTTTCTATACATAAACTCTCAAGATGTTCAAAGGAAGGCAAAGAAACTTAGTGGTCAAAGGAAGGCAAATATATGTTTAGATTTTTGGACTTCTATAATATCTGTAGACATGGAAGTAGGATCACCTGAACCTTTTTATGTTCCTGTACAATGAATGGAAACAACAGCAAATTGGTATTGTGTTCTCCTAAACAATATATAAAAATTAATATGACACAGGCAGATAACATTAATATGTAACCAAATGCATATAGAGTTGTACTAGATGGGAAAGCGCGCTTTGCTGCGCTGGTGTTATCAGGCTAGTGATTTGCTACTATACTGCTAGGAGTCCAGGAGGGAGCCTCGTGCTGTTTGAAATCAGCTTGGTCTATCGTGCTTTTTGGGAAATGAAATCAAATTCCATTCCTCCGGATAGCACAATCAAATTTTCATTGTCGTGTTGCTGCAACATGGCACTATACAAAGAATGAATTGGGCATGCTACACAAATTCATACGAGTAGCATACAACGGAGCAATATTTCCACCATGGACTTCCTCCTTTTGTTACCTCACCTTATTTCCCACTCTTAAAGAGTCTCTCATCGTTTCCCTTTTTATGAATGTACGCTTCAAGAGAGAATATGAAGAAGAAAACATTGTAATATACATACATCTAATCACTGGTTTCATACCAAAATATACCATTTCATCTTCAGCAAAGCCAAAGTAGAATACGGTTGACATGTTCAGGAAAGCAACAAAGTATAAGAGTACAAATAGCTAAGCAAATTCACTATGTTTTCTGCATGGAAGAATGGCACTGAATAATTCAAATGCTTAGTATGGATATGTCATTGGTTACCATCTGATGCAACACAACAAAGAAGAAATATTAGCTGGAGCAACATACAGAACATTTACACAAGTAATGTAAGTCTTATTTAGAAGAATAAAACCAGTAGCGAGAACCGTGGACTTATCACCATGACCATGCGCAATGTAGCCTTACTTCATGAAAAGTATATGGAAAGGGAACCTAACACCACCATCGCCTCTCTGTCACATCACTCGCTTTCTTGCTTGTGGATGGACTCGCGCTTACTCCGGTCTTTAAATAGCCGAAGCGCTGTCCTTGCTGCCACGCACGCCGAGCCGTCAACGTACACATGGAGGCACTGGCCCTGTCTCGGTTTCCTGCATCAAGCCTCAAAGTAATTGCCATATATGTACAACTTACTCGCAAAACGACAACACCCGTGACAGCTCCACGAGCATCACCGTGTGCCTGAGCCCCCGGGCACAGAAGAGTCGACCTCAGACTTGGGTGTGAGCATTCTCTTTCCTACCAAGGTGCTTTCCAAGATCCAGCAACGGTTTGGCCTCGTTCCGGGGTTCCCGGCAACGAGCTTGGTTTTCAGGGTTCTGGCAGCCCCCTGCTCACAGCCAAGGATGAGGAGACAATTCTGTGCACATAGAGCAGGAGACAGAAGCAAATATTAACAGCATAAAAGAACATGAATTGAAGCAACACTTATCTTTATTCACATTTTGCTAGCGGATTACAATCGGGCCTTACCCGACTACACTAGCTTAAAGAGGCATGCTACAGCAGCGTCACCCGTGGGTAAGGCGCCACCGTTTCACGGGTAGAACTTGTGTAGGTGCTCATTATTCCAGCTATGGCACCGACAAGCCTTCTTCAGTTTCTACCGGACAGCCCTCGGCCTGGTCACTTGCACTACCCGGAAAGGGCCTTCCCAATTTGGACTTAGCTTGTTCCCGGCCTTCGATCCTGGTATCCGGCGCAAGACCAGGTCTCCAACTTCGAGCCCCTGGGGATGGACTCTCCTGTCGTCATAACGACGGAGCCCCTGCTGGTAGGCCGCGGCTCGCACAGCAGCCCGGCATCGAATCTCCTCGAAGAAGCCGAGGTCGTCAATCCTCTGCGCGTGTTGGCTCCCGTCGCCGTACGCACGTACGTGAGGTGACCCATGCTTGAGCTCGAGGGGTAGCACAGCTTCTGCCCCGTAGATGAGGGCAAACGGAGTTTGACCCGTTGCCCGACTTGGTGGGGTCCTGATAGACCACAATACGGGCTGGAGTTCTTCGACCCAGTTCTTCTCGTGGCCCTTGAGCTTGTCAAAGGTTCTCGTCTTGAGCCCCTGCAGCACTTCTGCGTTGGCGCGCTCCACCTGCCCATTGCTCCTTGGGTGAGCGAGAGAGGCGAAGTGGATCGTAATACCCATGTCCTCGAAGTAAGCTTGGAACACCGCACTTGTGAATTGCGTGCCATTGTCGGTGATGATGCTGTTGGGCACACCACACTGGCGCACAAAGCCCTTGAAGAAGTTGATGGCCGCATGTGCCGTGACAGCTCGCACAGACTCCACCTCGACCCATATGTAGAACTTGTCGATGGCAACGAGGAGGTACTCGTAGCTGCCCAAAGCACACGGCATCTTGCCGACGATGTCCAGCCGCAGACCGCAAACGGCCACGAGGACGGGATGACTTGCAGGGCTTGAGCCGGCTGGTTGCTCTTCTTTGCGTGAAACTGACACGCTTCACAGGTCTTGACTAATTTCTCGGTATGGCTAATTCTGTTGGCCAGTAGAAGCCATGCCGAAATGCTTTCCCAGTTCGCACCTTTTCATTTCTTATACATATCACCTTGATCATATCTTAAAATTTTGGTGTCCGTTATGATGCATTATTGAAAGTGTTTAAAATGGTGTTTTGGAATGTTGTAGGTTGATAGAAATTGATTTGAGAATTTTCTAGAATTTAAAAATGCATTTTAGGATTTTATTTGGATTTATTTAAAGCTTAAAAGCATTAAAACTATATTCACTAATTTATTTTTGTGTGGGAATAATTTTCCTGGACTCTAAATGAAATATATTATTTTATAGAATTTTTGGGAATTTTTCTGAAGCCATTTGGTATTTTAAATGATTTAAATGGAATTTCAGGTGAATTATAGATCCTGAAAAGTATTTATTAATCCTTTTCTTTTATTCTTTTTCTTTTTCTCTGGTATTACGGTTTCTCCGCAGGAAAACGTATTACGAGAAATACGCTTTCTCTCTCTCTTTCTCTCTCCTTCTCTCTCACTGACAGGTGGGCCCCACCCGTCATCCCCTACCTCCGGCCACTCGCCCACGATCTCCGGCCAACCGCCGCTCGCCGCTCCCTGCGCAACTGCCGCCGCCGCTGCCCCGCACCGCCCCGCCGACCCCGCCGCAGCCCGCGTCGCCCGCGCCCGCCCGCGCCTGGCCACGCTCGCGCCCGCGCACCCTCTGTCGCCGCACGCGCCCCCGACTCCATGTCGCGCGGCAACCGCCGGCCACCCCGCCCACGCGCCCCGAGTCCTATAAAATCCGCTCGCGCCCCTCTCACGAACGCCCCGCACGCCCTCACTCTCCCTGCCCGAGCGCCGCTCCCCGTGCCCAAAACCGCCGCCGCCGCCGCCCAACTCCGGCGAGAAATTGCCGGAGCTGCGCTGCCCCGTTCGCCGAGCCGCCACCGCCTTCGTGATCCCCGCGACGCCGTGAACCTCCCCCAAGCCTTCTTCTTCGTCCCCTAGCTTCGATTCGTCGATTCCGTTCATCTCCAGTGAGATTTGGGGTATGGTTTGGTTCATCTCCATTCTCTTCGAGTAGCCCGGTTCTTGCGTTGATTGTTAGCAAACCTCTGATCATTATGTGCTCTAGATTTCACCATACTGTAGAGTGTATGTTCCTCTATAATTTCTCTGTAGACAGTAGCCGTAGATGGTTCATCTCGTGCTTTGCATCGTCGTCGCAAAACGGTATTCTAAGCAGCCTCTCTGCCGTATCTCTGCCGCGGCAGAAGGTTGCAGCACCATTCTTAGTGGGTAGCCTTATTCGCAGTAGTTCTTCTTGTTGTCCGTAGCATCATTTTAGTTGTTTATTTCTGCAGATTGAACTTTAGGAACACCCATTCACAGCCATTTCCTAGTTGGACCATTTCAACTTCACCTTCACTAGCAGCACGACGGTAGAAGTTCATATCCTGTACTGTCCTGTTTTAGAGTAGCCACATTCATCTGTTCATAGCTACTGCCTCATATCTCCATAGTTAGTGAAACCAGTGCCATTTGGAAGAGTAGATCATATTCTTGGATTCCTTTGTTTAGTTCTCTGTCATTGGAATAGTTTAGCATGAGTAGCTTTTCAGTAGAAGTTAGTATTATTTGTCTGTCAGAATCTGACTAGCCACCTTTGCAAGCCAGTAACTTTTGACCTGTTTATCCAATTGACCTGAAACCTGTTGCATTAGTTAGCACAACCTTAGAACTATACCGTCGCGTACATTTCGTGCCATGTTCTGTAATTTAGCACCTTTTGCCTGTCAACCCTAGTTGCAATCTGTTAACAGAAGGAGATTACTGAATCTTCAGACTTAGCCACACTAGCCTTAACCTTAGGCTTTAGAACTTGAATTGTTAATACTATGGTATTACTTAGATGACGTTTAGGTTCTGTTTTTGTATGCTTGTGATACATCTTTTATCCGAAGTTCATTTGGAGTTATATTTGGATTTTGAGAGATGTTTGGAACTATGCATTTATTGTTGTTTCGTTCTTTGCGTTAGATTATTCGGATTGCGATTGCGACGAGTGCCAGGGAGTTGACGACCGCAACAACTTTTCTGAACCAGGCAAGTTACACTTATTGACCATGTAGTACCTATATTTTTGCTTATGCTATTTTGTTTACAACATCATAGGGATGCATGTTAGAGTTATTTCTGTATGAAGTATTTATCAAATGCGTTTTCAACATGTTTAGTTATTCCTAGTAGATTGCTTATAGGATTTTATTGCCATGCCACCAAATACCATAGGTTATGTATTTACGATTTTCCAAAGCATGCTATACTATTATAACGGGACGGGACCCAAACTCTATTGAAAGTATTAAGTGCTCTTTATGAGCGAGTATGTTTTTGGAAAAATGTTTTCGAAATAAAACCAAAATGTTTTATCTGGATGGAGTGGTATGATGGAGGCCAGTTGGCTGTCGGCAAGTGTTGTAGCCCCGTAACGGGTACACACTCAGGAGAAGGTGGGGACCGCTGTCCAGAAATCCAAGAGTTCAAACCTTCTCATGTACAAGGCTTCTTGTGCAACCACTTGCTATTATGGGCTCTGGCTTGGTCGACTAACTAGCGGGAAACCCTTACCTGGGTATCGCCATCCGGAGAGGAGCCAATGTGCTCATATGGGGCGGGCGGTGCCAGAATTAGGTATTAGGGGGCTTCTAGTGAAAGACTTTGTCACAATCTTTACCTGTTGCGCACGCTTGTCGTCAGGCAACACTATGGACTGATTGTGTCAAGTGGGTAAAGTGTACAAACCTCTCGAGAGTGTCAATCTAATCGATTAGCCATGCCCCTGGTTACGGGCGACTTTGAGTCATTAAGTCTGGAGAAGTGGAGATGTTCAAGTTTTGTTTCTAAAAAACCCCAAAACTGTTTTGACTCGATGGAAGGTTCCACGGAATGAGTCAGGGAAAAGGGATGCTATGTGTCAGTTGACCCAGAGTGCATAGCTAGCTCGTGGAGTGAACATCCACAGAATGACCATACTATTGATCAAACCCTGTTTTATCAAAACTCCAAGATAGAGATTTTCAAAGGAAAGTACTATGAATATTTCGAAACCCCAAAAGCAGCATTTTGCAAAAACAACCCTAGTAGCCAAACTAGGAAATCCTTCATCATTTCAATGCATTTCTCCTAACCAGTCAAGTGTGACTTGTAAGTACATTCAATGTACTGACCTGCACCTATCATGTGCAGAGAGTGACGCATAAGAAGAAGACGCAGGGTCGCGAGTCTACACTGAACTTGCCTGTGGCATTGATGGGACTTCCTCTTTATCAGTTTGCTTTATTTGGACTTCCGCTTGGCTTGTATTAAGTACTCTGGATTTGTCTTTCGAACCGATATAATAGACATGTGTATGGTATTTCATCAATGGAACTGTGTGTGCTAGCATTTGATCCAGGGACTAGCACAGATTACACAGAGGTCCGGATCCTTACGGGTCTGGGTCGCCACATGAGGCGTCACAGTATACTTGAAAATCCTCTTGCAGGTCGGGCAAAACAAGGATGGGTGCAGACACTAGTCTTTTCTTCAATTCCTGGAAGCTCTCTTCACATTTCTCATTCTAGGCAAACTTCTTCTCCTTCTTTAAGAGCTAGGTCATGGGTTTTGCTATCTTGGAGAAATTCTCAATGAATCTCCGGTAGTAACCAGCAAGTCCAAGGAAACTACGGACTTCTTCGACGTTCTTCAGTGCCTCCCATTCTGTAATTGCTGCAACCTTAGCTGGGTCAACAGCTACTCCAGCGCCTGACACTAGGTGTCCAAGGAAGCTAACTTCTGACAACCAAAAGTCGCACTTGCTGAATTTGGCGTACAGCTTGTGCGCTCTCAGCTTCTCCAAAATCATGCGCAGATGCTGCTCATGCTCTTCCCTTCTCTTGGAGTAAATCAAGATGTCATCGATGAATACCACGACAAATTTGTCCAAGAATTCCATGAACACCTTGTTCATCATGTTCATGAAGTATGCAGGTGCATTGGTCAAACCAAAAGGCATCACAGTGTACTCATACAATCCATACCTAGTGGTGAAAGCTGTTTTGGGAATGTCCATCTCTCGGATCTTCAGCTGAAAATATCCTGATCGCAGATCGATCTTTGAGAACACTTGAGCTCCCTTCAATTGATCAAAAAGATCATTGATTATGGGCAAAGGATATTTATTCTTTATCGTCACTTCGTTTAGTTAACGATAGTCAATGCACATCCGTTGGCTCTTGTCTTTCTTTTCTACAAACAGCACGGGTGCTCCCCAGGGTGATGAACTGGGGCGGATGAAACCTTTCGCTAACTGTTCAGCTAGCTGCTTCTTCAATTCCTTCAATTCATCCACAACCATCTTATATGGTCTCTTGGCTATGGGTCCACTTCCTGGCATTAACTCGATGAGGAACTCAACTTCACGGTCCGGTGGCATGCCTGATAATTCCTTTGGGAATACGTCCGGGTATTCCTTTACCATTGGTACTTCGTCCATGCTAACCCCCTTAAGAGCATTAACCTTGGGTCTCTTAAGCTCATGGGTTGACTTGTAGCGGATGCGTCTTTTGTCAGGGGTTGTGAGTGTGACAGTCCTCTGGGCACAGTCTACTAAACCTTCATACAAGGTCAACCAGTCCATTCCCAAGATTAGGTCCAGTCGTCGGAATTCTATGACTATGAGATCAAAGGAAAAAATGTGTCTCCCAATACTAAGGGGTAGCTGGTGGCAGTGTCGGGTTGCTAGTATTGTTCCACCCGGTGAGTTCACTTTCATGGGTCTACCCATGGTCTCAGAGGGTAATTTGCCTCTTTCTACCAATACTCTTGAAATGAATGAATGTGATGCACCAGTGTCGAATAGAACTAGTACTTCAAAAGCATTAATGTGGAAGGTGCCAAGTATGATACCTGGTTCCTCGGTGATCTCTTCCACGTCCACGTGATTCACGTGGCCCTTCTGCCACTGAGTCTTCTCTCCCAACAGATTACCAACCTGCTCCTCGGCTAGGTCGGCCCGGGTCATCTCGTGCTCGAGTCAAGACTCTAAGACCACTGTGTTTGTCTCCAAGTTCTCGAAATGGGTAGTCACCGGGGTTGCATCCTCGTCATTGGTTGTTGCCACAGCCGAGCATGCATGGTTCCGCCTTCCAAAGAGAAGGAAGGGGGAGTCCTCGGGAAACTCGTGCCGATAGTCCCGGCACACTTGTGCGAAGGCGCACTGCATGGCGAACTGAAGGCCCTGCTCGAAGGTGGGGTAGCGGGCGATGAAGGTGATATCCTGAGTGGCAGGCGCGATCTCATGCCCGCGGATCTTTGCCTCAATCTCCCACCGTGGCTGCCATCCTTCTGGCACGGCGGGCTCGACGCGGCCTCTGAACCTGGGTGGTGGCAGGTAAAGAGACGCACACAGTGCCGCCAAAGGGGCACTGAACAACTGGTCTTCATCCGTGGAGGGGTAGTAGACTCTGGTATAAGGCGGTATGTTGCCAAAAGGTGTTGGGCTTCCCATCTATAGAAAACAAGAAGGAAAGGTAAGGGAGTATCAGTGACATGATCAAATGGTCGGATGTAGGTAAAAATAAAATAAAGGTAGTAAAGTGGGAATAAGTTGATAAAAAGTAATATATAATGGTGGATTTGCAAAATAAATTTGGATGCATAATAATATGTGAATGACATGGCAACATGATTATAGTGGAGGATGGTATAATAAAATAAATATGTATCTGTGGTATAATAAAAGAAACATGCATCTGTGGTATAAGGCATAGTATTTGGTGTATATGTAATATAACTCAACAAACATGTCATGCATATGCAAGATATAAATGGAAAGATTCAGATGAATAGGGATAAGGAATAAAATATATATATAAAGATCAGATAGGGATAAGAAATAATCCTAAGGTTTGGTCTTATGGTTTAGTCTTATCCTAATGACAGCTAGGGTCACGTTCCTACAGGCAACACATTGCTCTGATACCATCTGAAGCGATCCTCCCCCTTACAGGGTTTGATCTCTGTGCTTACCGTGCTAGTTCCTGGATCGACTCACTAGCACACACAGTTTCATGATGAAATATACAGAAACGAAGGTCAAAATGACTTTATTACATCGCATCATCCAGAATTTAAATAGTATTTACAACCTCGCATGACCTCTTGGGCCAGCATAAACAAATACTGTTTCAACATCATAAAACATTGTTTTTAAAACTGCAGCGGAAAAGGGTAGAACATAAGGGCCACAAGTACTCCAAGGTGAGAGCATGTTGGAATGTAAACACATTTGAATATATTGGCAACCTCACCAGAGTTATAAATGACCTACCAAGTACATGCATCTTTTGGCTATGTGGGGGTTTGGCTATTTGCATAAAAGCATCATTGTTCAATCCTATCATTTTTAATTAAATAGTTTTTCTTCTATTGGACACGGGGTAGAAACACCCATGCTCCTACTAACCTAGGCACATTGAGTAGATACATCAATGCTGCTACCCAGTTCAATCCATTCATTTTATTAAGAAATTGGAACGAGTGGGACCTTCCTTACAGCCCCAATATCTAGTTGCTCATAATTGTCCGTAACCGGGGACACGGCTAAGTACTTAGTTTGACACTCTCGAGAGGTTGTACACATTCCCCACAAGAAACCGACGTGTTAATCCCTTGCTGTCCTCAAGGTAGAGTAGCAACGGCATCGATTACAGCAATTTTCAGAACATATTCCCCCAAACCACCTGAGGGACGCGTTTCAACCTACACTACTACATACCGATGTCACCTCGAATCTAGGTTCATATTTCTTACGTCCATCCTGGCAGAGCCATAGTACCATGTGGTTGTACTGGAAGCTACTAAACAGGAAACTAGTCCAGTCTTTGGTTACCCCGGGTGGCATTCCTCATTTGCGACGCAGGCGCTCCCATAGAAATGGCGAGACGACTCGTCGAAATGGACCCATAGAAATGGAGCTGACGTCACATACCTCTCCAATTCCTCAAAGCAGCCCACCCAGGACGGTTCATTGAATTACTTGTTTTGCCATACACTAGGAAAATCATATTGTAATTCAATAGTATCACATTGTAATAATACCACCCTTGTATATTATCATAGCATTTTACTACCACGACGGCAATTGGTGGTGAGGACATCGCAAGGGTATCTTATACTACTAGGAGAGAATCATACTTAGCATAGATACAATAATAATCCTAACAATGCAACTAATAAAATCTAATGCATAATAAAATAATGGGATAATGGTCAAAGTGAACATGCCTTGATAGTAGTTGGTATTCAAGCACTCTTCACAATCACACAGTCCGCTCTCCGAGAAAACTAATCAATTACAAACATTGCATACATAAACACACAATACAATGAAAAGTAAAAATATATGCCATGATGTAATGTAAAACATGTGACATGATTTGGGTTGATTTTATTTGGTGATTAACTGGTCCGAAGCATTGATAATTAAAATCAATGTATTAGGTTTAAAAACAAAAAGCAAAAGCTAGGGTTTAAACCCTAAAATAAGATTTTATTGGCATCAGCCAATTTATTTAATTCAAAATATTTATTTCTCTGCTCCAATGGACAGAGGATAATAAAATAAATTTTTGGGTACTGGTTTCACTTAAAAAGGACTTCTAAATAATTAGTTATGAATTAAATGGCATTAAACACTACTATTCTGTAAATTGACTGTGATTCAAATATTCAAATTTAAATTTAAATAGTGCCAAATTATTCTACAGGTTGATAGCTTTCCAAAAAGGTAAAGTTTGTTAAATTTGGCCAAAGGGTTTAAAAGTTATAAGCATTTGAAGTTACAGCGGCTTTTCTGCAAAAGTGCCATTTATTCTAAACCGGGGGATTAAAATTACATTTTTATTTTTCTATTAAAGTGCCACGTGTCACAACCCTATTGGTCGGTACGGTTCGTTTAAATGAATTAATCTCGATCTAATCTCAGCCATCGAATGAGATTGGACGGACGAGGGCTCGCGAGCTGACCTCCAGTCCGGCTAGGTTTCCGGCGAGCGGCGGCGACGGCCCGGGGCGGCCGGGCTCGGGGAAGAGCGGGGACGAGGCGGGGCGGCACGGCGAAGACGATGACGGGGTCGACGAGGCTCATGGACGGTGGGATCCTTGCCTAGGACGACGCGAAGGCGGCGGGCGGCGGCGGAGCTTCGGTTCGATGACGCCGGTGAGCTGCGGTGCGCAAAAGAAGAAGGGAACCGTGTCACGACGTGCGCGAGAGAGAGAGGAGTAGGGGGGTGCAATTGGCAGCGAGATTGACTCACCCGTTCGTCAGCAGCGACCAAGAATCGCGGCGGCGTCCCCGCGGCTCGGGCGACCAATGTCGTCGGTGTGGGCGCATGCGAGAGGGGGCGAGCAGAGGGGAAGAAGAGAGGAGGGGCGGGGCTTTATAGGGGCGCTCTCGGTTTGCTTCGGGAAGGCCGGGATCAACGGGGCGGCGATGGCGGCACTTTTCATCCAGGTGGCCCCCCCCTCTCAGTGGCTGCGGGCGCGCGCACGTAGCGGGGCCGGCTCGGCCCGGTTTGGGTGCGGGCGAAGCGGCGCCGGTTAGGCCCATTTGGCCGGGCCGGTCCGGTTTCTTCCTTTTTTTTTTCTTTTAGCCTTTTCTTTTTCCTTTTTTCTCATTTCTTTGATGTCTTTTGATTTTGAACTCCAAATTAGCCCAAATAAATTCCCGAAAATTTGTAAAATCATGTTCTATCATGATTCAACTTTTGGGAGTAATTTCCCCTCAAAATAAAATATCTAAAAACACATTTGCCCTATAAATGCCTTTAGGGTTATAACTATTTAAATAAAGCAGTTTTTCAACTCCAAATAATTATCCAAAAATTATAGGATAGCTTATTTATGCAATAAAACCCATTTATAGTTAAACCCTATTGGTTTGAAGATCCAAAGCTCAAATGGGTGAAAACCTAGGGTTTATATTGAAATAAAATCTTTTAAAGCCTTTTGAGATTCAAATTTGAATTCAAAAATGCAATTGTCGCATGATGCTCATGAATGCAATGCATATTTAAGAATTTGAAATTTTGGGATGTTACAACCGCGTCTCGGGTAGTCGTCCCCATGGACAGGGAAGAGGAGGACAGCGAGGATACGCCCCTGATCGTTCGCAGATCGAGGGCGCACGCAGCGCCCCGGCCGCTCCCTCAGCAGCAGCTGCCGGAGCCCCGGCGGCAGCCACACCCGCGACGGCCCACGACGCTGCGGCGGCCCCTTCGACGGTTCCCGCGGTGCCCCGGGCCGCGGCACCCCACTGGCACCCACGGCCCCGCCCGCTCGGGGGGTCTTTCGGGGCTTCGTGCTCCGGCGCAACCCCCCGAAGGCCGATTCGTCGGAAAGCGCCGGAAAGAGGGGGAGGAACGATTCCCCGCTTGTAGCGCCGAGCAAGAAGGCACGCATGGACGGTGGCGGCGGCGCCGGCCCGGCGGACACGTGGGCCAGCGGCGCCGCCACCGCATCTGCCGGCAACCCAGCACCAATGGAGGTGGTGCCGGCAACGGGTATAGCTCCTTCCCGCTCCCTTACCTGCATTTCCATTTGCCAGTTAATCCTGCAACTGTACCTCCTCTTTCCGCATGCGACGCTCTGCCCGCAGCAAACCTCCCGGAGACACTTGCCGGGATGGAGGAGGAGGGGGAGGCTGCTCTCGCGAGCCCAATGGCCCCACAAGGTAATCATCCAGAGCCCCTGCGTCTGCCTCCGGGCAACTCGTTTAGTTTCCCACTTCTCATACTTCTCGCTGTTGCAGGCCCGAGCGTGCCCCGTATCGGAAGCGGGTGCTACGGTGGTTGACCTCGACCCCGACGACGGGGTTACGGGGACGGCGGAGGAGCCGGAGGCAGTCCCCACGCCAAGCCCTACTGCGCCGGCTGCAGCCGTAGCGGCGACCGCCGCCGCCCCCGGGAAGGCGTCCGGCGACGCGCCAGCGGCCGCCGACGCCGCTGGCGCGGATTCTTCTGCCGCCCAGTAGGGGGCGGTCCCTACCGGGGGCGCGGCAACCTCACCAGCCCCGCAATCCTCGGGCGCGGGTGTGGGGGAGGTCGCGGAGGAGGAGCAACAGGACACTCCGTCGCGAGCGGACGACCCCCCCGCCCAGCTATGCGGTGGCCGTGGGGGCTTCGTCGTCGTCGTCGGCCGCCACCTTCGACACCGACCTCGGCACCCTTGCCGAGGTCGCTTGGAATCCCATCACTTGGGATCCGAGCATTTTCGACCAGGGGCACCGGTTCCTTGACGCTGTCAAGGACCAGCAGCTGGCCTTCGTCACCTCCTTCAACGAGGTGAGGGAGCACCACGCGATCGCCAAGAGCCAGCTGGGTGAGCTACGGCTAGCCGTGGAGAAAGAGCGATAGGAGCTCTTCCGGCTGCGGGAGGAGACGCGCCTCGCCAGGGAGGAGGCGCCTTGCCCAGGAAGCCTTGGAGGAGGCTGCCACACCGATCGTCCTAGAAGAGGAGCTTTACCGGCGACTGGAGGCTCAGCGCGCCGAGCTCCAGGAAACCTTGGATTCGCTGGTGGCGGCTCAGGCGGAAACCAAGAAGGAGCACGCCGAGGTGCTCCCTGCGGCCCAGGCCCGGATCGACGAGAAGAGCGATCTGATCGCCAACTATCGCGGCGAGATCCAAGGCCAGCGCGTCAAGCTAGAGGTGCAGACCAAGGCCATAGGAAGTGCGGTGGACGTGGCAGCCCGGCACGAGATCCAGCTCAACGCCGCCAAGGACAAAGCGGCCTGGCTCGAGACCGAGTTGGCCACTGTCCGAGAGGAGCTCGCCAACGCCGGCGAGGACAATGCGACCTAGGCCGCGGAGCTCGCGTCGCTGGCGAGCCGCCTCCGGAAGGCCAAGAAGGCCACGCTCGACGCCCGGCTCCACCACGGCACGTTGATCGGGCAACGGCAGCTGGAGATCGAGAAGCTGCTCAAGATGGTCCAAGTTTGGCACTGACGAACTTGCCAACTGCGCCCGGGAGGTTGCCGGGACGATCCTCCCGAGGGTACACCTTCGGGGCCCGGAGTTGCCCTTCGAAATGCTTCTAGACGCCTGGTCGGACAGCGAGGACGAACCTACCCACACCCAGGCAGTGAAAGGGTTCATCGACGAGGTCGTCGAGCGGATGCAGCGGAAGCCGGATCTCGAGCCGTCCCCGGAACCCCCGGCGGAGGACGCCGGCCACTAGCTGCCGCAGCCCCTTGCCGACCCTCGCCGTTTCCTTGTTTACCTTCTTTTGTTTACGTTCCTGCAAGCATGGCGCTTGGCTCCGTTTGAACAATTATCGTTTCATTAGTTCACGTAATCGTTTGCTACTTCGTTAATCCAGTTCTTTAGTTCTGTTTAATCCTTGTTCCTTGCTCCCAGGGCTGCCTCGCGGGGTGGATCCCTTCTTCCTTGTGTGTTGTGCTTTGTGTTGCCGGGGACTCGTGCGCCTCACCCTTGACCGGACCAGGGACCCGGGACGGACCCGCAGGGCCGACCTGGGGTCAAGCAGCAGCAGCGAGCCACTCCGCTTGCGGGGTAACTACTCCAAGCCATGCCCTCCCGAGACGGACCCGGAAGCCGCACGGGGAGCGCACTCCCCCCGCAAGCGTCCTTCTAACACCCCGGCCACACACAGGTTTCGGGGCCACACTTAGCGAGGCAGCGTTCAATTACGTTTAGTTCTCAGAGAGTCTGTCGTTCAGGTTCAAGCACTTAGCTTTTCGTTCGGTCTCGTGCTCGGTACACTTGCCGGAGGGGTGCGCCTGGTACGCTGCCCTCGAGAGAGCCTATTTGAGGGATGCGGCAGGAACGCTGCGGCGGGATCGCCGCCGGTGCCAAGCGCCGATGACGATGCTACCGCCACGTCTCCGCAGCAACCCTCGCCTTTGGAAGAGCCCTTGCCTTCGGAGGAACCTGTTCCGAGGAGTGCAGTAGGGACGCCGTGACATCCTCGCCACCATCGGCAGATGCGGGTGGCGAAGACAGCACGGCGTCCCGGCAGCAGCCCTCACTGCTTGGGGAATTTGTAACCGAGGGATGCAGTAGGGACGCAGTGGTGGGCCGGAGCGAACGACAGATGCTGGCACCGGCGCCATCACAGCGTCCTCGCGATGACCCTCGCCTCTGGAGGCACCCTCTGCAGGGGAGCGGCAGGGACACTACGGCAGTGCACCCGTCGGCACGGAGCGCTGATGGCATGCACTACCATAGTGTCTCCACGGCAACCCTCGCTCCTTGCAGAGGTACCTTTTGGATGGCTGTGGCAAGGGCACTACGGTAGTGCACCCGTCAGTGCTAAGCACTGATGGAATGCACCACCACAGTGTCTCCATGGCAACCCTCGCCCCGGAGCCGCTCACTAGAGGAGGCGTGGCAAGGACACGGTGGCGTGCACCTGCCGGCGCCGAGCGCAGGTGGGATGCACCCCCACCGTGTCTCTGCGGCACCCCTCGGAGTGGGCTCAGTGGGGGGATGCGCCAAGGGCGCGACGGCAGTGCACCCGTCGGCGCTGGGCGCTGATGGCATGCACCACCATCGTGCCTCTGCGGAACCGCCCGACTACGCAGCCTCTTTCTTGACTTTTGCTCTGAGCCGTGCCATGGCCGGGAGGCCCCTTTGGGCTTGCCACCACACGCGCTGGGTCAACGCAGCATACGTGGCGCCCTGCCCCTTGGAGTGCGGTACGGCCTTCGCCACTCCGCATGCCAAGTTGCTGTGGCACCCGTGGCGGCTTCCTCCTGAATCGGGGGCCTCGAAATGCGGCGAGTCCCTCGTGGTGCGGTCACTCCACACCACAAGGCGCTGCTACACGCCACGGCCCGTGGGCGGTCCACGAGCATTAGAGTGCGCAAGATTCCACCTTTACCCTGCATTAGATTCTTACCAAGCCTGAGATGCTGCAAAATGTTTTCAAAATTCACGAAAACACAGACACGAAAACACAGAGCGGTATGGATAACTCCCTTGCCTCCCAGCCCCCGGGCACAGAAGGGTCGATGCCAAACTTGGATGTCAGCACTTTTATTTCCCAAATGCAGCGACAGGGTGATGCACATTGCGGGAAGCTCGGCAACTGCACACGGTGATGCCCGTTGCGGGAAGCCCGGCAACTGCATGTCGTGATGCACGTTGCGGGAAGCCCGGCAACTGCATGCCCCGTGCCGGAGTGATCCGGTAACGGGTTAACGTTTTTGAGGCTCCGGCAGCCCCCTGCTCACAACCAAGTATGGTGGAAAGAGACTTCTGTGCACCTACAGCAGGAGAGAAGTGAAAGGAGGTAGGTGCAAATTTCCATCACCCACAAATTTGCAAATAACACCCGGCATGGCCACGTCGGCAGCCAGCGTGGCTAGTTTACGTGTGAATTCGTCATTTTGGACTAATCTGAACCAACTTGCCAAGTTCATGTATCCGCTTTTCATATCTGCGAGTTAATGGATGAAAGTGAACATCATTGCCAAGTTAATGTACCCGCATTGCAATTTCCTCGTGAAAGGAATATGCAAATAAACGAGGCAACTAAAAATTCAGGAATCGGCACTAATCTATATTCACAGTAACTAGTGGTTTACACACGGGGGCTGTCCGGCTACACTAGTTCGAGAGGTATGCATCGGCGGCATCACCTGAGAGTCTGGCTCCGCCGCTTCACGGGTAGAACTTGCGCAAGTGCTCAATATTCCAGCTATTTTGCACCGGCAAGCCTTCTTCGGTTTCCAGCCGGACAGCCCCCGGCCTGGTTACCTGCACAACCCGGAAGGGCCCCTCCCATTTCCAAGTCAACTTGTTCCCGGCCTTCGTTCCTTGTATCCGGCGCAGGACAAGGTCTCCGTTCTCGAGCCCTCGGGGACGGACTCGCTTGTCGTGATAACGACGGAGTCCCTGCTGGTAGCGTGCGGCTCGCACAGCAGCCCGGCATCGAAGCTCTTCGATGAAGTTCAGATCGTCAACCCTTTGCTCGTGTTGGCTGGAGTTGCTGTATCCAGTGCTTCCCGTGGCCTTTGAGCTTGTCAAAGGTTCTCGTCTTAAGCCCTCGCAGCACTTCTGCGTTGGCTCGCTCCGCCTGCTGATACGGGTGCGGGTGGCCCGATTTTTCGATGAGATTGGTAACTCTCGATTTGGGTAGGAGGTGACGTTGACGATCCGACTACGGCCTAGGAGGCAGTGCCTTAGCAATCGATACACCAACTCCAAAGGGTTATTGATCACGCGGGGGCACGATCAACCTGACCATGAAGGTCTTTGTTCCTGCAAGCAATCGAACAACAAGCAAGAACAAGATAAATAGCGGATGCAATCTAAAATTCCGAATATACTATATCAAACCAATGTCTCAAGGAGACGATAAGTTGGGGTTCCGAAAGCGGTAAAACAGGTGGTCTAACCGACACACGCGATTACACGAAGTATTAGCGATGGCTAACTTTTAACTAAACAAAACCCAAGGCTCCTTAGGGGGGCTCATGGGGTATATAAAGGAGGAGGGAGAGATATTTTCGTCCACCTTGAATAAGGAGTCCGAAATCCAACTCTATCTCTAACTTTCCTAACAAACTACAACTCTTTAGGAAACAGAAAAACAGATCCGTCAGCTTGTTTTGTCCGCCACGGTCAGCACGAGTCGAATCTCTTGATGGGGCCAGATCCGTTGGAAAGGTCTTGTAATTACCTTTCCAACAAGTACTTGTTTGCTTGATTTGGACTTTGGATGCGGCCTGGGTGATTAAAACAAATTCGGGTCTCCTGACAGCTCGGACCCGAATCGGATTCAACTTTAATTCGTGATATCTTTCTCTAGCAAGCTCCAAATCATGTGCCGTTTGATTTGTTGGAAAGTAGACTTGATAGGCTTCACTTTGAATCTCCCTTTGCAGGCTATAACACTTCATCTTCACTTTGGACTTGTAAAGTTCAATAAGATGCCTACATAATAAGATTACACAAGATAGTAGCTCCGCCTCTTTGCAAGTAACATATTGAAAACATTTTGTAATTGAATTCACCTGATTATAATTATTAGAGACACCAACAATTAGGGTTCTAATGGTCGTATCCATGGTTAGCATGTCCATATCATCCTTCCTTTCTTGAAAGGAAAGCCGTCCTCGGCGTCATTTATGCTGAAAATATGCTAACAAAAGAGACAAGGTATGCGCATAGTATATGTATATATCGTTATTTTTAACTCCACTCCCATGTTGCACAATTAATGTTTTATAACACAATCTCATGAGATAATTAGTCACACAATCATCATGAATATCATTCCAGCAAGAAGATTGACAATATGTTTTGCATATATAAGTGAAAGAATATCTTGTATTTGGTTTGCACCGCTCACCATTATACCATCCCAACACTGGAGAATAATAATTAATAATGTTACCCAAATTAGTTACTACAAGATGCTGAAATTTAGAGCATGTCAAAGCACTAATAATCGAACAATCGTGTAAAGAACTAATTGGCAAATAATCAACACCAATATTGGAGGTCATATCAAAATGGTTAAGCATATGCAACATATTATTTTCTCTCAAATCAAGAAAGTTATCACAAGCAATGCAAATCTGATGCACCCAAAATTTATTGTTCACGTCATGTTCTCCAATTAATTGAATAGTGTATCCATGGGCATTAGCAAAAGATTTTGAAATTGTTAACTCAGAACCTTTATCCCTTGCATGTGACAAATATATAGGTGCATCAAGTCTAATAGAACACAAAGAATTATTAGGCGGAACCATAGGAAACACTTCTTCATGTTTAATTAATTCAATGCAACATAAATCAAATTTAATCATCGCGTCACAAGTCTGTTCCAAAACAGCAGGTAACTCATCACATAAATCATTATCATTTCAATCAATGGGTGCGCTCAAATCGGCAAGTAAATCAACAGTTTTACAAGGGGCAGCATGGTCATCACATATCTCATTTATTTCAACACACGTCATATTTAGTTCAGCAACACAAACCTCTGTAACATTACCTTGTGGGCTCGCCTCATTTGTATTATACCTTATTTCTAACTTCCTCTCAGCTTCACGAGCAAGATTAAGCAAACACAATAGAGAGTCGTAATCCCCATATTCAATCATGTAAGAAATTTCAAAATTAAGCCCATAATAAAACCTATCCATTTTTCTTTGTTCGGTTTCATCTAAACCAGATCGCAAGGTTAAAATTTGGAACTCATGGTAGTAATCATCAACAGTTTTATCATCTTGTGTCAAACGTCGTAATTTGGAACACAACTCATAAGCATAACTTGGAGGAACATATTTTTCTCTCATGATTTTCTTCATATCAATCCAAGTGTGAGGTATTTTGTTTTCTCTAACTATCTCGCTCCACCATGATAATGCATCAAAACGAAATCTACTACTAGCAATTTGGACCTTACGACTATCTAGTACATGGAAGCATGTGAATTGCTCAATTAGAGCTATTTCCCAATCAATATAAGCTTCAGCATCATTATTTCCATCAAAGAAAGGTCCAAAACAATTAGTGACATTACAAGGATTGCGATATACTTTTTCCTTGCCAATGTCAACAAGAGACGAGGAGGATGGATGTGGTGAAAAACGCTCATGTCGGTCACTTGATAGCATAGGCCTATTTTCCATCCTTTGTGTAAGTCCTGTCATGGTTAGTATAAGACAAGAAACAAAACACAGGAATATGTTCCTATCAACTAATAGGATGTGGCTACAAGTCGCTCAACTCTCAAGCTAAAAATCAAGTTCTTACAAGTTCTTACCATGCAAAATAGGAAGGTGATGGCCAGCGGCGTGACCAAGCCCTCCGAAGATTAAATGTATCGATGCCTCGGTAACAAACCAACCTAGGTGTAGAATCTGTGGAGCTTGGAGGCTTTTGTGAGTAGCAAAGAATAGCAAATAATCAAATCAGCAATGCAAAGTTGAAAATATGCTCAATAATGCTAGTCCTAGCTGCTGGAGTCGATAAGAACGAATTACAGAAATAATCTAAGCCTAGATACTTAAGAAGATAGGATAGAAAGATCAAAAGATGGCACAACAAGTAAATCCCTGGGATTTTTTTCTTCTTTTTTCTTTTTGTGGCCTTCTGTTTGGCTTCTTATTCTTTTCTTCTTCTTCTTTTTTATTTTTTTTTAACCACAGAAACTCACGCAAAAGAAGGACCGGAAAACTGTACGTCGGCCTGTCGAAGAACAGCAAAGGCTGCAGTAAGAAAAATTCAGAAAAATATAGAAAAATATGGGTTAGAAGCGTATCAACACAAGCTTTCTAGCAAGGGCAAGATCACTCAAAACGGATGTCGGACGGTGGAGAAAACTGAGAAACACCGGGCTGCAGCGACGCCGGAAAACGGATGCAGAAACTTGGAAGCTCCGAAAGTCCACCTTACAAACCAAATTTGAGGTTCAAAGTATAGGGCTAAGCCCTTGATATTTGCTGATGCGCCTCGTCGTGAGCTTTCCAAAAAATCCAAAAACGTCCAAATCCGAGTTGGTACGCAAAAGATACGCCCATTTTACTGAACACGGGTCAAACCCACCCGAAACTAAAATTCTACTCGAACTCGGGTCCGAAACTGACTCAAACTCTTTCTCTTTTTTTTTCGCTTTTTTTTCTTTCTTTCCTTTTTTTTTCTTTCCTTTCTTTTTTTTGACAACTTTCCGAACAACTTGATCTCTAAACAAAATTCGATCTATTATGAAAACTTTCCAAAAGCACTTGAATAAGGAGTCCGAAATCCAACTCTATCTCTAACTTTCCTAACAAACTACAACTCTTTAGGAAACAGAAAAAACAGATCCGTCTGTTTGTTTTGTCCGCCACGGTCAGCACGAGTCGAATCTCTTGATGGGGCCAGATCCGTTGGAAAGGTCTTGTAATTAACTTTCCAACAAGTACTTGCTTGCTTGATTTGGACTCCGGATGCGGCCTGGGTGATTAAAACAAATTCGGGTCTCCTGACAGCTCGGACCCGAATCGGATTCAACTTTAATTCGTGATATCTTTCTCTAGCAAGCTCCAAATCATGTGCCGTTTGATTTGTTGGAAAGTAGACTTGATAGGCTTCACTTTGAATCTCCCTTTGCAGGCTATAACACTTCATCTTCACTTTGGACTTGTAAAGTTCAATAAGATGCCTACATAATAAGATTACACAAGATAGTAGCTCCGCCTCTTTGCGAGTAACATATTGAAAACATTTTGTAATTGAATTCACCTGATTATAATTATTAGAGACACCAACAATTAGGGTTCTAATGGTCGTATCCATGGTTAGCATGTCCATATCACCTGCCCATTACTCCTAGGGTGAGCAACAGACGCGAAGTGTATTTTGGTGCCCATGCCCTCGCAGTAGGCCTGGAACACCGCGCTTGTGAATTGCGTGCTGTTGTCGGCGATGATGCCATTAGGCATACCAAACCGGCACACAATGTTCTTGAAGAACTTGATGGCCGCCTGGGCGGTCACCTTCCGCACTGGTTCCATTAGAAGATTTGAATTCAATTTTGAATCTCAAAAGGCTTTAAAAGATTTTATTTCAATTTAAACACTAGGGTTTTCACCTATTTGAGCTTTGGATCTTCAAACCAACAGGGTTTATTTATAAAAGGGGTTTGTTGCATAAATAAGCTATCCCATAATTTTTGGATAATTTTTGGAGTTGAAAAAACTATTTTATTTAAATAGTTATATAGCACTAAAAGCATTTATAGGCAAATGTATTTTTAGATATTTTTATTTGAAGGGAAATTACTCCCAAAAGTTGAATCATGATAAAACATGATTTTACAAATTTTCTTGAATTTATTTGGGCCAATTTGGAGTTCAAAATCAAAAGATATCAAAGAAATAAGAAAAGGAAAAAAGAAAGAAAAGGCTAAAAGAAAAAAAAAAGGAGAAAACCGGACCGGCCCGGCCAAATGGGCTGAACAGGCCCAGTCCCGACCGCGCCCGAGCCGAACTCGCGTGCGCGCGCCCACAGACGCTGACAGGTGGGGCCCACCTGTCAAGGCTTTCTTCCTCGTTAGGAAAGCCGCCCGCGTCACGGCGCCGTGTCCGCGCCAGATTTGCCGCGCGCCATCGCCATTCTCGGAGATTTCAGCCTTCCCGAAGCAACCCGAACGCGGCGCTATAAAGCCCAGAACCCCCTCTCTTCTTTCCCCCACTTGCTTCACCGTCTCCATGCGCCACGCTACCAGATTTCACCACCGACGAACCTCGCCGCCGCCGCCGTTCTTCGCTTCGGGTCGACACGACGGTGAGCCTCCTCGCCCGAGACCACAAATTTCTGGAGCGCCTCGGCCGTGCACATCTTTTGACACGCGTGGTTCTGATTTTGCTGCCCCCTAGCCGTCGGAACCGCGTCGCCCGACCTCGCCGGAGCCGCGCCCACGCCGCCGAGAGTCCCCGCCGTCCTAGGCGTCGCCCTCGACTTCTTTTTGCCGCGCGAACCGCGTCGCGGTCTTCACCGCACCGCGACGCCCCTCTTCGTCGCTTTCCCGAGCCCCGGCAACCACCGGAACACCCGCCGCCGCCACCGGACGCCATTCGCCAGAACCCTAGCCGGTCGGAGGTGAGCCCGAGAGCCCTCAACCGTCCGATCTCATTCGACGGCTGAGATTAGATCGTTTTATAATTTTAAGTGAACCGGTATGGTCCAATCAGGAGCTGAACGTGGCACTGCTTAAATAAAAACGAGAATAAAATTTTAATCCCGGATTTGATTTAAATGGCACTTTTGCAGACTTTAAACCCTTTGGCCAATTTTGACAAACTTTACCTTTTTGGAAAGCTCTCAACCTGTAGAATCTTTTGGCACTGTTTAATTTTGAATTTGAATATTTGAATCACAGTCATTTTACAGAATAGGGTTTAATGCCATTTATTTCATAACTAACTATTTACAGATCCTTTTTAAATGAAACCAGTGCCCAAATTTTTTTTTATTATCCTCTATCCATTGGGACAGAGAAATAAATATTTTAAATGAAATTATTTGTCTGATGCCAATAAAACTTTAATTTAGGGTTTTAATAAATTGTTTTTTCCTTTTGTTTAAAACCCTAATGCATTATTTTTTAATTGTAATGCTTAGGATCAGTTGATCACCCAAATAAAATAAAATCCAATCATGTCACGTGTTTGCATTGCATCATAGCATATCTTATTTTGTCGTGATGTGAATTGTGTGTTTATGTACGTGTATGTTTGTTTGATCGTATAGTTTTCTCGGAGAGGGAACCTTGTGACTGTGACGAGTGTTTGAACTCAAACTACTGTGACAAAGGCAAGTTCACTGTGATCATATCCTATTACTGTCTGTTTTTAAAATACTTATGCATTAGAGTTGTTTGTAGAAATGCATTGATAGGACTATTACTCGTACTTATGCTAGCTATGATTTACCTAGTAGCTATAGGGTTACCTTTGCCATGAATCCTCCACCAATAGCCATCGGGATTAGTATTGCTTAGCCATGCTATGTTAGTAAACGTGGGAGGGAATCTCAATCACTGTGAAATGATGATGTGGAGTGATTTTGGAAACTTGGCAAAAACAACCCTAATGAACCATCCTGGGTGGGCTGGTTTGAGTATTCGAGATGTTATGTGACGCCAGGTCCATTTCTATGGATCCCTCTGAGTTGACTCTCCATGGATTCGGAGATGGATCGTCCATGGACGTCTCTTTCGTGGATTCGGGGAGCGCTTGCGTCGCAAATGTGGAATGCCACCTGGGGTATTAGAGACTGGACTAGTTTCTTGTTTAGTAGCTTCCAGTACAACCACAAGCTAAATGGGCTCTGGCTGGATATAGTAAGAAATATGAACCCAGATCTGAGGGATTGTACTGAGGTAGTTGTGTAGGTGGGAGCGCGGGTCCCTCAGGTGGTCTGGAGGATTATGTTCTGAAAATTCTTTAAGTCGACACCGTTGCTACTCCACCCGGAGGACAGCAAGGGCTTAACACGTCGAGTTCTTGTGGGGAACGTGTACAACTTCTTGAGAGTGTCAAACTAAGTACTTAGCCGTGTCCCCGGTTACGGACAATTATGAGCAATTAGATATTGGGGATGTAAGGAAGATCTCACTCATTCCAATTTCTTAAATAAAATGAATGGTTGAACTTGGGTTTAGGAGCATTGATGTATCTACTCGATGTCCTTAGATTAATAGGAGCATCGGTGTTTCTACCCGGTGTCCATTAGTTAACAATATTGTAACATTCAGTTGTAGTAGGATAAACTATGTTTTGCTACCACGCCATAAAGCCTAAACCCCACTATACCTCAATTGCATATACTTGGTAGGATCTGTTATAACTTCCAAGTGAACTTGCCAATACATTCAATGTATTGACCACGTAGTGGCTGCAATCAATAATGCAGGTGAATCTGACGAAGAGTGAGGTTCGTCGATGTTCTTTGGGTCATTTGCTTACATTCCAACATGCTCTCTCCTCTGGGAGTAGTTGAGGCCCTTTTGCTCTACCTTTCCGCTGCAGTTTTGTGATACATTGTTTTATGGTTTTTGAAACACTATTGGTTTATGCTGGCCCAAGAGGTCATGCAAATTTGTAAGTACAATTAAGTTCTGGATGATACGATGTAATAAAGTACATTTTGACCTTTGTATCTTGGTATTACATCTTGAAATTGTGTGTGCTAGTGAGTCGATCCATGGACTAGCACAAATAAGCACAGAGATCGAAGCCTTGTAAGGGGGCGGTCGCTTCAGATGGTATCAGAGCAATGTGTTGCCTGTAGGAACGTGACCCTAGTTTGGATTAGGATAAGATAGACCAAAGACCAAACCTTAGGATTATTTCTTATCCCTACCTTTACTTTATTTTAATTCTCCTCCTTACATCCGACCATTTGATCATGTCACTGATACTCCCTTACCTACCTTCTTATTTCTATAGATGGGAAGCCCAACACCTTTTGGCAATGTACCGTCGTTCACCAGAGTCTACTACCCCTCCACGGACGACGACCATTTGTTCAGTGCCCCTTTGGCGGCATTGTGTGTGTTCCTCGACTTGCCACCACCCAGGTTCAGAGGCCGAGTCGAGACCGCCGCACCCGAGGGATGGCAACCACGGTGGGAGATTGAGGCGAAGATCTGCGGGCGTGAGATCGCACCTGCTACACAGGATATCACCTTCATCGCCCGCTACCCCACCTTCGAGCAAGGTGTGCTGGGACTATCGGCACGAGCTTCCCGAGGACTCCCCCTTCCATCTCTTTGGGAGGCGGAACCACGCGTGCACAGCCGTGGCCATTACCGACAGCGAGAATGCAACTCCGATGACGACTCACTTCGAGAACTTGGAGGCGAACATAGTGGACTTGGAGTCTTGCCTCGAGCATGAGATGACCAGGGCCGACCTGGCCGAGGAGTAGATTGGTAATCTGTTGGTGAATCACATCCAGCAGTGGAGTCAACTATTTGATCGATGCGGGGTACAGGAAAACGGTCCTTAGGACATGCGAAGCTTATTCCCCGCCTTGGGCACTACTACAGGGTTAGCTAACCAAGTGGGATACAGAACTTCCCCGATAGCCCCCGCCACCTTGAGCTTGTCCACCTCTTGCTTGATGAAATCTTTGCACTCCTGTGCTTGCCGGCGAATCTTCTGCTTGACGGGACGGGCGTCCGGGTGTACCGCAAGTCGATGCCCAATCACCTCCCTAGGGACTCCTGAAAGGTCCGACGGCTCCCAAGCGAAGACGTCGGCATTCTCCCGGAGGAAAGTGATGAGGACGCTTTCCTATTTGGCGGTGAGGTTCGCACCGATGGCGACGGTGCGCTCCTCATCGCCGGCCTGGAGGGGCAACCTTTTGACCTTAGCGGCCTCCTCCCTGAGCTTCTGGACCTTGCCGGGGCACGAGCGGGAGCCTGCGCTTCCCCCGGAAGGCTCTTGCGGGGGAGCCTTTGTCTCCGGCAACGTCCTCATCACCGGCGTCGGCTGCGGCGGCGGCCCTGACGACCTCGCCCACACACCAGGCTGCGTCCTTGAGGTTGCACCTGATGGAGAGGAGGCCGTACATGGATGGAATCTTCATCATGCCGTAGGCGCAATGGGTCGCCGCCATGAACTTGATCAGTGCCGGCCGACCAAGGATCCCGTTGTAGGGCAACGGGGTGTGCGCCACGTTGAACACTATGTGTCTGGTCCTGAACGCGCTTCCCGGGACCCGAAGGTCACCGTTTGCGTGATGCGCCCCAGGGGGCGCACGATCCCAGGGTTTACTCCCCAGAACGGGTCAGTGGGCTTCAGCTGCTCCACCGGCAACTGCATCTTCTCCACTAACTTGGCGGACAGGAGGTTCAGCCCCGCTCCGTTGTCCACCAGCACCTTGGTCACCGTCATGTTGCTGATGATCGGCGAGACCACGAAGGGTATGACCCCTGAACCCAGCTGCCGCGCTGGGTGATCGTCGGTGCTGAAGGTGATCGGCACATGTGACCACCTCAGCGGCTCGCATACGTCGCGGGTGAGGCGCTTCACCGCGGCATGAGATGGGAGAGTGTAGGCTCCCCCATGGATGCAGGCGATGCCGCGGGGCTCCTTGAAGCCCGGCTCCTTAGTACGAGCCCTGTCCCGTCCCCGGGAAGGATGCTCCCGGCCCACGCGGGCTTGGCCGCGTCCTCCCTGGGCTTCCTCCCTGCCAGCGTTACCGCGGGCAGGCATTGGCCCCGCTCTGGGGTCGTTCGGGCATCTCTTCGTCGCCGCAATTGAAGCAGGCGCCGGCTGCTTGGCGCTCTTCGTGGCGCTGTTCGCGTCGCTACTTGACGCCTTGCAGGATGCGGTAGTCCTACACGTCGTGGGTGGAATTGGCGTGGATGGGGCAGCTGGGCGCGTCGCCCTGCTTGCCGCCAGACTCGCCACCGGGCGAGGCCTTCTTTGCGGGTCTTGCAGCAGCTCCTGACTCCGCAGCGAGGACTTGCCTCCCACTGTGCATGCAGGAACTCGTCTTCTGCGAACCCTCTCCTCGGCTCGCGGCAGCTTTAGCTGCATGTTCGGGCGCTAAGCGCCCTTCTTCGGTCATGGCACACTTGTGCGCCAGGGCGTACAGATCCTGCGTCGTCCGGATCCGATGCGTGCTCAGCTTCTCGCACATCTTGGGGTCGCAGACATTGATGGCGAAGGTGTTGACGATGGCGGAAGCCTCCGCCTCCGGGATGGAGTAGGAGAGACTGGAGAAGCGGTTGACGAAGCTCCGCAGCGTCTCTCCTGGCTTCTGCACTACAGTGTGCAGCTCCGCCATGGTTCCCGGGCGCTTGTAGCCGCCCTGGAACGCGCTCAAAAACTGCTCGCGCAGGTCCGCCCAAGTGGCGATGGACCCAGCAGGCAGGTTGCGCAGACAGGTTCTCGCTGATCCCTTCAGGACCATCAGGAACCAGTTGGCTCTGACCTTGTCGTCGGCGCCGATGGCATGCATCCCCAACGTATAGGTCAGGACGAAATCCTTGGGATTCACGGTCCCATCGTATGTACTAAGCGCGGGCGCTGGGAACTTACGGGGCCATGTCACCCGCCGCAACTCGCGTGTGAACGCGGTGTAGCCGTCCTCGGGGCCCATAGGAGCATCCTCCTACTCCTCCGGGCGCGGGCGCTCTACCTCGCGCCGGCGCCGGCAGTCCAGGCGCGGGCGCAGATCCTCCTGTTGTCGGGCATTCAAGATGCCGCGCGCGTCACCTCGCGTGATGGTGGGCGACGAGTCTGAGGAATCCTCCGGGTCTCCGCCTCCCGGGCCTCCCTGCGGGGGAGGGTTTCCTCCTATCACGGGGCGCGGGGCGCGGAGGATTCGGCCTCCAGCCTGAGCCTGCCGGGCCGCCTTCGCCCTGTGGCTATTGGGCGGCGAGCGCGAGGAGCACGTCCAGCTCCTCGCTCCATACCTCGTGCGCCGGCGTGCCCTGCTGCGGCTCGTACCGCACCATGACCCGCGCGGCGATGATGGCCTCCGCCCGGGTTCGCGCGCGGGGCAGCCGGTTACCCGAGCGGCTGCCCTCCGCTCTATCCCCGGACACATCCGGTTGAGCCGAACGCGAGCCGGTCGGCGTCGCCCGCGACGCGCCGTGCTCCTCGTGCGGCTTCTGCGGTTCGTCGGCCCGCGGGTCACCCCGCTGTCGTCTGCGGGCGGCGTTGTGGCCGCTCGTGCGGCTGGCTCCGGTGCTGGGAGCCGTCGGCCCTCTCGACCGATTGTCAGCCGACGGTCGAGGGGGCGTCAGGGGCAGCTGCGGTTGCGGCGCTCGGGCAGGCTCAGGATCACCCTGCTCCTGCGATGCGCGCGGCACGTCGTGCGACCGCGTGTGCGCCGCTGGGGCTGCACGCGGGTCAATCCTCGAGTCACCGGCCCGCTTGGGAGGCATGGTGGCCGGCTCTGTCGTCGAGAAAGATGAGGCCGATGCTGGTGTAGACGTCACCGCCGGCGGTCACCGGCGAGCTCTCCTCACGCACCCCCTACCTGGCACGCCAGATGTCGTCGCACGGGGCTCCGACACCGGGGGTGCGCGGGCACCCCCTTTTAGATTTGGCAGTGGGCTACGGGATCGCTCCGGCGATCGCCGGCGAGGCCAATGCGAAGCGTATGAATGCAATGAACACGAAAATGCTTTTTACCCAGGTTCGGGCCACCCGGAGGTGTAAACCCCTACGTCCTGCTTGACTGAGCTTGTATTATCGTAAGATCGAGTGTTTACAAGTTGCCAGGGAAGGGTCCCCGGGTGCTCTCTTTTTGGCTAAGTGCTCTTAGCTAGTCTGGGCTACTACCAGTGGAGAACTGCTTGTTGGTTGAATGTGCCAACGAACGAACGAACCCCTTTGACTGTTGGCAGGGGTCCTCCCTTTATATCCAAGGGGATACCATAGGTGCCACGGTGCATGGATTACAAGTGGCGAGCAGGGAGCTTGGGCACCTCTTCCTCGGTGCGCTGGCATGCATGCATGAGTGCCAACCCCGCCGCTAGGGGTCTAAGGCCTAAAAACTAGCCCTGGGCAGCCACTTTTTGCCTGACTAGACGGATAACCCCCCTCCTGTCGGGTAATAAAATGCGCCATGCGCTTCACTCCTTGCCCTGACGAAACTGCGCACTGGGCGCCTGCCATGCGCCCACGTGGCCCTGCTGCTTTGCTTGCTCAGTCCTGCCCTCGCGGCGGAAACCTGTGCCCGAGAACGCCTCCTCCCGGCAAGTGCCTTCCCGAGAGGTGCCCAGGCAGGATCATTTCCCGAAGCCCCGCTAGCCCTTCCAGGCTGGGAGCTTGCTGGGCAGCCTGCACGTTGCCGCCCGGGGTGAGATCCTTTCGGGAACCCAGCGATGCGACCCACGCATCATGCGGCGGTGGCACCCCGGGTGCCACTGGTGCGACACTCACTCGCTCGGTAGGAGTGGACGGATCAGGCCCGGATGTGATAGCCTCGAGGGTGTCCCGATCTTTCGATGAGAATGATAACTCTCGATTTGGGTAGGAGGTGACGTTGACGATCCGACTACGGCCTAGGAGGCAGCGCCTTAGCAATCGATACACCAACTCCAGAGGGTTATTGATCACGCGGGGGCACGATCAACCTGACCACGAAGGTCTTTGTTCCTGCAAGCAATCGAAGAACAAGCAAGAACAAGATAAATAGCAGATGCAATCTAAAATTGCGAATATACTATATCAAACCAATGTCTCAACGAGACGATAAGTTGGAGTCTTGACGACGGTAAAACAAGTGGTCTAACCGACACACGCGATTACACGAAAGTAGCAAAAATGGCTAAACTTTATCTAATCAAAACCCAAGGCTCCTTAGGGGGGCTCATGGGGTATATAAAGGAGGAGCGAGAGATATTTTCGTCCACCTTGAGTAAGGAGGCCGAAATCCAACTCTATCTCTAACTTTCCTTACAAACTACAACTCTTTAGGAAACAGAAAAACAGATCCGTCAGCTTGTTTTGTCCGTCACGGTCAGCACGAGTCGAATCTCTTGATGGGGCCAGATCCGTTGGAAAGGTCTTGTAATTACCTTTCCAACAAGTACTTGTTTGCTTGATTTGGACTCCGGATGCGACCTGGGTGATTAAAACAAATTCGGGTCTCCTGACAGCTCGGACCCGAATCGGATTCAACTTTAATTCGTGATATCTTTCTCTAGCAAGCTCCGAATCATGTGCCGTTTGATTTGTTGGAAAGTACACTTGATAGGCTTCACTTTGAATCTCCCTTTGCAGGCTATCACACTTCATCTTCACTTTGGACTTGTAAAGTTCAATAAGATGCCTACATAATAAGATTACACAAGATAGTAGCTCCGCCTCTTTGCAAGTAACATATTGAAAACATTTTGTAATTGAATTCACCTGATTATAATTGTTATTGGATACACCAACAATTAGGTTTCTAATGGTTGTATCCATGGTTAGCATGTCCATATCATCCTGCCTTTCTTGAAAGGAAAGCCGTCCTCGGCGTCGTTTGTGCTGAAAAGAGACTGACAAAATAGACAAAGTGTGTGCATGGTATATGTATATGTCATCAATTTTAACTCCACTCCCATGCTGCACATTCGATGTTTCACATAAATAAAACTCATAATAGTTCAAAAGATTAATAGTCATATTCCAACGGCAAGTATCATATTTTAATTTGTAATTCTCATCATTAAACCATCCTAATGGAGGTGAACAATAATTCAAAATTACCAAATGGCGAGCTACAATATGCGTCAATGTGCAATCATGCCACAAGTTATTTGTCATACAACTATCACCAATATTAGAGGTCATATCAAAATGATTGAGCATATGTCAAATATTGTTGTCTCTCAAATCAAGAAAGTTATCACAAGCAATGCAAATCTGATGCACCCAAAATTTATTGTTGACATCATGCTCTCCAATTAATTGAATAGTGTATCCATGGGCATTAGCAAAAGATTTTGAAATTGTTAACTTAGAAACTTTATCCATTGCATGTGACAAATATATAGGTGCATCAAGTTTAATAAAACATAAAGAATTATTAGGTGGATCGTTCTCAATCACTCCATGTGTAATTAACTCGACACAACCTAAACCAAATTTATCTACATCACATGCTTCTCCCAAAACATTAGTTATTTCCTCACATGATTCATTCTCATCAATATCAAAATTAATATGTGCACTCAAATCATTAGAAGAATTAATTTCAGCAGTAGGTGCACTCAAATCAACATGTAAATCAACAATTTCACATGGTGCAGACAATTCAACATGTATCTCATTTATTTCGTCACATGTCATATTTAGTTCAGGAACACAATCATCTTTATCTTTACCTTGTGGGCTCGACTCATTTGTAGTAGACCCTCGCTGTAATTTCCTCTCAACTTTACGAGCAAGATTAAGCAAACACAAAAGAGAGTCGTATTTTTCATATTCAATCATGTAAGAAATATCAAAGTTAAGCCCACAATAAAACCTATCAATTTTTCTTTGTTCGGTTTCATCTAAACCAGATCGCAAGGTTAAAATTTGGAACTCATGGTAGTAATCATCAACAGTTTTATCATCTTGTGTCAAACGTCGTAATTTGGAACGCAACTCATAAGCATAACTTGGAGGAACATATTTTTCTCTCATGATTTTCTTCATATCAATCCAAGTGTGAGGTATTTTGTTTTCTCTAACTATCTCACACCACCATGATAATGCATCAAAACGAAATTTACTACTAGCAATTTGGACCTTACGACTATCTAGTAAATGGAAGCATGTGAATTGTTCAGTTAAAACTAGCTCCCAATCTATATACGTTTCAGCATCATTTTCCCCCTCAAAGAAAGGTACACACAATTTAATTGTATTAGAAGGATTGTTTTGTACCGTTGCCGTGGCATTATCAATAAGAGACGTGGAGGATGGCCGCGGTGAAAAGCACTCATCGCGGTCACGGGATAGCATCGGTCTAGTTGCCATGCTTCGTGTAAGTCCTGTCATGGTTAGTAGAAAATAAGAAACAAATCACAGTAATATGTCCTATCAACTACTAGGATGTGGCTACAAGTCGCTCAACTCTCAAGCTAAAAATCAAGTTCTTACAAGTTCTTACCATGCAAAACAGGAAGGTGATGGCCAGCGGCGTGACCAAGCCCTCCGAATATTAAATGTATCGATGCCTCGGTAACAAACCAACCTAGGTGTAGAATCTGTGGAGCTTGGAGGCTTTTGTGAGTAGCAAGGAATAGCAAATAATCAAATCAGCAATGCAAAGTTGAAAATATGCTCAATAATGCTAGTCCTAGCTGCTCGAGTCGATAAGAACGAATTACACAAGGGGATGCTGTCTGACCCGCCAACCGTCTAACCCCCTTGACTGTAGGCATGGGTCCTCCTTTCATACACAAGGGGATGCCACACGTGCGACGGTGCATGAGCTACAAGTGTCCAACGGGGAGGCACGCAAGTCTCCCCGGTGAGCTGGTGGCATGCAGGGGTGCCACCTCCGCTGCTAGGGGTCTAAGACCCTAGGGTAGGATTGGACAACCACTGTTCCTTGGATCTGACGGGTAACTACCCGTCGGTCGGCTCGTTTACTGGGCCGCGCGCCTTACTCCTTGCCTTGGTGGGACCGCGCGTTCCGCGTCTGACACGCGCCCGCGCGGCGCTGTCCACTGGGCCCCACGACCCGAGGCGGGGCACGCGTCCGGGAGCCCCCAATACCCGCAAGTCGACCCGGGAAGCACCCGGGCCCAGCGCACCCGGGAACCTCCTCTCGGGAAGCAGCTTCCCGAGAGGTGTCCAAGCGGGAATATTCCCCGAAGCCCCGCTAGCCCCTTTCGGGCTGGTAGCTTGTCGGGAAGCACGTCGGCGCTCCCCGGGATGAGACCTTCCCGGGAAACCGGGGGAGGGGCCCACGCGTCGCGCAGCGGTGGTACCCCGGGTGCCACTGGTGCGACAGTAGCCCCCGGGCGTGGGCCGGCATCACCAGTTCCCGGAAGGGTCTCCCTCTAGTCGGTTGCCGGGCTACGCCCTTAACTGACGCGTGGGCCCCCGATCATTCGTGGGCCCGCGTCCCTTCGCTGCCCCGTGTACGGCGCCATTAAAAGCGGAGCAGTGGACGCGTGAGATTTCCGCCCTAACTCCCCCCCCCCCCCCCAAATAGGGTAGTTAAGGCCACTCCGCGCATTACTCCCAGTGATTAGGAGTTATCCCCGTGCACCCGTAGTGTACGGAACCTGCCGTTACCAAACGGCCGGGTGCCATAAAGCCTCCACTGTTGCCAACAGGGGAACAACACTTTGTCCTTTCGCCTCCATCCTCCTCCGCATCTCGTATCCCTGCGCTCCTGCCAGCTTCCGCCCTTGCTCCCCATGGCGCCCCCCACCACCAGGAAGGGGAAGGAGGTCCAGTGTTCGAAGAAGCCCGCGACCAGCAAGACCGAGGCGGCACTCAAAGCGGCCGCCGCCAAGGACCAGAAGAGGCGGGAGATGCGCGCCCCAGTCGCCTTCTTCCGCCCCGGCTATAACGGCGAGGCGTTGGGGAAGCTCCTGCACGCCGTCGCCTCCAACTTCAACGAGCACGGGGAGACGCGGATCTTCCCAGTGGGCGTCGAACACCAGGATAACATCTTCCCGGTGTTCGCGCGCTTCCTCCTCTACGGCATGGTGCCGCCCTTCTGTCTGTTCCTCCACGCGCTGATGGAGTCCTATCAGTTGCGGGTGGCGCGGCTCCACCCCACCTCGCTCTTCCTCCTCGCCACCTTCCAATTCCTCTGCGAGGCGTTCGTGGGGGTGATGCCGTCAGTGGGGCTCTTCCGCCATTACTTCTACCCGCGCATCGACAATGCGAAGGCGATGTCGTCGGGGGTGGTTTTCTGCGCCCGCGACCAGATGAAGTCGGAGTTCATTGTCCGGTCGGGGAAGAAGATCGAAAAAGAGTGGCGGGGCGACTGGTGCTGGGTCCGAGTGGAGGACCCCCAGGAGTTCATCCAGCCGCCGACGGAGTTGCCGGTACCCCAGAACAGCTGGCAGGATAGGTACCACCGCGATGCCGACCTCCTCCCCATCGTGGAGAAGATCAAGGCGCTGCGGCTAGCGGGGCTCACCGATGTCGATGTGGCGCGCACCTTCGTCCGTCAGCGCATAGCCCCGCTGCAGCTACGTTCTCGGCCCGCGTGGATGTACACGGGCTCCGGGGATAGGACACGCCTCTAGGCGGACGGCATGGACTTGGTGTCCCTCAGGATATGGGTGCGGGGGATCTCCGGCGAGATCTTCCAGTCGACGGAGTTCCCGCCGGGGGTCTCCGCTCTCCACGCCGGCGTCAGGGCGCTCAGCGACATCGTCGGCGCCTTCCCGCCCTGCAACGGGGGGCTGATGGACGACACCCCCACCCGGGTCCCGCACGCTCCCCCGCAAGCACCCCGCGGGAAGTAGGTGCTCGAGGAGAGCGAGGGCGGGTCCGAGCCCAACTGGCCCTCCCTCCGGTCGCTGGACGACGAGGCGGGCCAAGGGGCTGCGTCCCCGAAAGTCGTCGCCGTGTACGACGACGACGAGGAAAGCAGCGACAGCGCACCCCTGATCGTGAGAAGGTCGAGGGCGTTCGCGGCGGCCGCAGCCACCACCTCAACAGCGACGTCCGCCCCGGCAGCGGCCCCCAACCTAGCGGCGGCCGCCGAACCTGGGGCGCCCGTCGGTACCCCGACGGCAGCCGCGGCAACAAGGGCCACAAGTGTCTCGGCGGCGGCCGCCAGCTCCGCGGCGGGAACCGGTCCCGGGGTGCCCGTCGGTACCCCGGCAACGCCCGCACCCGCGGGGGTCCCCGGCGCCCCGGTGACGGCTTTCGCCCCAGTAGCGGGGGCCTCCGCGAGCTTGGCGCCCAGCGCCGCGGCAGCATCGCCATCGACACCCGGAGCTCTCCGGGTCACGACGACACTGCGGGCGCCCACGGCGCAGCCCGCTCGGGGGGTCTTCCGGGGCTTCGCGCTCCGGCGCAACCCTCCAAAGTCCTCACCGGCGGGCGCCAGCAAGAGGGCGAGGAGCGATTCCCCGCTTGGCACGCCAAGCAAGAGGACGCGCGCTGACGCCGGCGGCGCCACTGATCCCACTGCCGCGGGGCTAGAAGTGGTGCGGGCGCGTCCCTTGGCGACCCAGCCCCAACGAAGACAGGGTCGGCACCGGGTATGCCTTCGTCGATTCTCTGCAACTGCGATTCCTCTTAGCCAAACTCATGAACATACCTTCTCTTCCTGCAGCAAGCGGCAGCTCGCCCACGGCAAGACCCTTGGACGCTCCCGCTGGCGCAGGCGAGGTAGGGGGCGGGGCTTCCCCGGCAAGCCCGTCGGCCGCACAAGGTAACCGCCCCGGTCGCCCTTGTTCGCCTTCGATAGCTCCAACCATCGCCGACCCTCATGCTTCTTCATGGTTGCAGGCACAAGTGCGCCCACGCCCGGAACAGGCGCGGCCGTGGTCGACCCCGACTCGGCCGTCTGGACCGAGGGGGTGGAGGGGGAGTCGGAAATGGCTCCCACGTCTGGCCCTGCTGCGACGGACACAGCGGCAGCCGTGGGGACCGCCACCGCCGCGGCGGCACCTGGCGACGTGCCCGAAGCCGCGGAGGTGGCCGGCTCGGGCTCACCCGTCGTCCAATAAGGGGCAACCCCCGCTGGAAGCAGGGAGCCCTCTCCAACCCCGGTGTCCCGGAGCTTGGGCGCGGGGGAAGTTGCCGAGGAAGGACGGCAAGACCCCCGCGAGCAAGTTGGCGACCCCGCGCCTAGCTCCACTTCGGCAGCAGGGGCTTCATCATCCTCGGGGGCTCTCCCCGGCACCGACCTCGGCACCCTCGCCGGGGTCGCTTGGAATCCTCTTACCTGGGATCCGAGCGTCTTCGAGCGCGGGAACCGGTTCCTGGACACCGTCCGGGACCAGCAGTTCGCCTTCGTCACCTCCTACAATGAGGTGAGGGAGCGCCACACCGCCACCAAGAATCAACTCGGCGAGGTGCGGGAAGCTGTGGAGAGAGAGCGGCGCGAACTCTCCCGGCTGCGCGAGGAGGTGCGCCTCGCCGAAGAGGAGGCGCGGCTGGCCCGGCAAGCCCTGGAGGCTGCTCGGGAGCCAGTAGTCCCGGAGACCGAGCTCCGTCGGCAACTGGAGGTCTAGCGCACGGAGCTCCAAGGAAGGCTCGACACGATGGCGGCAACTCTCGAAGCGTCCCGGAAGGAGCATGCCGAGGTGCTCTAGATGGCCCAGGCGCAGCTGGACAAGAAGAGCGAGCTGATCGCCAACTACCGCGGCGAAATCCAAGGCCTCCGTGTCCTGCTGGAGGTGCAGGTCAAGGCTGAGGACGCAGCGGCTCAGCACGAGGCCGAGCTCAACTCCGTCAAAGGCAAAGCGGCCGGGCTTGAGGACGAGTTGGCCGCCATCCAGGAAGAGCTCACCAAGGCCAGCGAGGCCAACGCAACCCAAGCCTTAGAGCTTGTGAAGCTGGAGGGCCGCGTCAGCAAGGCCAAGAAGGCCGCGCAAGATCCCCGACTCCATCACGGCACGCTGATCGGGCAGCGACAGCTCGAGACGGAGAAGCTGGCGAAGATCGCCGAGTCGCTGCGCGACCTGCTGCCCAAGTTCGAGCTGCAGGCGGCGGAGGTGGACGGCAGGGACGTCACGACACTGATCCCCTTCTTCTCCGACTTGTTGGGGAAGCTCGGGGCGCTCGATGTCTGGATCGCCAAGTATGGCGCCAACAAAGTCGCCAACTGCGCCCGGGAGGTTGCTGGGACAATCCTCCCGCGGACTCATCTCCAGGACCCGGAATTTCCCTTCGAGTCCCTGCTGGACGCTTGGTCCGACAGCGAGGACGAGCCCACGCACACCCAAGCAGTGCGCGAGTTCGTCGGTGAGGTCGTCGAGCGGATGCAGATGAAGCCGGAGCTTGATCTCCCCGCCGACCCCCGGGCCGAAGACAGCGACAACTAGTTGCCGCAGCCCCCAGTCGTGCTCGTTGCTCCCAATGTAGCAGGGGCGCGATGGCACCGCACCCGCCGGCGGGAAGCACCACCTCCGCGCCTCCGTTGCACCACCTGCCTTCACGGCCCCGAACCCGGCTTCGCTCTGAGCCATTCCATGGTTGGGGCGCGCCTTTTATATACGCGAGAGGGAGGCTTGCCACCGCGCACGACGGATCCGCGCGGCACCGTGGCGCCTTTCCCTCGAACGTGGCGCAGTTTCCACTGCCATGCTTAACGGGTAACCGCGGCACACGTGGCGGCAACCTGTCAACTCAGAAGCCTCGGAGTGCGGTGAACCCCTTGTATTGCGGTCCTCTCGCACCACAAGGCACCGGTGTATGGTGCGAGCCGTGGGCAGCTCACGGGCACCACAGTGTACAAGATTCCTCCCTTTCCTGCAGGTTAGACTCTTGCCAGATCCGAGGTGCTGCAAAAATTTTCGAAACTTACGAAAACAAGTAACACAGGTAAATTAGATAAATCTCTCCCGCTTCCCAGCCCCCGGCACAAAGGGGTCGATACCAAACTTGGATGTGAGCATTTCCTTTCCCAGGCGCAGCGACTGCGCGATGCAGGCTGCAGGAGGCCGAGCAACGGCACGACCAGTGATGCACCTTGCGGGAAGCCCGGCAACGGCATGCCCAGTGGTGCACGTTGCGGGAAGCCCGTCAACGGCATGTCCACTGGTGCACGTTGCGAGGCCCGCCAACGGCATGTCCAGTGGTGCACGTTGCGCGAAGCCCGCCAACGGCATGTCCAGTGCTGCACGTTGCGAGAAGCCCGCCAACGGCATGGCCCGTGCCAGAACGATCCGGCAACGGGTTTTCGTTTCGGGGCCACGACAGCCCCTTGCTCACAACCAAGCATGGAAACACATCTTTGTGCACTTAAAGCAGGAGGCAAGAGGGGTGAAAACACGGGAATGAACAAGGCAAAACCAAAGCTTAGGGGTGAAACACTTATCTTTATTCACGATTAACTAGCGGTTTACACACGGGAGCTGCCCGGTTACACTAATTCGAGAGGTATGCATCGGAGGCATCACCTGAGGGTCGGGCTCCGCTGCTTCACGGGTAGAACTTGCGCAAGTGTTCAATATTCCAGCTATTGGGCACCGGCAAGCCGTCTTTGGTTTCCAGGCGGACAGCCCCCGGCCTGGTCACCTGCACTACTCGGAAGGGGCCCTCCCATTTTGGAGTCAACTTGTTCCTGGCCTTCGTTCCTTGTATCCGGTGCAGGACAAGGTCTCCGTTCTCGAGCCCCCGGGGATAGACTCGTCTGTCGTGATAAGGACGGAGTCCCTGCTGGTATCGAAGCCCGGCATCGAAGCTCTTCGATGAAGTTTAGATTGTCGACCCTTTGCTCGTGTTGGCTGGTGTCGCCGTATGCGCGTACTCGGGGAGATCCGTCCTTGAGCTTGAGGGGCAGCACCGCTTCTGCCCCGTAGACAAGGGCAAAATGAGTTTCACTCGTTGCCCGACTAGGTGTGATCCGGACGGACCACAGCACGGGCTGGAGTTTTTCGATCCAGTGCTTCCCGTGGCCTTTGAGCTTGTCAAAGGTTCTCGTCTTAAGCCCCCGCAGAACCTCTGCGTTGGCTCGCTCCGCCTGTCCGTTGCTCCTCGGGTGAGTGATGGACGCGAAGCGTAGCTTAGTGCCCATGTCTTCGCAGTAGGCTTGAAACGCCGAGCTCGTGAATTGCGTGCCATTGTCGGTGATGATGCTGTTAGGAACACCAAACCGGCACACAATGCCCTTGAAGAACTTGATGGCCACCTGGGCGGTCACCTTGCGCACTGGTTCCACCTCCACCCATTTTGAGAACTTGTCGATGGCCACAAACAAGTATTCGTAACCGCCAGCCGCCTTTGGTAGCTTGCCGACGATGTCCAGTCCCCAGACGGCGAATGGCCATGAGGACGGGCTGACATGCAGGGCCTGGGCTGGTTGGTTGCTATTCTTTGAGTCAAACTGGCACGCTTCGCATGTCCTCACCAGCCGCTCTGCGTCGGCCAGGGCCGTGGGCCAGTAGAAGCCATGCCGGAAAACCTTGCCGGCTAGAGCCCGGGAGGCCACATGGTGTGAACATGTGCCTAGATGTATGTCCTCCAACAGTGCACACCCTCTTCCTGCGGCACGCAGATGAGTTTGACACCATTCGCACGCCTGCGGTAGATGCTACGATCTATCACAGTGTACATCTTGGCTTGCCGCGCTACACGCTCCGCGCCGACGTCATCCTCCGGGAGAGCCTCCCCTTTCAAATAGCGGGCGATTTCTTCCGCCCAGGGAGAAATCTCCCTGCCAACGCATGCCGTCGTATCAGCGGCATGGACCCCTGCTGCTGCAGGGGTTCCTTCGGTTGCCGGAGGGGCGTCCCTGGCAGCCGGCTGGGGGGCGACTGAAGGAGCCAGTTGCTTCTGACAGAACACCCCCGTCGGAGGCTTCCGGCGCTCTGCTGCCATCTTGGCCAGCTCGTCAGCAGCGAAGTTGTCCTTCCGCTTGACGTGCTCGAAGCGCAAACCCTTGAACTTCTGTTCCAGCTTGTGGACCTCTTCCACGTACGACGCCATTTGAGGGCAATCGTAGTCCTTGTTCACCTGGTTGATCACAAGCTGGGAATCGCCCCGAACAACCAGGCGCTTAATGTCGAGGGCGACCGCTGCCCGCAACCCGGCAAGCAAGCCTTCGTACTCCGCCATGTTGTTGGTGGAGTTAGCGAAGTCGAGTTGAACGGCGAACCGCAGTTGGTCCCCTGTTGGTGACTCGATGACGACCCCGGCCCCCGCTCCCTGGAGACTGAACGCACCGTCGAAGTAGAGGACCCAGTGGCCCTCGTCCAACTTGCCGGGAAGGCCGGTCTCCGACTCACTTTCTTCTACGCCCGTGGACGTCCACTCTGCGACGAAGTCCGCCAGGGCCGTGCTCTTGATGCTTTTAGAGTTGGCGAAGTTGAGGTCAAACTCCGACAGCTCCATCCTCCATTCGGCCACCCTCCCGGTGGCTTCACGGTTGGTGAGGGTCCGCTCGAGGCAGAACCCGGATACCACCGTGACGCGGTGCGCCTGGAAGTAGTGGTGCAGCTTGCGGGACGCAAGGAGAATCCCCAGAAGAAGCTTCTGTACTTGCGGGTACCTTGTCCGCGCGTCGCGCAGCACCGTACTAACGAAGTACACCGGGTGCTCCACCAACCGCTTCCGTGGCACCGAGGTTGCCGGCTCAGGGTCGGTCCTCGGGTTCGAGGCGGTTGCCGGAGGCTGCTCAGCCCCCTGCCCCGCCGCCCCAGTCCCCGGGACGTCTTCCTCCCTCTCGACAACCAGCACCGAGCTGACCACCTGGTCAGTCGCCGCTAAGTAGAGTAGCAACGGCTCGCCCAACTTGGGGGCGACGAGGATGGGCGGTGACCTCAGGTATCGCTTGAGTTCCTGGAGCGCCGCCTCAGCCTCGGCAGTCCAGTCGACTGGACCCTTCTTCTTCATTACCCGGAAGAAAGGCAGGGCACGCTCGCCCAGCCTGGAGATGAAGCGTCCTAGTGCGGCAACCGAGCCGTTGAGGCGCTGGACATCTTTCACCTTGCGGGGGGCCTCCATCTTCTCGATGGCTTCTATTTTGGTCGGGTTGGCCTGTATCCCCCGGTGTGAAACCAAGAAACCCAGAAGCTGCCCGGAGTTGACATCGAAGGTGCACTTATCAGGGTTCAGCTTGAGCTTGATCCTGGGGAGGTTGTCAAATGTCTCCCGCAGGTCATCAATCAGCGAGTCCCTACACTTCGATTTGATGACGATGTCATCCATGTAGGCCTCCGCGTTGCGGCCTAGCTGGGGCCCCAAACATTCGCGCAGGGCGCGCTGGAATGTGGAGCCCGCGTTCTTCAACCCGAAAGGCATGCATGTATAGCAATAGCAGCCTACCGGGGTGATAAATGCTGTCTTTTCCTCATCCTCGACCGCCATCTTGATTTGATGGTAGCCGGAGAAAGCATCCAGAAAACTCAACAAGTCACAACCAACGGTAGAATCAACTATCTGGTCGATACGGGGTACAGGGAAGGGATCCTTGGGGCATGCACGATTAAGATCGGTAAAATCTACGCACATGCGAAGCTTATTCCTTACTTTGGGCACTACTACAGGGTTAGCCAGCCAAGTGGGGTACAAAACTTCCCTGATCCCCCCGGCAGCCCTGAGCTTGACCACCTCTTGCTTGATGAAATCTTGTGCCTGCCGTCGGATCTTCTGCTTGACGGGGTGCGCATCCGGGCGCACCGCGAGCCGATGCTCAATCACCTCCCTGGGGACTCCGGGAAGGTCCAACGGTTCCCAGTCGAACACGTCGGCGTTTTCCCGGAGGAAGGTGACGAGGGCTCTTTCCTATTCGGCGGTCAGGTTCGCACCGACGGTAACGGTGCCCTCCTTGTCGCCGGCTTGGAGGGGCAACTTCTTCACTCTGGCGGCCTCCTCCCGGAGCCCCTGCCCCTTGCCGGGGCGCGCGCTCGAGCCTGCGCCTCCCCCGGCTAGCCCTTGCGGGATGGCGCGAGCCTTCTTCGTTGCCGGGGCATCACCCGGCAGGGCGCCGTCCTCGATGACACCCTCATCGCCGGCGTCAGCTGCAGCAACGGCCCGGACGGCCTCGCTAACGCAGCAAGCTGCGTCTTTGAGATCGCACCTGATGAACAGGACTCCATAGATGGACGGCATCTTCATCACGCCATAGGCGCAATGCGTAGCCGCCATAAACTTAATCAGCGCCGGCCGGCCAAGGATCCCGTTGTAGGGCAACGGGGTATGCGCCACGTCGAACACTATGTGCTCGGTCCTGAACGCTTCCTGGGACCCGAAGGTGACCGGCAACGTGATGCGTCCCAGCGGGCGCACGATCCCGGGGTTCACCCCCCGAAACGGTTCGGTGGGCTTCAACTGCTCCACCGACAGCTGGAGCTTTTCCACTAGCCTGGCGGACAGGAGGTTAAGCCCTGCTCCGTTGTCCACCAGCACCTTGGTCACCGTCATATTGCTAATGATCGGCGAGACGACGAAGGGTATTACTCCGGAACCCAACTGCCGCGCCGGGTGATCGTCGGCGCTGAAGGTGATCGGCACATGCGACCACCTCAGCGGCTGTTGCGGCTCCGCATCCGGCAACAGCGCGCACACGGGTGAGGCGCTTCACCGCGGCGTGGGATGGGAGAGCGTAAGCTCCCCCATGGATGCAGGTGACGCCACGAGGCTCCTGGAAGCCCGGTTCATCGCTGCCGGTATAGTCGGACTCGCGCTGCTCCTCGGCGCGCGCCCTGTCACGCCCCAGAGGAGGGCGTTCCCGCGCAGCGAGGGGCTGGCTGCGCGCCCCTTGGGGTTCAACCCTGCCGGCACCACCGCCGGCCGGCCTCGGACCCGCTCTGGGTTGTTCGGGCAATCTCGAGAGAGATGCCCGATGTCGCCACAATTGAAGCAGGCGCCGGTGGCGCGGCGCTGCTCCCGCTGTTGCTTGATCCCTTGCAGGACGCGGCAACTCTGCGCGTCGTGGGTGGAGTTGTTGTGGATAGGGCAGCAAGGCGCGTCACCCTGCTTCCCGCCAGACTCTCCCCCCGGCGAGGCCTTCTTCGTGGGCCTCGCAGCAGGAGCCCCCGAGTCCGCAGCGAGGACTTGCTTCCCGCTGCGCTTACGGGAACCCTTCTTCTGCGAGCCCTCGCCAGGGCTCGCGGCAGCCTGGGCTGCCAGCTCGGGCGCTGGGCGCCCCTCCTCGGCCATGGCACACTTGTGTGCCAAGGCGTACAAGTCCTGCGTCGTCCGGATCCGATGCGTGCTCAGCTTCTCACGCATCTTGGGATCGCGGACGTTGATGGCGAATGTATTGATGATGGCGGCCGCCTCCGCCTCCGGGATGGAGTAGGAGAGATTGGAGAAGCGGTTGACGAAGGCCCGCAACATCTCCCTCGGTTTTTGCACGATAGTGTGCAGCTCCGCCATGGTTCCCGGGCGCTTATAGCCACCCTGGAACACGCTCACGAACTGCTCGCGTAGGTCTGCCCAGGTGGCGACGGATCCGGCGGGCAGGTTGAGCAACCAGGTTCGCGCTGATCCCTTCAGGACTATCGGGAACCAGTTCGCCCTGACCTTGTCACCGGCGCTGATGGCATGCATGCCCAGCGTATAGGTCAGGAGAAAATCTTTGGGGTTAGCGCTCCCGTCGTATGTACCGAGCGCAGGCGCTCGGAACTTACGGGGCCACATCACCCGCCGCAGCTCGCGCGTGAACGCGGTGCAGCCGTCTTCTGGGCCCATGGGAGCGTCTTCTTGCTCCAGGGGGCGCGGGCGCTCCACCTCGCGCCTGCGCGGGCGCTCCAAGCGCGGGCGCAGATCCTTCTGCTGGCGGGCATTCAAGATGTCACGCGCATCGCGCCCCGGAACGGTGGGCGATGAATTCGAGGACCCCTCCGGGCCCCCGCCTACCTGGCCCCGCTGAGGAGGGGGAGGGTTCTCCCCCTGTCGCGAGGCGGGCGGCGCGCCTTCGCGCTCTGAGTTTCGCCCGTGGCCGGAGCCTACCGGGCCGCCCTCGCCTTGCGGCTGCTACGCGGCCAGGGCGAGAAGCGCTTCCAACTCCTCGCACCACGTCTCGTGCACCGGCGTGCCTTGCTGCGGCTCGTACCGCACCATGACACGCCGATTGTCGGTCGACGGTCGAGGAGGCGGTGGAGGCAGCTGCGTTTGCTGCACCCTCGAGGGCTCGGGATTCTCTTGAGCTCCCGACTCGGGTCGCACGTCGTGCGACCGCGTGTGCGCCCTTGGGGCCTCACGCGGGTCTATGCGGGAATCACCAGCCCGCTTGGGGGGCATGGTGACAAGGCTCGTCGACGAAGAAGAGTGAAGTCGATGCCAATGGGAACTTCTGCTGCCGGCGATCTCCGGCGTTGTCCACTCCCGCGCCCCCTACCTGGCGTGCCAGATGTCGTCGCTCGGTGCTCCGACACCGGGGGCGTGCAGCCACGTCCCCCTTTTAGGTTCAGTAGGGGCGTCTGAGGCGGAGACCCGGTTATCGCCGGCACGGCCGATGAGGCCACACGGAGCCGGTGAGACCAAGTGCCAAGATGGCGCGCTAGTACAAGAACAAATGCGCACCCGTTTTTTCCCCAGGTTCGGGCTACCTGGAGATGTAAAACCCTACGTCCTGCCTGTTTGAACTAATATTGATTGCGGATCAAGCGTATACAAGTTTTTGCGGGGCCAGTTCCCGGGCTTCCTCTCAATGTCTAAGTACTCCTTACTATTCTCTGCTTACTGTCCACTGGAACCAACTGACCAACTCACTATCCTACCAACTGTCTGACCCGCCAAACGTCTAACCCCCTTGACCGTTGGCATGGGTCCTCCTTTTATACACAAGGGGATGCCATATGTGCCACGGTGCATGGGCTACAAGTGTCCAACGGGGAGGCACGCAACTCTCCCGGTGAGCTGGTGGCATCAATGGGTGCCACCTCCGCTGCTAGGGGCCTAAGACCCTAGGGTAGGATTGGACAACCACTGTTCCTTGGATCGGACGGGTAACTACCCATCGGTCGGCTCGTTTACTGGGCCACGCGCCTTACTCCTTGCCTTGCTGGGACCGCGCGTTCCGCGCCCGACACGCGCCCGCGCGGCACTGTCCACTGGGCCCCACGACCCGAGGCGGGGGCACGCGTCCGGGAGCCCCCGGTACCCGCAAGTCGACCCGGGAGGCACCCGGGCCCAGCGCACCCGGGAACCTCCTCCCGGGAAGCAGCTTCCCGGGAGGTGCCCAAGCGGGAATATTCCCCGAAGCCCCGCTAGCCCCTTCCGGGCTGGTAGCTTGCCGGGAAGCACGTCGGCGCTCCCCGGGATGAGACCTTCCCGGGAACCCGGGGGAGGGGCCCACGCGTCGCGCAGCGGTGGTACCCCGGGTGCGACTGGTGCGACAGTTCTTTACCGGGATTAGCCATGTAACGACTGATCAAACTCATAGCATATGATAAATCAGGACGTGAACAAACCATGGCATACATCAAGGAACCAACAACACTAGAATAGGGAACTCGTGACATGTACCTAATATCTTTATCAAAAGTAGGACATTTCAATGCTGACAACTTGAAATGGGAATCAATAGGAGTACTAACACACTTTGCATCATGCATATTAAAACGGTGAAGTACTTTCTCAATGTAACTTTGCTGACTAAGAAATTTCAACCTAGATTTTCTGTCACTCTTAATTTCCATACGTAGGATTTTCTTAGCAGCACCAAGATCCTTCATCTCAAATTCACTACTTAGTTGTGCCTTCAAAGTAGTGAGTACTTTCATGCTCTTGGCAGCAATTAACATATCATCAACATATAACACCAAGTATATAGGTGATCCATCAACAAATTTAATGTAGACACAACTGTCATACTGAGATCTACTAAAGCCACGTGAAATCATAAATGAACCAAACCTTTTATATCATTGTCTAGGAGATTGTTTCAAACCATAAAGGGACTTCTTCAACTAGCAAACAAACTCCTCTTACCAGGAACTATGAACCCTTCAGGTTGGTCCATGTATATTTCCTCCTCAAGCTCTCCATGCAAAAATGCAGTCTTCACATCTAATTGCTCAAGCTCAAGATCATGCATAGCAATGGTCCCAGAAGCGCACATCCAGCGCCAGCTGCATGAGCTGCGGACGGAGCACCAACAGGCGCTCGAGTCACTTGAAGCAGCGCGCCTTCAAGCCGAAGGAGAGCACCAGCAAGCATTAAGGGGCTTCCAGGAGCACCTTGACGAGAAGAGTGGGCTCATCTCCAGCTACTCCACCGAGATCCAGCAGCTACGCTAGCAACTCGGGGAGCAGGCCACGGCAGCGCATGCTGCGGCGACGCAAGCTGTGTCCCGGGAGAGGGAGTTGCGGGATCGGCTCCAAACCTGGGAGCGCGAGTTCCAGGATCAGCTTAAAGCTGCGTCTGATGCCAACGCAGCCCTCAAGGGCGAGTTGGACGTCGCCCGGAACGATCTTCGGCAACTCGACGAGGATAACTCAGAGAAGGCGGCGAAGATCTCCATGCTGAAGGATGGGCTCAGGAGCCAAAAAGGCTGAGACTGAGCTCGCCCGCCGCAACCACACGAAGTTCGGGAGCCAGCGCCAGGAGAACACTGCCCTTCTCCGCAGGTTGGCGGAGATGGGGAAAGAGTCGCTGTCGAAGCTGGGGGTACTGCCGGCAGCCATCGACGGCAGCGACATCAGCACCCTCATCCCTTTCTCCGCGGAGTTCGTGGGGAGGTTGACGGGCGTGGAGGATCACATCTGTCGGGGACCGGCAAGTGACCATTGCCGCGTCACAGGTTGCCGGCGCCATCCTGCCGCGGGTCCACCAGGCCCATCCGGAGTTCCCCTTGGAGACCATCTTCAATGACTTGTTGCTGGAGGAGAACAAGGAGGAGCACGCCAACACCATCAGCCGCTTCGTTGACAAGATGGTAGCGCGGATGACGGGGTAAGCTGGTGCTGGTAAAGGTGAAGCAGACGAGGAGGTCCCCACCGAGGAGACAATTGCCGCCGAGACCGTCGCCCCGGAAGCACCCCCTGCGTAGTCTTTCCTTGTATCTTTGGTCTTTCCTTGTTTTTGTTTGTTTCCCTGTGATTGGTGCGAGGCACCTTAAACAATACGTTTGGTTTTGTTAGTTTAAGAGCCTACTTTCGTTCCAATGCATCATGGTTCTTTATGTTCTAGTGTGGTTTCTTGTATCGTAAATTAGCTTGCCAAGCTGCCACTTCATCTCTGTGTGTTACGCCTTGTGTTCTCGGGGGCTCACCCACCACTCACCCAACCAGCTCAGGAACCCGGGACGGACCCGCAGTGCTAACCTAGGGCTGGGCAGCAGCGGCTAGCCGCTCCACTTGCGGGTTAACTACTCCAGCGCACATGCCTCCGGGACGGACCCATGAGCCACAGGGGAGCGTACTCCCCGCGCAAGCGTCCTTTCCACACTCCGGCTACACAGGGACTGGGTCTACTCCAATAAGGTAGTGCGGAAAAAGAACTATCCCTCTGTATTTTGAGCGCTCATCAGAGAGGTGCGGTGACAATGCAACGTTCAGCGGCGTGCGCCAAGGGATGCACCACCACCGCGTCTTCACCACCCCTCTCGCCTTCGATGTTCCCTTCCCCCAGGATTCTCTTCTAAGTGATGTGGCAGGGCCGCGATGGTGGGAACACCCTCGCGACAAGCGCAGAGGGATCCACCACCATCGCCTCTCTGCAACATCACTTGCCTTCTTGCTCCTGGATTGTGTCGTGCTTGCTTCCGCATTTAAATAGCCGAAGCGCTGCCCTTGCCACCACATCCGCTGAACCGGCAGCGGACGCGTGGAGACACTGGCCCTGTCTCAATTTTTGCCATCAAGCCTCGAAGTAATTGCCATACATGCACAACTTACTTGCAAAACGACAATTCCCGTGACCGCCACACGGGCATCACAGCATGCCTGAGTCCTCTTATTTATCCTGCATGTCAGATTCTTGCGACGCCCAAGGTACAAAAATTTCAAAATGTACGAAAAACAGCTTACACTCTTACTGGATAACCTCCTGCCTCCCAGCCCCTGGGCACTGAAGTGTCGACCTCAGACTTGGGTGTCAGCACTGTTATCTTCCCATGGTGCGTTACCGGCACGTAACAAGTTGCGGACGGGTTCGGCAACTACTTGGCCTCGTTTCGGGATGACCCAGCGACGAGCTTGGTTTTCGGGGTTCCAGCAGCCCCCTGCTCACAGCCAAGGATAAGGAGACGATTCCGTGCACCTAGAGCAGGAGACAGAAGCAAATATTAACAGGAAACACAATATCCAATGAAATAACACTTATCTTTATTCATCTTCGTGCTCACCGATTACAATCTGGCCTTGCCTGGCTACACTAGCTTAAAGTGGCACACTGCCGCAGCGTTACTCGTGAGTAAGGCGCTACCGTTTCACGGGTAGAAGTTGCGTAGGTGCTCAATATTCCAACTATTAGGCACCAGCAAGCCTTCTTCGATTTCCAGCCGGACAGCCCTCGGTCTAGTCACCTGCACTACCCGGAAAGGGCCTTCCCAGTTTGGAGTCAACTTGTTCCCGGCCTTCGTTCCTTGTGTCTGGCGCAGGACGAGGTCTCCAACCTTGAGCCCTCGGAGATGGACTCTCCTGTCGTGATAATGACGGAGCCCCTGCTGGTAACCCGCAGCTCGCACAACAGCCCGGCCTCGAATCTCCTTGATGAAGCTGAGGTCGTCAATCCCCTGCGTGTGTTGGCTGTCGTCGCCGTACACGCGTACCTGAGGTGACCCGTGCTTGAGCTCGAGAGGCACCACAGCTTCTGCCTCGTAGACGAGGGCAAAATGAGTTTGGCCCGTCGCCCGACTTGGTGTGGTCCTAATCGACCACAACACGGGCTGGACTTCTTCGACCCAGTTCTTCCCGTGGCCCTTGAGCTTGTCAAAGGTTCTCCTCTTGAGCCCCTGCAGTACTTCTACGTTGGCGCGCTCCACCTGCCCATTGGTCCTTGGATGAGCGACAGAGGCAAAGTGGATCTTAGTGCCCATGTTCTCGCAGTAAGCTTGGAACACAACACGAGTGTATTGTGTCCCGTTGTTGGTGATGATGCTGTTAGGCACACCTAACCGGCACACAATGCCCTTGAAGAACTTGATGGTCGGCTGTGCCGTGACAGCTTGCACAGGCTCCACTTCGACCCATTTCGAGAATTTATCGATGGCCACGAGAAGGTAGTCATCGCCGCTGACAGCTCTCGGCATCTTGCCGACGATATCCAGCCCCTAGACCGTAAACGGCCACGAGGACGGGATGAGTTGCAGGGCTTGGGCTGGTTGGTTGCTCTTTTTCGCGTGGAACTGGCATGCTTCATAGGTCTTTGCTTGCCAGTAGAAGCCGTGCCAAAACCCTTTCCCAGCTAGTGCCCTGGAGGCCACATAATGCGAGCATGTGTCTCGGTGGATATCCTCCAGCAGTGCGCGCCCTTCTTCTTGGGACACGCAGAGGAGCATGAGTTCGTTTGGACGCCTCCGGTAGAGATCCCCATCCACCAGAGCGTACATCTTTGCTTGCCGGGCTACTAGCTCTGCAGCAATGTCTCCTCCCGGAAGGGTTCCATCCTTGAGGGAGCGAATTATATTCACGGCCCAAGGTGGTGGTACCCGGCGCAAGCATGCAGCGAGTTCAGTAGCATGGTGCCCCGCAGCTGCGGGGTCCCTGGAGTTGCTGGAGGGGCTTCCCCAGCAACTGACTTGGGATCGACAGAGGGCTTTTACTACCTCTGCACGAATACCCCAGGAGGTACCTTGCTGCGTTCCGTTGCCCACTTGGATAGCTCATCCGCAACAAAGTTGTCCTTGCGCTTCACGTGCTCAAACCACAGTCCCTTGAATTTGGACTCCAGTTTTCGAACCTCTTCCATGTACGCTGCCATCTGGGGACAGTCGTAATCTTTGTTTACCTGATTGATCACGAGTTGAGAATCCCCGCGAACAACTAGGCGCTTGATGTCGAGGGTGATCGCCGTGCGCAGCCCTGCTAGCAATCCCTCGTACTCCGCTGTGTTGTTGGTGGAGTTGGCGAAGTCGAGCTAAATCACGAACTTGAGTTGATCTCCATTGCGCGACTCGATCACTACTCCAGCACCGGCACCCCGCAAGCTGAAGGCGCCATCGAAGTACATGACCCAGTACCCTTCATCTCGCTTGTCGGGAAGGCTTGCTTCTGGCTCTTCTTCTTCTACGCATGTGGACGTCCACTCCGCGACAAAGTCGGCGAGAGCGACACTCTTGATACTCTTGGTGTTCACGAAACGCAGCCCAAACTCCGCTAGCTCCATCCTCCATTTGGCCACCCTTCCCGTGGCTTCAAGGTTGATGAGGGACCGCCGTGATGCTGAGCGCCTGGAAGTAGTGGCATAGCTTCCGCGAAGCGTGCAGGATCCCAAGCAAGAGCTTCTTGACCTGCGGGTACTGTACCCGCGCATCGCGCAACACCATGCTGACGAAGTACACGGGGTGCTACACTAGCCGCTTGCAGTGGACAGCTTGAGTGGGCTGCCCCTCGGCTCCTGGGTTAGCGGTGGTAGTCGGGGGTTCTTCCGGATTTCCGGCCGCCCCCTGCTCCCCTGCCTCAGCCCCCGGGACTTCCTCTTCTCTTTTGGCAACGAGCACGGAGCTCACCACCTTCTCTGTCACTGCTAAGTAAAGCACCAACGGCTCGCCCGTCTTAGGGGCGACGCGGATCGGCGGCGACTTCAGGTACTGCTTCAAGTCCTAGTACGCCGCTTCTGCCTCGGGGCTCCAGTTGACTGGGCCCTTCTTCATCACCTTGAAGAAAGGTAGGGCTCGCTAGCCCAACCTCAAAATGAAACGCCCGAGCACCGCAACGCAACCGTTGAGACGCTGGACATCTCTGACCTTGCGGTGTGCCTCCATCTTCTCGATCGCTTCAATCTTTTGTGGATTGGCCTCGATTCCCCGGTGAGATACCAAGAAGCCTAGCAAGAGCCCCGAGACCACACTGAACGTGCACTTCTCGAGGTTAAGCTTGAGCTTGACCCTACGGAGATTGTCGTATGCCTCCTGCCGGTCGCCGAGGAGCGAGTCCCCGCGCCGCGACATGACGACAATATCGTCCATGTAGGCGTCGATATCACGACCTAGCTGGAGTCCCAGACACTCGCGCAAAGCGCGCTGAAATGTCGAGCCCGCGTTCTTCAACCCGAAAGGCATGCACGTATAACAGTAGCAGCCAACCGGGGTGATAAACGTTGTTTTCTCCTCGTCTTCGACTGCCATCTCGATCTGATGGTAGCTGGAGAATGCATCCAAAAGGCACAATGACGCGCAACCCGCTATGGAATCTATTATTTGATCAATATGGGGTACAGGTAAGGGGTCCTTAGGGCATGCACGATTAAGATCTGTAAAATCTACACACATGCACAATTTATTTCCTACCTTAGGGACTACAACAGGATTCACTAACCAAGTAGGGTACAACATTTTCCTGATTGCCCCAGTGTTCTTTAGCTTCTCCACCTCTTGCTGGATGAAGCCCTTGCGTTCTGTGCCTGCGCGTCTGGTCGCACCGCCAACCGATGGTCGATCACCTCCCCGGGGACTCTGGGAAGATCAAACGGCTCCCAAGCGAACACGTCAGAGTTTCTCCAGAGGAAGGCAATGTGGGCACTTTCCTATTTGTCACTGAGACTCGCACCGATAGAAACGGTAGACGCCACGTTCCCGGCTTGCAGGGGTACCTTCTTGACCTTGACATCCTCCTCCTTCAGGTTCACGCCCTTGCTGACGCGCGGGCTGGAGCTGGTACTGCCCTCGGCATCCTGCCCGGGGGAGGCTCGCACCTTCTTCTGTGCGGGCAGCTCGCCCGAAGTCGCAAGAATCCGCCACTACGGAGGTCTTCATGACCTCGCCCACAAACCAAGCGGCGTCCTTTAGGTCACACTTGATGGAGAGTACACCGTGTGTTGATGGCATCTTCATCACGCTATAGGCACAATGAGTCGCCGCCATGAACTTAATCAGTGCTGGCCGACCAATGATCATGTTGTACGGGAACGGGGTGTGAGCCACGTCGAAGACAACGTGCTCAGTCCGGAACGCTTCTCGGGACCCGAAAGTCACCGGGAGCGTGATTCGCCCCATGGGCTGCACCTCTCCGGGGTTAATCCCCAGTAATGGGTCGGTGGGCTTCATCTGCTCTAGGGGCAGCTGAAGCTTCTCCACCAACTTGGCAGAGAGGAGGTTAAGACTCGCTCCGTTGGTCACCGTCACGTTGTTGATGATCCGTGACATCATGAGGGGTAGAACCCCTGATCCCAAGGGACGGATCGGATGATCGTCCGAGTTGAAGGTGATCGGCATGTGCGAACACTTCAACGGCTGTTGTGCCTCCACGTTGGGGTGGAGGGCGCACACCTCACGGGTGAGCCGCTTCCCCGTGGATGCAAGCAACGTCACGAGGCTCCTGGAAGCCGGGTTTGTCGACGTCGTTGCTACAGTCGTCCTCGCGCTGATTAGCACGAGGCTTGTCGCATCCCCGGGGAGGCCGGTCTTTGCTACCACGGCCTTGACCGCGACACCCCGCGGTCCGCTCCGTTGCGGGGGTTGTTCGGGCAGTCGCGAGAGAGGTGCCCGATGACCCCGCAGTTGAAGCAGGCTCCGGCGGCACGGCGTTCTTCGCGGCGCTGCTCGCGCTTCTCCTTGATGGTTTGGAGAGTGCGACAGTCCTGCGCGTCGTGGGTGGTGTCGGAGTGGATGGGGCAGCGTGTGGCTGTTGCCGGCTTGCTACCCGATACGTCTGCGGATGCCGCCTTCTTGGTGGACCTCTTGGGAGTCCCCGTGCCGTACCAGTGGCCCACGGGGTCCCACTGATACGGGACGCATGGGTTGCGAGTGACAAAGCCCCGCTAGGTTGGCCTCACGGGAACGATAGGCCCGGGAAGCCTGCCCCAAGGAGACGGTCATTGGCGAAGACAAAGCCAAGTGCCGGAACTGGAGAAGCACCCGCTTCGGTGGGTACCTAGGAACTCTGGTCCTGGGAACCGGTCAAAGGGTTCCAGTTCGACCCATCGTTAGTAGTAGCAAGGAGTATTGCTCCTGTTCACAGCAAATTCTCTTAGGAGAACAAGTAGCTCCCTAGGGAACTCCCCGGGGCAACCTGTAAACACACACATTCTCGTGAATACAACTCGAAGAAGGACGTTGGGTGTTACACCTCCGGGTGGCCCGAACCTGGGTAAACTCGCGCTCGACACTTCGTGTCTTTCGTTAGGTCGGCGATTGCCGGAGCAATCGCCTCGCCCTCCACCGAACCAAAAAGGGGGTGCTCGGCATCCCCGGTGCCGGAGACCCGTGCTCCGACATCTGGCGCCAGGCAGGGGGGCGTGCAGAGAACTTCAGGTGATCGCCGCCGTCATCATCTTCGCCATCGGCATCGTCATCATCTTCACCATCGGATTCGCCATCGCCTCGTTCATCGGCTCCTTCATCACCAGCATCGTCCACGACTAGCTCGCCATGCCACCCAAGAAGGCAGACGAGCCCCGGGTCGACCTGCGCGACTCCCTCGCCATGCGCACTCGATCCACGATGCCGCACGTGCATCGCAAGGCCAAGGGGACTAGGGGTCCCTTCAACGGCAGCAGCAGCAACCGCAGCTGCCACCCCCACCTCCTCGGGTGTCGACGGACAACCGTCCGAGGGGGACTGCGGCGCCTAGCACCGAAGCCAGCCACGCGAGCAACCTCAACGTCGCTAGTGCTAGCCAGCAAGCTCACTCACGGGCTGAGGACGTGCAGCGACAGCGGCGCCACGACCATAGCGTTTCGCGTGCGACGCCAATCTCGGCCCTCACATCCGAGGGAACCAGGCGACCGGGTTGACGGCAGCCGGTCAGAGAATAGACAGCTTCCCGCCCAATCCCCGGCGGCAGCTATCATTGCTGCGCGTGTCATGGTGCGTTATGAGCCACCGCAAGGCACGCCAGTGCATGACGCGTGGAGTGCGGAGCTGGACGCGCTCCTCGCGCTCGCTGCCCAACAGCTGCAAGGTGAGGGCGGCCCGGCTAGTTCGGGCCGAGGACAGAACCCGGGACACGGAGATGCGCCCCGCCTCTCGGGGCATGGAGAGCATCCTCCACCATCGAGAGGACAAGGTGAGGAGGATCCCGAGGACTACTTGGACTCGTCGCCGACCGTCACGCCGGATGACGCGCGGGGCGTCTTGAACGCTCACCAGAAAAAGGATCTCTGCCAGCGCTTGCAGTGCCGGCGCCGGCGCGAGGTGGAGCGCCCATGCCCAGAGGAGCAGGAAGACGCTCCCATGGGCGTCGATGATGGCTGCGCCGCGTTTTCTCGCGAGCTGCGCCGGGTGACATGGCCCCCAAGTTCCGAGCGCCGGCGCTTGGGACGTACGACGGGACCATGAATCCCAAGGTCTTCCTCCTGACCTACACGTTGGGCATGCACGCTATCGGTGCCGACGACAAGGTGAGGGCCAACTGGTTCCCGATGGTCCTAAAAGAATCACCGAGAACCTGGTTGCTCAACCTGCCCGCCGGGTCCACCGCCACCTGGGCTGACCTGTGCGAGCAGTTTATGTATGCGTTCTAGGGTGGCTACAAGCGCCCGGGAACCATGGCGGAGCTGCACACGGTGGTTCAGAAACTGGGGCAGACGTTGCGGGACTTCACCAACAGGTTCTCAAACCTCTCCTACTACATCCCAGAGGCGGAAGCAGCCGCCATTATCAACACTTACGCCATCAACGTCCGTGACCCGAAGATGCGTGAGAAGTTGAACACGCACCAGATTCGGACCACAAGGGATCTCTACGCTCTCGCGCATAAGTGAGCGATGGCCGAGGAAGGGCGCTTAGCGCCTGAGCTTGCCGCCAAGGCGGCGGGAAACCCACCCGAGGGCTTCGGGAAGAAGGGCTCCCGGAAGCACAGCGGCAAGCACGTCGGGAGCATCGGGAAGCAAGCCGGCAGCGGCCGCGCGCTGCCCCATCCACACCAACGCCACCCACGATGCATAGGACTGCCGCACTCTCCAGACCATCAAGGAGAAACGCGAGCAGCGCCACGAGGACCGGCCTCCCCGAGGACGCGACACGCCTCGCGCCGAGCAGCGCGAGGACGACTGCAGTGACGACGCCGACGAGCCCAGTGTGGAGGCGCCACAGCCGTTGAGGTGGTCACACGTGCCGATCACCTTCACCTCAGACGATCATCCGATTCGTCCCTTGGGATCAGGGGTACTGCCCCTCGTGGTGTCACCGATCATAAAAAATGTGACGGTGACCAAGGTTCTGGTGGACAACGGAGCAAGACTTAACGTCCTGTCCGCCAAATTGGTGGAGAAGCTTCAAATGTCACTGGAGCAGATGAAGCCCACCGACCCGTTCCGGGGACTCAACCTCAGAGTGGTGCAGCCCATGGGGCGAATCACGCTCCTGGTGACCTTCGGGTCTCGGGAGGAATTCCGGACTGAGCACCTCGTTTTCGACGTAGCTCACGCCTCGTTACCATACAACAGGATTATCGGTCGGCTTGCGCTGATCAAGTTTATGGCGGCAACCCATTGCACCAACGGCGTGATGAAGATGCCGTTAATGTATGGTGTACTCTCCATCAAGTGCGACCTGAAGGATGCCGCTTGGTGCGTGGGCGAGGTTGTGAAGGCCTCCGCAGTCGCGGATCCCGGCGACTACAGCGTTGCCGAGAACAAGGATCCACTTGCGGGTGAACAGCCCGCACAGAAGAAGGCACGAGTCCCTCCCGGACAGGACGCCGGGAGCAGCTCCAGCTCCAGCCCGCGCATTAGCAAGGGCATGAAGCTGAAGGAGGAGGGCGCCAAGGTCAAGAAGGTGCCCTTGTACGCCGGCAACGAGGCACGTACCGTTTCAATCGGTGTGAGCCTCGGCGACAAATAGGAAAGCGCGCTCATCGCCTTCCTCCGGGAGAATTCTGACGTGTGCGCTTGTGCGCTTGGCTGGCGGTGCGGCCAGACGCGCGACCAGTCAAGTAGAAGGTTCGTCGGCAAGCACGGGAACACAAGGACTTCATCCAGCAAGAAGTGGAGAAGCTCAAGAGCGCTGGGGCAATCAGGGAACTGTTGTACCCTACTTGGTTAGCAAGTCGTGTTGTAGTCCCTAAGGCTGGAAATAAATTGCGCATGTGTGTAGATTTTACTGATCTCAATCGTGCATGTCCTAAGGACCCCTTCCCTGTACCCCAGATCGATCAAAAAGTAGCTTCTACGGCAGGTTGTGAGTCTTTATGCTTTCTGGATGCCTTCTCCGGCTACCATCAGATGAAGATGGCGGTCGAGGATGAGGAGAAAACTACGTTTATCACCCCGGTTGGCTGCTACTGTTATACGTGCATGCCTTTCGAGCTGAAGAACGCGGGCTCGACATTTCAGCGCGCTTTGAGCGAGTGTCTGGGACCCCAGCTAGGCCGGAATATTGAGGCCTACATGAACGATATCGTCGTCAAGTCGCGGCGCAGGGACTCGCTCGTCGGCGACCTGCAGGACACATTCGACAACCTCCGCAGGATCAAGCTCAAGCTTAACCCCGAGAAGTGCACGTTCGGCGTGGACTTGGGGCACTTGCTGGGCTTCCTGGTGTCTCACCGGGGAATCGAAGGCAATCCACAGAAGATCGAGGCAATCGAGAAGGTGGAGGCACCCTGCAAGGTCTGAGACGTCCAGTGCCTCAACGGTTGCGTTGCGGCACTCGGGCGTTTCATCTCAAGGTTGGGCGAGCGAGCCCTGCCTTTCTTCAAGGTAATGAAGAAGAAGGGCCCAATCAATTGGACGCCCGAGGCGGAAGCAGCTTTCGAGGACTTGAAGCAGTACCTGCAGTCGCCGCCAGTCCTCGTCGCCCCCAAGCCAGGCGAGCCGCTGCTGCTATACTTGGCCGCGACGGACCAGGTAGTGAGCTCCGTGCTCGTTGCCGAGAGGGAAGAACAAGTCCTGAGGGCTGAGACAGTGGGGCCGGGGGCTCCCGGCGAGCCGGAGGAACCCCCGGCTACCACCTCTGCCCCGGTAGCGGAGGGACAGCCCACGCTGGCGGCCCCCCGCAAGTGGCTAGTGCAGCACCCCTTGTACTTCATCAGCACGGTGTTGCGCGATGCCCGGGTACGATACCCACAGGTCCAAAAGCTCCTGCTTGGGATCATACTCGCTTCACGGAGGCTGCGCCATTACTTTCAGGCACACAGCATCACGGTGGTGTCGGGGTTCTGCTTGGAGCAGGCCCTCATCAACCGTGAAGCCACCGGGAGGGTGGCCGAGTGGAGAATGGAGCTGGCGGAGTTCAGGCTGCGTTTCATGAATACTAAAAGCATCAAGGGCGCCGCTCTCGCTGACTTTGTCACGGAGTGGACGTCAATAGGCATAGAGGAAGAAGAACCGGAAGCAAGCCTTCCCGGAAAGTTGGACGAAGGGTACTGAATCTTGTACTTCGACGACGCCTTCTGCCTGTAGGGCGCCGGTGCTGGAGTGGTGATCGAGTCGCCCACTGGAGATCAAGTCAAATTCGTGATACAGCTCGACTTAGCCAACTCCACAAACAACACAGCAGAGTACGAGGGGCTGCTGGCCGGGCAACGCGCGGCAATCGCCCTCGACATCAAGCGCCTGGTTGTTCGCGGGGATTCGCAACTCGTGATAAACTAGGTGAACAAGGACTACGACTGCCCCTAAATGGTAGCGTACGTGAAAGAAGTGCAAAAACGGGAGTCCAAGTTCAAGGGACTTCGGTTTGAGCACGTGAAGCGCAAGGACAACGTTGGTGCGGATGAACTATCCAAGTCGGCAGCGGAACGCAGCAAGGTGCCTCCTGGGGTGTTCGTACAGAGGCAGCTAAAGCACTCTGGCGATCCCAAGACGGCTGCCGGGGAAGCCCCTCCGACAACTCAAGGAACCCCACAGCTGCGGGGCACCATGCCACCAAGCTTGTGGCATGCACGAGCCGGGAATCGCCACCCTGGGGGGCGGATATTGTTCGCTACCTCATGGACGGGACCCTCCCAGAGAAAGACGTTACCGCGGAGCGAAAGGCCCGGCAAGCTAAAATGTACACTCTGGTTGATGGGGATCTCTACCGAAAGGCTCGCTCTACTTGCTCATTGCTCCTCTGCGTGCCCCAGGAAGAAGGGCGCACGCTGCTGGAGGATATCCATCGAGGCACATGCTCGCACCATGTGGCCTCCAGGGCGCTAGCTAGGAAAGCATTCCGGAACGGCTTCTACTGGCCAACAGCATTAGCCGATGCCGAACAACTAGTCAAGACCTGTGAAGCATACCAGTATCACGCCAAGAGGAGCAATCAGCCAGCGCAAGCACTGCAAGTCATCCCGTCCTCGTGGCCGTTCGCGGTCTGGAGGCTGGACATCACCGGGAAATTGCCGAAAGCAGTTGGCAGCTACGAGTACTTGCTCGTGGCCATCGACAAGTTCTCGAAGTGGATCGAGGTGGAGCTTGTCCGAGCCGTCACGGCACAGGCGGCCATCAAGTTTTTCAAGAGCATTGTGTGCCGGTTTGGTGTGCCTAACAGCATCATCACCGATAATGGCACACAATTCACTAGTGCGGTGTTCCAAGCTTACTGCGAGGACATGGGCACTAATATTCACTTTGCCTCCGTTGCTCATCCGAGGAGCAATGAGCAAGTAGAGCGAGCCAACGCGGAAGTGCTACGAGGGCTCAAAACAAGAACCTTTGACAAGCTCAAGGGCCACGGGAAACACTGGGTTGAAGAACTCCAGCCCGTGCTGTGGTCGCTACAGACCACACCAAGTCGGGTGACGGGTCAAACTCCGTTTGCCCTCGTCTACGGGGCAGAAGCTATGCTGCCCCTCGAGCTCAAGTATGGGTCACCTCGGGTACGCGCGTACGGCGACAAGAGCCAACACGCGCAAAGGATTGATGACCTTACCTTCATCGAAGAGATTCGACGTCGGGCTGCTGTGCGAGCTGCAGGCTACCAGCAGGGGCTCCGTCGTTATCACGACAGGAGAGTCCGTCCCTGGGGGCTCGAGGTTGGAGACCTCGTTCTTCGCTGGATACAAGGAACGAAGGCCGGGAACAAGTTGACTCCAATCTGGGAAGGCCCTTTCCGGGTATAGCAGGTGACCAGACTGGGGCCTGTCCGGCTGGAAACCGAAGAAGGCTTGCCGCTGCCCAATAGTTGGAACATTGAGCACATGCGCAAGTTCTACCCGTGAAACGGTTGTGCCTTACCCACGGGTGATGCTGCGGCAGCGTGCCTCTTTAAGCTAGCGTAGCCGGGCAAGGCATGATTGTAATCCACTAGCACAAAGTTGAATAAAGATAAGCTTTGCTTCAGTAAGTATTGTGCTTTACTGTTAATATGTGCTTCTTTCTCCTGCTCTAGGTGCACAGAATTGCCACCTCATCCTTGGCTATGAGCAGGGGGCTGCCGGAACCCCGGAAACCAAGCTCATTCCCGGGCTACCCCAGAACGAGGTCCAGCAGTTGGTGAACCCGTTCACAACATGCTGCGTGTCAACGTGGCACCATGGAATAGAAGAGATGCTCACACCCAAGCCTAAGGTCGACACTTCTGTGCCCGGTCGCTAGGAGACAAGAGGTTATTCAATTAGTGTTGTCTTTTTCGTGCATTTCAAAAAAAGTTCTGGGTACTGCAAAGATCTAAAGTGCAGGATAAAAGCGGGGACGAAGGCGCACGGTGACGCTCGTGGAGCAGTCACGGGTGTCGTCGTCTTGCGTGTAAGTTGTACGTATATGGCAATTACTTCGAGGCTTGATGCAGGACTCTGAGACAGGGCCAGTGCCTCCATGCGTCAACCGGCGGCCCCGTGCGTGTGGCGACAAGGGCATCGCTCTGGCTATTTAAAGACCGGAGCAAGCGCAACACCAGCAACGGGCAAGAAGGCAAGAGATGTCGTAGAGAGGCGATGGTGGTGCATCCCTTTGCGCTTGTCGCTGAGGGTGTTCCCACCATTGTGGCCCTGCCACACCTCTTATGGGAGGACACCAAAAATGGCAATGCAAGAGACGAGAGGCGTCGCGAAGACACGGTGGGGGTGCATGCCTCCGCGTGTGCCGCTGGAGGGTGCACTACCACCGCATCCTTGCCACAGCTCTCAAGAAGGGGCTCCAAGAGGAAAGAGAACGGAAAGCTAAGTACTTTGTTTTGAGTCCTTGGTTCTTCCTTTAGTAACACTGCCGAGGTAACCTCAGTCCCCGTGTAGCCGGAGTGTAGGAAGGATACTTGCGGGGGGAGGACGGCCCCCACACGTGGCTCGCGGGTCCGTCCCGGAGGCGTGCGCGCTGGGGTAGTTAACCCGAAGGCGGAGAGCCTAGCCGCTGCTGTTTGTCCCTAGGTTGGCACCGCAGGTCCGTCCCGGGTCCCTTGTCTGGCCAAGCATGTAGTTGGTGAACCCCCGGATACACAAGGTTAAAGCGCGGGAGAGAAAGAGCCTCCCCCCGGCAAACTGGTCATAAGCGGAAAAGCAAATAAAATGGCATTGGATAAAATAAAACTTGAACGAACGAGTTCACGGATGGCATTCAGAATGACAAAAAGGCTAACACAAAGTAAGTTCTAAGGCGCCTTGTGCCACTTGCAGGAAAGTAAATACAAAACAAGAACGATTTGATAACTATGCAGGAGGTGCTCCCGGGGCAGCAGCGTCGGCGCCAGGTGCCTCCTCAACGCCGGGGCCTCCTCCGGCAGCTTCTTCGTCGGCAGCTTCAGCTTCATCAGCCTTGCTCTGCATCCGCGCCACCATCTCGTCCACCACGCCTTGCACCGCTTCCCGGTGGGTCTTGGCTTCTTCTTCATCTGACCAGGCATGGAAGACTGACTCGAACGGGAAGTCGGGGTGGGCGGAGTGGACCCGGGTAAGAATTTGCTCGGCGACTTGCTCGGATGCGAGGCCTAGCTGCCGGTCCCCGAAAGCCGTGACGCAATTCTGCAGGCCGTGCAGCCAGCCGATGAAGTCTGCAAAAAAAGAGGTGAAGCTGCCCCTGTTTGCCCCGTCGAAGGAGGTCACCGGGATGTCGAACACCTGCAGCACCTCCGCCGTCGAGTCCGCCAGCTTCTTCAGCCTGGCTACCTCCCCTGTCCTGCGAGACCGCAGCTCGGTGCATGCACCACAACCTTCCTGGCCTGCAGCTTGTGCTCGCGGCATTCGGACTTCAGCTTGCCGATCCCGGACGCCTGCTTGGTGTTGTCCTCGTCGACCAGCCGGAGCTCCCGCCACGCCATGTCAAGCTCGCCCTGAAGGGACAAGCCGGCATCCTGAGCGTCCTTGAGCTGCCCCACAAGCTCACGCTCCCGGGAGCGAGCCTGGTCTTGCAGCTCCTTCTCCCGGCGCGCCAAGGCTTCGGCTGCCGTCGCAGCCGCCATCTCCAGCTCTCCGACCTCGCGACGGAGGCGCTGGATCTCCACAAAGTAGTTGGACAGCAAGTTCGTCTTCTCCCAGAGACGCCCCTGGAACGAGTCCAGGGCTGCCTGGTGCTCCTCCTCGCTCTTGGCGTGCGTGGCCTTCACCAACTCGAGCTCGCGCGGGTGCTCTTGCTGCAGGTCCCACAGTTGCCGGAGGACTTCGGCCTCCGGCACTCCTTGCACGGCGGGTGCCGCCCTAGCTTGCTACGCCTGCTGGAGCTCCCCCCGGAGCTGTTGCAGCTCAGTGCGCTGCTCCTCTGCCTCCAATTACGCGGCGCCTAGTTCCGCCACCACGCAAGCATGGTGCTGCTGGGCGTCATTGAAGAAATCGACGAACATCTCCTGTTGCTGCTGGACGTTGTCGATCACCTGGTGCCCCTGTTGGAACACACTGGGGTCGAAAGTGATCCGACCCCATGACCGCCCGGCGAGCTCCCCTGCTCCCAGGCTGAAGGCGGCTCCGGCGGAGGAGGAGGACCCACTGCACCCGTCTGCCCCGCCGCTCCTTGCCCGTCTGAAGGGGCGGGCTGGGGTCTCAGGGGCTTCTCCAGGGCGCCGCTGCTTGCCTCGGCTGGTAGAGGCTACCCCATGTCACCCGCCGCAGGTGGCGCCGTCTGCGTGGCGTCACCTGCCGCAGCAGTCGCGTCCTCGGCAGGTTCCGGGGCAGGGTGTCGAAGGGCTCCGGCGGAGGCAACCTCCTCCGGAGCATCATCTTCCACCTCGCCAGTGAGGTCGATTACCCGCACCTCGGCGGGCGCGGGCGCAGCTGGGACATCCACGGCTACTGCACGAAGAACACCAGTGTCAGTCTAGGAGATGGCGCATATGAGTGAAAGAAATGCTTGAGCTTGCACGTACTTGCTGTTGGGCCGGTGCCCTGTAAGCTCGGATCGGGGACCCTTGTGTCCCCAGCGGCAGCTGCTGCCACAGTAATAGCCGCATCAGCAGTGTCCTTGTCACCACCGTCCAACGCCGGGCAGGGTTTCTTGGCCGTGGCCGCCAGCGAAGTACGGGCCAGCCCCCTTTTCCTCGAAGACCTGGGGAATGCAGAAGTAAGCTCGCAAGATATTTAAAATCCGTGAAAACCAAAATGTTTAGAGCAATGTCAAACTTACCCCGGTGGGTTGAGCTTGAGCACCCTGTCCGCCAGGATGCTCCTCGACGGGGGGCGCTTCGTGCGGGGGGAACTGGCGGAGCCGCCGGAGGAGCCGGGACGGCTGCTGCCGCCGCCTAATGCCGGCGGTGGCCCCAGTCCCCGCATGGATGTGAGGCGCCTGAGGCTGCGGGCTAGCCTCCTGCCTGCTTGCCTGCTCTGCCGCAGAGCGCCTCACCAGGGGGACGTTGTCTTCATCGTCGTCCTCATCCGGCGCGACCCCGCCAGCTTCCGGGGGAGCGTCGCCGTCGTCGTCGTCGGAGACTCCAATGCCCAGCAAAGAATCGTCGGAGTCCCAGTCCTCTGACCTGGCGGTGCCCCGGTCCTGGCCACCCTTCCCCGTCTCGGCAACCGGCTCCTTGCCTTTCCGGGGCCTGGGTTGCGGGGTGGAGGGCTGCGACGAGGGGTCTTCCACGATCCCCCACTCATCGCACAGTGGGAGATCCTGGGCTCCTGGGTTCAGGATCCCGGTGTGGAGCGGTTGCGCTCCAAGCGGCGGCGACCGGAAGGCTTTGACCTCGTCGGTGATGCCCTTCACCCAGAATTGTACCTCGTCCGGCGAGAGTTCTGTGTGGTTCAGCCGGGTCCGGTCTCCCGGCCCAGTGTACATCCATGCCGGATGTGAGCGCCGCTGCAGGGGAGCCACGCGCCTCCCGATGAAGTGGCGCGCCACGTCCGTGTCCGTGAGCCCAGCCTCACGGTGCGCCTTGATCTTTGCGTAGATCGGGGCCACCTCCTCGTCCTTCTGGTCGCGGAGTGTCCAGTCGTCAGAGCCCTTTGGGGGTCCGAGGGGCTCCTAGTGGAAATCCTGGAGCTCATCGGTGCGCACCCAGCACCAGTCACAGTGCCACTCGCTCTCAATCTTCCTCTTCCCCAGCTGGATGAATTCCGACTTGAGCTTGTCGCGAAACCAGAACACCACTACCGAGGACAGGGGAGGTCCGGACTTACCATTTATCGTGTGAACTGGATAGCTGCGTGGTCGGCAGGTCTCTTACCGACCATAAGGCATGTTGTAAGCTCTGCTCAGTTGGTGCCGGTGTTGCCTAACAGCTTTCTGAAGAGAGCACATGCAAGCTTATCTTACCGACTTCTGTCAGCTTCCGCATCTACATCTCAACACAAATGTTGAGTAAATCATGGTCAACAGCAAAAAGACTACGATCGAACAGTTAAAACTCATGAAACATGCCCTTCGGTCCCATTGCCAGGCTGAGTTGCGTCATCTAGTTGCCCAATATCCTGGTCCATCCATTCCATGCTTGGGAAGGCTCCAATACCATGTAAGAAGCACACAAAATATATGGATCAAGCAAAATATATAATAACACACGACAAGATAGAGTCATATAATGAAGGAACTAGCTACAACTTTTGAAGGTGGCAGTCAGGTCTCGACCATGTAGTAAGTCTCGCAGTTGGTCGGTGCTATGAATGGTGCTTCTTCAGCACACCAGGAGGTAATCAAATACGAAACAATGAAATCAATATGCACGCAGTTGAACCACAAACTAGATAGCTAATCCATAGCACAAACTCAAACAACCGCGCACCGCAGAAAGAGTCGAATTAACCAGAACTTTTCACCATACCATGGCCGGCACAAATGCTACGGTGTACTGGCGGAGAGGGACTTGAAGGGGGCCGGCCGGGTGGAGGTGGTGTGGGAGATGACTTAGCTAAGACCTCTTCTACGGACACGACGACGACGTGGCCGAGGATGATTGGCCGGCCACCGGACCGCGGCGACGATGTGATGGCTGTGTGATAGAGATAGCGAGGCTCTCTAGCAGTCACCTGGTTGTGGTGGATGTTGCAGGCGGCGGTGGGAGGCGGTTCTAGTTTGGACGATGATGGGAAGGGGAGCGATGAGCTCTTGAAGGGAAGTGGGTAGTTTGAACAACCTGGGCGGCATGGACACATCCACGCGCCTTCGGGTTTCAACTCAATTTTCGAAAAATTTCAGACAGGTGGGTCCTGAGTGCAGGTAGGGTTACTCCACCATTTACCAACAGCTCCCGTGTCAAAAAAATACAACTATAAGCTACCGCACCACCACCACACCCCCCCCCCCCCCGATTGCAGCGCACGTCCTGTGGAAAATTTAAGTATGGAGTATAACTTTTTCTTCTTGATAGACTTTCCAATAATAGATAATGAGATATTTTGCGGTACCCCGGTACTCCTCATTGAGAGAAAGGAGTACCAGTTAAACCTGACCTTCCGATCAAAAGGGCAATTTAGTCTCTTTTCCTTTTCTTAAACGAAGGCAATGTTGATTTTAACTGAAAAATCCAATCAAGCGCATGTCACTGTCTCGATCGACCGGACACCGCCTCCTCCACAATCTCCACGGGCACCCCGCCGCACAACATCCTCGACAGGGCAAAACGTCCCCCGCCTCTGCCACTCGTCTCACACGAACAGCCAGCCTACAGATCGTTGATCACGATGACCGCACGTTCCTCTCCATCCTGTAACTGCTGCTCCCATCTTTTTGTTGTTTGATTGAATTCGGTTTGTAAGGTGGACTTTCAGAGCTTCCAACTTTTTGCATCCGTTTTTTGGCGTCGCTGCAGCCCGGTGTTTTTCAGTTTTCTCCACCGTCCGACATCCGTTTTGAGTGATCTTGCCCTTGCTGGAAAGTTTGTGTCGATACGCTTCTAACCCATATTTTTCCATATTTTTCTGAATTTTTCTTACTGCAGCCTTTGCTGTTCTTCGACAGACCGACGTACAGTTTTCTGGTCCTTCTTTTGCATGAGTTTCTAGGGTTAAAAAAAAAGAAAAAAAGATTAAGAAAAGAATAAGAAGCCAAACAGAAGGCCACGAAAAGAAAAGAAAATAAAATCCCACGGATTTACTTGTTGTGCCATCTTTTGATCTATCTATTCCTACCTTCTTCAGTATCTAGGCTTAGATTATTTCTGTAATTCGTTCTTATCAACTCCAGCAGCTAGGACTAGCATTTTTGAGCATATTTTCAACTTTGCATTGCGGATTTGATTATTCGCTTTTCCTTGATACTCACATAAGCCTCCAAGCTCCACAGATTCTACACCAAGGTTGGTGTTCCTCGAGGCATTGATACATTAATCTTCGGAGGGCTTGTTCTCGCCGCTGGCCATCACCTTCCTGTTTGCTGGGTAAGAACGAGTAAGAACTTGATTAAAAGTTGAGTGGAGTGATCCTTGGAACCCCACATCGTAGTAGTGCATAGGGACTTTTTCCTTGTGATTTGTTTCTTGTTTTCTCCTAACGATGGCAGGTTCTGATGATGATTTACAAGGCCACTCTCCACGCACAAAGGGCATTATTTCACATTTTGATCGCAAGCTTAGGCTCCGTAACAAGGAGCTGGATGAGGACGTTCGGGTTGCGAATGAGAGACTTGGAACCTTGGAGAGCACGCACATTGAAACAAATACCAAGCTAACATCTTTACAGAATTTTGTGCTACCATTAGTACTTCTCTGGCAGAAATCACGACGCAACTGGTGGCAATTGCTGCAACGACCATCGCTACACCGGGAGGAAACAATACACACAACCAGCGGACCGCTAATAACGGTACCTTCGCAAGCGAGGTTGAGGAGAACGACGACGACTACTCCGCGGATACGGAACACGACGGGGCCGTAAACCATCACAACGACCGTGATCATCGCCGAACTCGTTTCAACCGCCGAGGTATGGGACCGACACGACCTCACAGAGAGGAACATGACTCGCTGCATTCTATTAAACTTAAGGTTCCTCCTTTTGATGGAAAATATGACCCTGATGCTTACCTTACATGGGAATTAGAATTGAGTCAAAAATTTACTTGCCATGATTTTCCTGCTAATAAGAGGGTTAGGGCTGCTACTAGTGAGTTTACTGATTTTGCTTCTGTTTGGTGGCATGAGTATTGTATTGCACATCCTAACGCTATACCACCAACATGGGATGATTTGAAAAGAATTATGCGCGCTAGATATGTTCCTTCATACTATTCGCGTGACTTGTTAAAGAAACTACAACAATTAAGGCAAGGTAGTAATTCTGTCCAAGATTATTATCAAGAAATGCAAAAGAACATGTTACGTTGTGGTTTAGTTGAGAATGAGGAAGCTGCTATGGCTAGATTCTTTGGTGGTTTAAATCGTGAAATTGCTGACATTGTTGATCATAAGGAGTATAATTCTATCGATCGATTGTTTCACATTGCTTGCAAAGCTGAAAGGGAAGTGCAGGGACGACACGCGAACGCGCGGACTAACTTTTCTGCAGGTCGTACTTCCTCATGGGCAGCACGCAGCCCCGCTGCCCCTTCCACACGCCCAGCTGCACCCCCTACACGTCCGGCTGTTCCGACTACTTCCACCAACAAGCAAGTACCTCTACACCTACATCCGCAAAGGTTGGACCAGCAGCAACAAGAAATACACCTGCTGCCTCTGCACAAAGTTCAGCAGCGTCCGTTGCTTCCACCGGACGGACCGGAGATAACCAATGTCGTAGGTGCAAAGGATACGTGCATTTTCAGCGGGACTGTCCAACCAAACGCGTTATGATCATACATGAAGACGGAGTATATGATTCAGCCAGTGATTTTGACGAAGCTACCTATGCTCTCATTGCCGAGGAAGAGCAAGAAGACCCCGTTGCCCACCATGATGAGGAGTTAATGGGAGCTGAAGCCGCTGATCAGTACTTGAGTTTGATTGCACAACGCACCTTGAGCGTCCAAATGAGCCACGCCGAACAAAATCAGCGGCATAACTTGTTCCAAACAAAAGGGGTCATCAAGGAGCGCGCTGTTCGTATCATCATAGATGGGGGAAGTTGCAATAATTTGGCCAGCACGGAGATGGTGGAAAAACTTGTTCTTACCACCAGGCCGCACCCCCACCCTTACTACATTCAATGGTTTAACAACAGCGGTAAGCTCAAGGTAACTAGAACAGTCCGTGCACACTTTACTATTGGTACATATTCTGATTTTGTGGATTGTGATGTGGTACCTATGCAAGCATGTTCTATGTTACTCGGTCGTCCATGGCAATATGATACAGATTCTGTTCATCATGGTAGAACTAATCATTATTCTTTTATGCATGCTGGTAAGAAAATTGGTTTGAAACCTATGACTCCTGAACAAATTGTGAAAGATGATCTTGCTAGAGCTAGTAGAGCAAAGAGCAAAGAGAAGGATAAGAGTGAGAACCAGAATGTCGCTAAAGAATTTAAGCACCAAGCGTCTACTAGCAAATCTGAACCGAAACATGTTAATGAAATTAAATTGAAAGGTGCATGCTTGCTTGCAAGTAAATCTGATATTTCTGAGTTAGATACGAATAATTCTGTTTGCTATGCATTCATTTGCAAAGAGGCTTTGTTTTCATTTGAGGATATGCCTCCCTCTTTGCCGCCTGCTGTTACTCACGTTTTGCAGGAGTATTCCGACGTCTTTCCACAAGACGTACCACCAGGATTACCACCTATTCGAGGAATTGAACATCAAATTGATTTAATTCCTGGTGCTTCGCTGCCCAACCGTGCGTCCTACCGTACCAATCCAGAGGAGACGAAGGAGATTCACCGACAAGTTTAAGAATTGCTCGACAAAGGTTATGTTCGTGAATCCCTTAGTCTTTGTGTTGTTCCTGTTATTTTGGTATCAAAGAAAGATGGTTCTTGGCGTATGTGTGTAGATTGTAGAGCTATTAATAACATTACTATTCGCTATCATCACCCAATTCCTAGACTTGATGATATGTTAGATGAATTAAGTGGCTCTACCGTATTCTCTAAAGTTGATTTACGTAGTGGTTACCACCAAATTCGAATGAAATTAGGCGATGAATGGAAAACAGCATTTAAAACTAAGTTTGGACTATATGAGTGGTTAGTCATGCCTTTCGGTCTTACTAACGCACCTAGCACTTTCATGCGGTTAATGAACGAAGTTTTACGTGCTTTCATAGGACGATTTGTGGTGGTTTATTTTGATGATATATTGATTTACAGCAGCTCTTTGGAAGACCACTTGAATCATTTACGTGCTGTTTTTGATGCTTTGAGAGATGCACGTTTGTTTGGTAACCTTGAGAAGTGCACTTTTTGCACCGATCGAGTTTCGTTTCTTGGCTATGTTGTCACTCCACAGGGCATAGAAGTTGATAACGCCAAGATCGACGCTATTCAAAGCTGGCCAACTCCAACAACGGTCACCCAAGTGAGGAGCTTTCTTGGACTCGCTGGGTTTTATCGCCGTTTTGTAAAGGATTTCAGCACCCTTGCTGCACCGCTTAATGAGCTCACAAAGAAGGACGTTCCATATGTATGGGGCGCTGCACAAGAAGAAGCTTTTCTCATATTGAAAGATAAGTTGACACATGCTCCTTTACTCCAACTTCCTGATTTTAATAAGACTTTTGAGTTGGAGTGTGATGCTAGTGGAATCGGTTTAGGAGGTGTGTTGTTACAAGATGGAAAACCTGTTGCATACTTTAGTGAAAAATTGAGTGGGCTTAGTCTGAATTATTCTACTTATGATAAGGAATTATATGCTCTCGTTCGGACTTTAGAAACATGGCAACATTATTTATGGCCCAAAGAATTTGTTATACATTCTGACATGAATCTTTGAAGCATATTCGTAGTCAAGCAAAGCTGAACCGTCGTCATGCTAAATGGGTTGAATTTATTGAGTCTTTTCCGTATGTTATTAAACATAAGAAGGGTAAAGATAATGTTATTGCTGATGCGTTATCACGTCGTTATACCTTGTTATCTCAGCTTGATTTTCGGATATTTGGATTGGAGACTATAAAAGAACAATATGAACATGATGCAGATTTTAATGATGTTTTGCAGCATTGTAAAGAGGGCAGAACATGGAACAAGTTCGTCATTAATGATGGATTTGTGTTCCGTGCTAACAAGCTATGCATGCCAGATAGCTCCGTTCGTCTTTTGTTGTTACAGGAGGCACATGGAGGAGGGTTGATGGGTCACTTCGGCGTGAAGAAGACCGAAGATGTGCTCGCTGATCATTTCTTTTGGCCTCGGATGAGACGGGATGTTGAGAGATTTATCGCTCGCTGCACTACATGTCAAAAAGCTAAGTCACGACTCAATCCTCATGGTTTATATATGCCTCTCCCTGTTCCTAATGTTCCTTGGGAAGATATATCAATGGATTTTGTTTTGGGATTGCCTCGAACTAAGAAGGGGAGGGATAGCATATTTGTTGTTGTTGATAGATTTTCTAAGATGGCACATTTTATATTCTTTCGTGAAATTGTTCGCTTGCATGGTGTGCCCAATACTATAGTTTCAGATCGTGACACAAAATTTCTTAGCCACTTTTGGAGATGTTTATGGGCTTAGTTGGGGACTAAATTGCTTTTTAGTACTACATGTCATCCCCAAACAGATGGACAAACTGAAGTTGTTAATAGAACATTATCTACTATGCTTAGGGCTGTTTTAAAGAAGAACTTGAAAATGTGGGAAGAATGTTTACCTCATATTGAATTTGCTTATAATTGTTCACTGCATTCAACCACAAAATTGTGCCCTTTTGAAATTGTTTATGGTTTTATACCTCGTGCACCAATTAAGTTGTTACCTTTGCCAACTTCTGAAAAAGTTAACTTTGATGCTAAGGAACGTGCTGAACTTATAATAAAAATGCATGAGACGACTAAAGAGAACATTGAGCGCATGAATTCTAAGTATAAACTTGCGGGAGATAGGGGCAAAAAACAAATTGTGTCTGGAGATCTTGTTTGGTTGCATTTGCGCAAAGATCGTTTTCCTGATTTGCACAAGTCTAAGTTAATGCCGCGAGCTGATGGTCCTTTTAAGGTGTTAGCAAAAATTAATGATAATGCATATAAATTTGAGCTACCTGCAGATTTTGGGGTTAGTCCCACGTTTAATATTGCAGATTTGAAGACTTATTTGGGAGAAGAAGATGAACTACCGTCGAGGACGACTTCGATTCAAGAAGGGGAGAATGATGAGGACATCCCAAGTAATGATACAACCACAGCCCCTACAACACCTACACCTCAAGTACCGGAGATACATGGACCAATTACTAGAGGTCGTGCACGACAACAAATTATCAGGTACTTTCGTTCCTCGGTACTTCATTTAATATTAATGAGAATATGTTGCTGCCTAAGATGGGTTCTTTTATGTGTTTTAGGAATGAAGGACCTAGCTTGGACCTCAAGAATCAGCGTTGGACAGCAAACCATGGAGGTGGCAGCAAGGTGGCGGGAGTTAGCTCAAGTGTTGATTTCAGAACATTGAAACCGCCATAAAGAGATGAGAAGAAGGCCGCATCCTCTTCATCAATGGAATTTCGGCCAAGTGGAGGATTCCCCCTCCAATGGGTATCTATGGGCCAAAGATGAGCGTTATAACCTTGTTTTATTGGGCCTAAGGCCATGTAATAGGGTCTAGCCAATTTTTAGATGTTTTCGTTGTGTTTTAGGAGGATTCCTAGGCCGTTTCGGAGTCCCACAAGGGCCTGGCCGAAAACCACCTAGTTCCCCTCCTATTTATACCCCATGAGCCCTCCTATGGAGCCTTGGGTTTTGATTAGATAAAGTTTAGCCTTGCTACTTTCGTGTAATCGCGTGTGTCGGTTAGACCACCTGTTTTACCGTCATCAAGACTCCAACTATATTGAGTATTCAGATTCGTGAACCTTCATATCTCCTATTCGCAATTTCAGATTGCTTTTCATCTTGTTCTTGCTTGTTCTTCGATTGCTTGCAGGAACAAAGACCTTCGTGGTCAGGTTGATCGTGCCCCCGTGGGATCAATAACCTTCTGGAGTTGGTGTATCGATCGCTAAGGCGCTGCCTCCTAGGTTGTAGTCGGATCGTCAACGTCACCTCCTACCAAATCGATAATTAGGTATCTCATCGAAAGATCGGGACACCCTCGAGGCTATCACCACGGGACCCAGATGCCGTACAAGGAGTAGACGCGCTGCTCGCTGTCCGCAGTGTAAAACGAACCTTGGCAGCGGTAGTACGTGCAGCAAACTTCGCATCTTCCACCAACTGAGCCTCCGCTTCACGTGCTTGATGCAACAACTCTATGATATCATGATACTGGTAATGCCGGACAATGCGCTTATTATTGAAGTTCAGACCTGAAAGAAAATGCTGCATGTTGTTCGGCATCTTCACGTACATGGGCACGCTGCATAATAAGCTCCATCTCCTGATGATAGTCATCCACGGACTTGGTACCTTGCTTCAAATTCTGCAACCTTATCATAAAGAGAATGGATGTAGTTGCGTGGAATAAAACGGTCACGCATATCTCGCTTCATGGACAACCAAGTAACAATAGCGGGCAATCCTTCTTCTGCCCTGGTTTGCACAAGATTCTCCCAACGTAGCAAAGCATAACCATCAAATTCAAAAGACGACAACTTGATCTCTCTATCTTTGGTGTACTCATGCATGCGCCATAATTTCTCAACCTTTAGCTCCCAACTGAGATACTCTTCAACATCAGTGGAGCCTTCAAACTTTGGAATTGTAAACTTGGGCCTGCCCAAGCCATCATCATCACAATAGTGTGGCTGCCTGAAATCACCGTCAACATCACGATGAGGAAATCCACAACCATGTGGACCACCACCACCACCACCCATCCCGCGACCATTGGGAATGTCATAGTGCACTCGGCGATCACGATTGTCTTGCTGAAACCGTTCACGCCGACCGCTGTCATCCTCATGATGTACCTCCTCATGAGCATGGACACTCTCTTCATCTCCTTGCAACCCATCCAAAGTGGTTTGAATAGCACCAAGGGACCGTTGGAGCATGTCAACTGATTGCTGCAACGCGGTGAGAGATTGATGGGTGTCATTCACGGTCTTCTCGGTATTGTCCACCTTGAGCTCCATGTTCTGCACTTGCTCTGCGAGGGGATCAATATTGAGGCCGAGTTGACGCTGAAAGTGCGGACGAAGCGCCTCATATTGATAGAACTACACTGGGGCTGTAGGATCTTGCTTCTTCGCCACATCATACTGATCAGCGTCTGTAGACATGGTAGACACAAAAAACAGCAGCAACCAAGTGTATATATATAGGTGGAAACACTCAACTCACTCAAAACTGAAAATAGCAAGGTATCTTACCGTTTCGAAGTGAATTGAAAAAGCTACTTACCGCTGCGGTGGCTGAAACGCACGTGTGTGTGATCAAGCGAATTTTTTGGGCCAAGACTATCACACGTCATCCAAATGGCAATGGGTACCCATTACCCGTTTACCCGGCGGGTAAATACCCATTAGGGTACCGGTATGGGCAAAAATTTTACCCGTGGGTACGTAAATGGAGAAAAAGTTGTACCCAACGGGTATGACGGGTATGGGTATGGGTATGGGGAGTTAGTACCCATACCCGTTTACCCGTGTACCCGTAAGATGGGCTAACAAGTGGGTCCTCTAGATTCTTTGTACACTTAGTAGCCTTCTTTTTTTGAGTGAATCCTTGGCTGGGCCTTGCTAGACGCAGTAAATTGATGGGCCGCCTGCTTGCCTCGGCCTGCCGACCCCCAGCAATGAAAACCCTAACTCCCTATGCTCCCGGTTTCTGTCGATCTCTCCTCTCACTATATGTGTTGTATGCTTCAAATGCTGCTGTTTTTAGCTGCTATGCTGCTGTTTTTTGTGCACCATATGGTGTTGTCATATGACAAATTGTTGTTATTTTTAGCAAATGTGTTGTCGTTTATGTCAAATATAGTGCTATTTATAACCATGCGATCAAAAAACTATACGGGTATTTTTATCCATGGGTACCCGTCTACCCTGGTGGATACGGGTATGGGCAAAAGTTGTTACCTGGTCACGTGTATGGGTACGGGTAACGGGTCAGGTTATGGGCGACGGGGACGGGTATGGGGAGCCAATACCCGTGCCCATACCCTGCGGGTGCCATCTTGACACGTCAACTAAGGTGTATAAGGTGGAGCTTGGTTGGAATACCTGACAACACCAAATTTAGAAGGCCTAGTGCTGACGTCAACTAAGGTGTATAAGGTGGAGTTTGGTTGGAATACCTAACAACACCAAATTTACAAGGCCTAGTGCTGATCGTATGACTCGACTCACAAGGGAAAACACACACGGTGGAGATAGTTGGGGCAAATGCAACTATATGGAAGAGCTGAAAATATGATATACGTCGGAGAAAAGCTCAAAAGGAAACGGGCACAAGATTGCTCGAACTACGTCGCTGCTTGAAAACAACAAATTTTGGATCACAAATTTTCCGCTACAACGGCGGAAGCTAAAAACGATCCCGGAAGTGTAAAAACAGTATAGGCTGTTTTTTTTTCTCTCCCCTCCTCTTTCCTTGCGGCCGAAACTTTCCGGAACTCGGATCAACTTAAAAATCGGATACTAAAAGGAAAAACAAGAGCAGCCCGTAGAGCAAAAGATATGCTAATCTCAAATAGGTAAGTTTACACAAAGAAGGAAAGGCTATCACTCGAAAACCAACTTTATTCGGACTCGACAATTCGGATCGGAAAGGGAAACCGACCCCAAACGGAACTCGGATAGAACTCGGATTGGAAAGGAAAACCGATCTAAGTGTTGGACACGGAAACAACAAACCGACTTGGAGTAGGACTCGAACACGAACTGATCTCGGCGACTCCGACTAGAACAAGGAGAAAAACCAATCTCGCGGATCCAAACAAGGACTCAGAAACAAACCTATAAGATCTACTAAACGGAAGAAAAGGATACGCAAAGGAAAACGACCAGCAACTAAACGCAACTAAAAATGGTGCAACTAGGGCAAAATCTAACCTAAAGTTTTTTGTATGGCTTTTTCTGGATAGGACGAAAAACAAATCTAACTACGGGTAAAATTATGCCCACCGAGTACAAGCTGGAAATCTGATACCAAGATGAAGGGATGCCCGATCTTCTCATAGAGTAACGTGGATAACTTGTATGATTCTACAAGTCTTCCGGCTGTTCACCCATCGCCGCAGGACAAACTTGCAACCCAATGGAAATTCGCAACACCACACACTTGCGCAGTAGTCCGCCGACCACAAGCGGTTTCGCAATCTTCCAATTCTCAGCGAAACGACAGATTACGCTCGAAATTTCAGTAGATAAAAACACCCCATCGAAACGAATATGGTGTATGTGATTCTAGATGAATGCTTCTCGCAATTGAACAGAGTCTCGAAAATAGCTAAAACGTGATCTAACCCTAACCCTAGGCATACCCCTTGTATATATATAGGCAAGGGGCAGCCCAAACACGCAAACAGACTCAGACTCAGACTAGGTTCGACTCGGACTCATACAACCAATCCAAATACGACTTGGCTTAAACAAGGACTCGCAGGTCCGGGCGCCCCTTAGACGTGTCGGACTCGTCGTAGGCCGTCCTGGTGCGCCTCATACTCATACTCAACTTGTGGTGGGCAGATCATTCTTGTCGTTGGCTACCCCATGCACACAAGTTGTTCTTCTAGCGATTTGTATCCTCCATCTTCATTTGTGGTGCGCCTGCCTCCCTCTCCTCCCGCGCGCATATCTAGATGTTGGTTAACAGCACATGATGATCCTCGCACGCGGCCTCCTCTCCTCCACGCTCCACGGTTGCCTCAGCCTCAAACCTGATTACATAAAGATACAAAGACTTAGGCAGTATAAAATTCTCATCAATATAAACATTAGGTGCAGCTAGGAGTGAGTTCAAGTCGTCGCACGGGGCTCTGACACCGGGGGCATGCCCTTTTAGGTTCGGCAGGGGCGTCGGGGATCGCTCCAGCGATCGCCGGCGTGGCCGATGGCGTACGTAAACTAAAAAAAGGTACACCCAAAGTGCATGCAAGCAAAGAACACATGCATGAGCGCGTTTACCAAGGTTCGGGCCACCCGGAGGTGTAAAACCCTACGTCCTGCTTGTCTGAGCTTGTATTATCACAGAAACCAAGTGTTTACAGGTTGCCCGGTGAGTTCCCGGGTACTCTCTTCCTTCGGCTAAGTGCCCTTTACTCCTTTAGGCTGTTGCTACTGACGGAGTGTAGATGAATGTGGAACCATCAACCGTAAAAAAAACCAACCCTTTGACCTCCGGCGGGGGTCCTCCTTTTATACTGAAGGGGATACCACAGGTGCCGTGGCACATGCACTACAAGTGTCGACCAGGGAGACATGCCACTCCCCCTTGGTGAGCTGGTGGCCTGCATGGACGCCACCTTCGCTGCTAGGAGTCTAAAACCCTAAACGTAGGACTGGACAGCCATCGTTCACCTGATTTGGACGGGTAATGCCCCTCCTGTCGGCTCATTTAATGCGCCGTGCTCCTCACTCCTCGCCCTGGTGAGATTGCGCATCCGATGCCCGCCACGCGCCTGCGTGGCGCTGTTGCTCTGTCCGCTGGGCCCCACCCTTGTGGCGGAGGCCTGCGCCCGGGAACCCTCCTCCTGGCAAGTGGCTCCCGGGAGGCACCCAGGCCTGACACGCCCGGGAACCCCCTCCCAGTAAGCGGCTTCCCGGGAGGTGTCCAGGCGGGAATATTTCCCGAAGCCCCGCTAGCCCTTTCAGGCTGGTAGCTTGCCGGGCAGCTCGTGGCTGCTGCCCGGGATGGAATCCTCCCGGGAACTCGGAGCCGGGGCCCACGCATCGCGCAGCGGTGGTACCTCAGGTGCCACGGGTGCGACAGTTCACCTGTTGTTCTAATAACTTGGCACGTGGTCGTGTAATTGGTCCAATGCATAGATCATTGGGTTTATCTTCAACAGCAAGATCATCATTAGGCAAAGATGATAAAGAACTAGGGATGTCCTCATCAGAAGGGTTAACTTGTTCTTCTAGGAACCTGGTTCTTCCTTGTCTAGTGAAGAAACTATGAAGCGTCATCGACTCTAGCAATACTTCGTTCATCAGAAAGAACGACACAACCGAAATTTCTGACTCACTCCCACTATAAAATTAAACTTGTATTGTCTTCAGACGGATATGAATATCATGTGGCTCCCACTTCTTAAGGCTCCACACAATTTTTCGGGAATGTAGAGAGTATGGTTCTGAAAAAATCATAGAAAATGGAACACTTATAATAAGTAAAGTATATCAAAAGAGCAGATAAACACAATGAACTATCAATTCACAATCATCACCGCGAAGATAATGTTCAGCTTCTCCACGCACGAAAAGCGTCTCAGCAACACATCAACCATCATATCCAAACTAACACCTTCCATACGGACATTCAAAGACTTGACTGTGAGCGATGCCTTCATCGAACTAGGATCCTTCGTAAAGCGTGAAACCTAAGATCAGACAACCATGTGTAAATGTTACTACTCCGTATTTAATTTCTATGCAAACACAGGTTCGGGAAAAAAATATCTGAACTGCAGAATCAAAGAAAATCTTGGTGCCGTAGGAGTAGCCTATGTTCTCCAATTTAGGCGCAGAGAGAATACGCACATTCAAGTCCCCCGCATGTAGATGATGCAACAATTCAAGGGAAGGGGCGCTCTCTACGACCACTTCCTTTGTTTCCTTAGACATGATACAATCCCCTATAACAATGGATCTAACAGTACGGGATTTGAACCGGATGGACCTAAAGCCCAAAAGTTTAAACGAATCCAGAACAGGGCATCCGGCAATCAGGCTATGCAATGAACACTCGGAGATGACGACCCAAACAATTTAGAGCTGCCTTAGCAGAGGAAAGTGAAGCTATTGGGTGGTGTCGTCGTGGAGGTTGCAGCGTTTGAGCTTCAGAACACGTAGAGTGGGTGAGAAGCGGAAGGTCCGCCATGGCAGATCTGAACGAGGTCGCTGGAAAACAAACGACAGCTCTTGGAGTCTATCGAAAGCAGGGGACATCAACCAATCGTTCCGGGGTGGAGGGGCTACAATCCAGTCAACTTGACCGGTGATGAAGCGATGGACAGGGCCTAAGTAACCTCTAACCAAGCCTGCCACGAAATCTCGGCGCTGTTGAAAAGGCCAACCGAGTTTGCGACAGTCGAGGTTAAGCGGCACGGAACGCCAGAGGTGGCACCACCGGTGCGCAAGGATACTGGTGCGGGCGCCTTCTTTGATGGGGAGGAGGTAGATGATCTCACCGAGGAGTTCATCTGGGAGTTCACTGATGAGGTCGATGCCGTCGACGTCTTCAGCTGCTCCGGTCGTCGTCACCGCAACCGGAGCTTCTCCGTTGTTGTCGGCTCCCGCTGACCTCAGCTTCTTCGAACAGCGAGCACCTGCCTCCATCTCCGTGAATGGCTGGCTTCTTGGTGTTTGGTGATAGCAGGATGAAGAGATCTCTAGAGGAATGGAGGGCAGCAGCTTGGTTTGTGCTTGCGCTCGCGGGAAGCAGGAATAGCCAGGTTTAAATGCGCCAGAAGTAACGCGCGTGTTCGGCTTTGCCTGTACAAGGACACGTTGATACGACGGCTCTGTCAGGCTAGCATGCAGCTGCAATGTTTATCTCTTTCGGCCCGACAGCTTTCGGTATCTGAGGACAGGGAAACGCACGCGAATAAAAAAATGCATAGACAGAGACTTGAAAATTGCAAGAAATCAGCCAGTTGAACTCTTTCGAATTTGCCCGGCGGGAACAAAAAGAGTCTGCTGGCACTACTGCTATATATGTGCAAATTGTGAGAAATCGTCCAACATTTTCATAGGTTAACGCAATTTATAATATAGTTCAATTTTTATGAACCTCTGACGCACACAGTACAGTGTACACGTATGTACCCTTAGTAATCGAAGGAACAAGAACAGAGTACGTACCCACATAAAGTAAGCGATCGAACAAGTTCGGCTCTGCGTGTGCAAGCACACGTTGATACGACGGCTCGGTCAGACTAGCGTGAAGCTACAATGTTTTTCGGCCTGGCAGCTTTCGGTGTCTGAGGACCGGCCGGGCAGCTCATGTGCATTGAGAGGGAATTGAAAATTGTAAGCACCGGTGCTAGGCAGATGACTAATTTGGCACCTTTCCTGTACAAATAAGCACTGATGCTAAAGATGATGCTTGGTTAATTTTCGTAAGCACTGATTTAAGCACCTTGCATTGTACATGCTCTTAGTCAGGTGATTAGAAAAATTAACAGGCTTTTTTAAGCACTGGTGCTAGGCAGATGCCCAATTTGGCACCTTTCCTATACAAATAAGCACTGGTGCAAGTACCACAATGTCGACTGGACTACTGATATTACTGATATATGGATACAACAAACACAAAAGAGCTTGCTAGACATTAAGTCACATGGCATAAATTAACAGAATACGTAGCACCTTCGTTGTACAAAAGTCTTCCCCACGAAAATTGCACGAATGTATCAGTGGACAAATCCCTGAAACCTTTGATATGAGTGAAACTAATTTTGCAACCTCTTGATGCTCTTTTCTCTAACTGAAGGGTTTTAGCTTGTTTCTTAGCGAACCCCTTGTTGATGTCCCAACCCCGAATTGTCATCGATTCTAGCAGTATAGCGTTCCTTAGAAAGAACGAGACAAGCGGAATTCCCGACTTTCTTCCATTATAGAACTCAACTGCTATTCTCTTCAGACGGATATCAAGTGGCTTCCATTTTTTACGACTACACCCGTTTTTTTCACCATATGTAGGACTGGACTGAAAAAATTATAGAAAATATAACACTTAGAACAAATATATCAAAAGAGCAGATAAGCACAATGAACTATCAATTCAGAATCATCACCGGCAAGATAATGTACAGATTCTCCAAGCACGGAAAGCATCTCATCAACACAATAACCATATCCAGATTAACACCTTCCATAAGGATAGTCAAAGTCTTGACTGTGAGCAAAACTGCTGTCAACCTAGGTTCCTTTATGGAGCATGAAACATAAAATTAGAACAACAACAAGTGTAAATGTTGCTATCTAATTCCGTGCAAAAATTACCTGAACAACTACGGGACCAAAGAAAAGCTTGGGGCCAGAGGCGTAACCTAAGTTCTCCAATTTAGGCGCAGAGATAATCCAAACATTCAAGTCCTCCTTCCAACCATGATGATGCAACCATTCAAGGGAAGGGGCGCTCTCTACGACCAATTCGTCTAACCAAATTTCCTGAGCCCAACTGGTATTGTTAATACACATGGTTCCAAGAGTATGGGATTTGATCCGGAGTGAGCGAAAGCCGGAGCATTTCTTCATTTTCAACAAATCCAGAATAGGGCATCTGGCAATCAGGCTATGCAATGAGCACTCGAAGATGTCGACAAAAATAAATTCAAGCCGCGTTAGTGTAGTAAAGTAAAGCTGTTGGATGGTGTCGTCATGGAGGTTGCAGCGTTGGAGGTTCAGAACACGTAGGGTGGGCGAGAAGCGGAAGGTGCGCCATGGCATGTGGCGACCCAGACCCGTAAGGATCCGGACCTCTGTATAAACTATGCTAGTCCCTGGATCAAATGCTAGCACACACAGTTCCATTGATGAAATACCATACACATGTCTATTACATCGATTCGAATAACAAATCCAGAGTACTTAATACAAGCCAAGCGGAAGTTCAAATAAAACAAACTGATAAAGAGGGAGTCCCATCAACGCCACACGCAAGTTGAGTGTAGACTCGCGACCCTGCGTCTTCTTCTTAAGCGTCGCTCTCTGCACATGATAGGTGCAGGTCAGTACATTGAATGTACTTGCAAGTCACACATGTGTGGTTAGGAAAAATGCATGGAAATGATGAGGGATTTCCTAGTTTGGCTACTAGGGTTGTTTTTGCAAAATGCGGATTTTGGGGTTTTGAAATACTCTTAGTATTTTCCTTTGAAAATCTCTAATCCTGGAGTTTTGATAAAACAGGGTTTGATCAATAGTATGGTCATACTGTGGATGTTTCACTCCACGACCTAGCTATGCCCTCTGGGTCAACTGACACTCACATAGCATCCCTTTTCCCTGACTCATTCTGTGGAACCTTCCACCGAGTCAAAACAGTTTTGGGGTTTTTGAAAACAAAACATGAAGATCTCCACTTCTCCTGACATAATGACTCAAAGTCGCCCGTAACCAGGGGCATGGCTAATCGATTAGATTGACACTCTCGAGAGGTTTGTACACTTTACCCACTTGACACAATCAGTCCAAAGTGTTGCCTGACGACAAGCGTGCGCAACAGGTAAAGATTGTGACGAAGTCTTTCACTAGAAGCTCCCTGATACCTAATTCTGGCACCGCCCGCCCCATATGAGCACATTGGCTCCTCTCCGGATGGCGATACCCAGGTAAGGGTTTCCCGCTAGTTAGTCGACAAAGCCAGAGCCCATAATAGCAAGTGGTTGCACAAGAAGCCTTTGGGTACATGAGAAGACATTATTGCACAGCGGTCCCCACCTTCTCCTGAGCGTGTACCCATTACGGGGCTACAACACTTGCCGACAGCCAACTGGCCTCCATCATACCACTCCATCCAGATAAAACATTTTGGTTTTTATTTCGAAAACTTTTTTCCAAAAACATACTCGCTCATAAAGAGCACTTAATACTTTCAATATAGTTTGTCCGTCCCGTTATAATAGTATAGCATGCTTTGAAAAAATGTAAATACATAACCTTTCGTATTTGGTGGCATGGCAATAATATCCTATGAGCAATCTAGTAGGAATAACTAAACAGGTTGAAAACGCATTTGATAAAACTTCATAAAGAAAACAACTCTAACATGCATCCCTATGATGTTGTAAACAAAATAGCATAAGCAAAAATATAGGTACTACATGATCAATAAGTGTAACTTGCCTGAAGATATTCATAAATCTGCTACTGTTAACAGATAGCAACTAGGGTTGACAGGTAATAGGTGCTAAAGTATAGAACATGGCATGAAACATATGCTACAGTATAGTTCTAAGGTTGAACTAACTAACGCAATAGGTTTCAGGTCAATTGGATAAACAGGTCAAAAGTTACTGGCTTGCAAAGGTGGCTAGTCAGATTCTGACAGACAAATAGTACTAACTTCTACTGAAAAGCTACTGGTGTTAAACTATTCCAATGACAGAGAACTAAACAAAGGAATCCAAGAATATGATCTACTCTTTCAAATGGCACTGGTTTCACTAACAATGGAGACATGAGGCAGTAGCTATGAACAGATGAATGTGGTTACTCTAAAACAGGACAGTACAGGATATGAACTTCTACCGTCGTGCTGCTAGTGAAGGTGAAGTTGAAATGGCCCAACTGGGAAATGGCTGTGAAGGGGTGTTCCTAAAGTTCAATCTACATAAATAAACAACTAAAATGATACTACGGACAACAAGAAGAACTACTGCGAATAAGGCTACCCACAAAGAATGGTGCTGCAACTTTCTGCCGCGGCAGAGATACGGCAGAGAGGCTGCTTAGAGTACCGTTTTGCGACGACGATGCAAAGCACGAGATGAACCATCTACGGATACTGTCTACAGAGAAATTGTAGTGGAACATTCACTCTACACAATGGTGAAATCTAGAGCACATAATGATCAGTGGTTTGATAGCAAACGATGACTAAACAGAGCTAACCGAAGAACAAAAGCTTCAGAGAACTTCAACAAGTTCAAACCCAAATCTTCCCGGAGATGAACGGAATCGAAGAATCGATGCGCGGGAAGGAAGAAGAAGGGTTGGAGGAGATTCACGGCGTCGCGGGGAGTCCAACGGTACAAGCGGCTTCGCGAATCGTTCGGCGGATCTCCGGCGATTGCTCGCCAGAGTTGGGCGGCGGCGGTTTTGGGCACGGCAGCGGTGCTCAGGCAGGGGAGAGCGAGGGCGTGCGGGGCGATCGGGAGAGGGGCACGGGCGGATTTTATAGGGCTCGGGACGCGTGGGCGGGGTGGCCGGCAGTTGCCGCGCGACGTGGGGTCGTGGGCGCGCGCGTGGCCAGGCGCGGGCACGCGGGGGCATGCACGAGCGGGCCCGGACGAGCGGCGCGCACGGGCGCGCGCGGCAAGCAGCGGCGGCGGCACCGGCGCGGGCCGGCGGGCAGCCGGGCGCGGGCGGCGGCGGGGGGCGGGCGCGGCGAACGGCGGCGGCGCGGCCGGGCGCTTTGTCAGCGGCGGCTGGAGATGGCGGAGATCGTGGGCGTGGTGGCCGGAGGTGGGGGATGACAGCGGGCCCCACCTGTCAGAGAGAGATAGAAAGCGAATTTCTCTAAGAATACGTTTTCCTACGGAGAAAGCGTATTTCTGGAGGAAAAAGAAAAAGAATAAAAGAAAACGATTAATAAATACTTTTCAGGATCTTTAATTCACCCGAAATTCCATTTAAATCATTTAAAATATCAAATGGCATCAGAAAAACTCCAAAAAATTATGTAAAATAATATATTTCATTTAGAGTCCAGGAAAATTATTCCCACTCAAAAATAAATTAATAAAAATAGTTTTAAGGTTTTTAAGCTTTAAATAAATCCAAATAAAATCCTAGAATGCATTTTTAAATTCTAGAAAATTCTCAAATCAATTTCAACCTAAAACATTCCGAAACAACATTTCAAACACTTTCAATAGTGCATCATAACGAACACCAATATTTTAAGATATGATCAAGGTGATATGCGTAAGAAATGAAAAGGTGCGAACATCTGAATTTGAAAAATTTGGGATGTTACAAACCTACCCCTCTTAAAGTGAATCTCGACCCCGAGATTCGGATTGGCCGGTAGAAAGGTGAGGGTAGTCCTTCTTCAGATCCTCTTCTCGTTCCCAGGTTGCTTCCTCCTCACTGTGATGACTCCACTGAACCTTACAAAACCTGGTAGTCTTTGATCTGGTGATTCGTTCAGTAGTCTCAAGAATCTTTTCTGGTTTCTCCTTATAAGTCAGATCTACCTTCAGCTGTATTGCTTCCAAAGGTACTGTATCCTTGAGCGGCACCTCTGATTCCTCTGCATGACACTTCTTCAACTGTGATACGTGGAAAACGTCGTGCACACTAGACAATGCTTCAGGTAATTCCAACTGATATGATACTTCTCCTCGTCTTCCCATAATCTTATAAGGTCCAACAAAACGAGGTGCTAACTTTCCCTTGATTCCAAACCTCTTCACTCCTCTAGGAGGTGAAACTCTCAAATATGCTCGGTCTCCTGCCTCATATGTGACTGCCTTACGTTTAGGATCTGCATAGCTTTTCTGTCTTGATTGGGCTACCTTCAGTCTGTCCTTGATCAACTTGACCTTTTCCTCGGCATCCTTGATTAGGTCTGGCCCAAACAACTGTCTTTCGCCTACCTCATCCCACATGAGTGGCGTCCTACACTTCTTTCCGTAAAGGGCCTCAAACGGGACATTTCGAACTAGCTTGGTAACTGTTGTTGTAAGAAAACTCCGCGTACGGTAGATTATCATCCCAACTGGATCCATAATCCAAAGCGCAGGCTCTTAGCATATCTTCCAAAACCTGGTTCACTCTTTCAGTCTGACCATCTGTCTGAGGATGAAAAGCTGTGCTGAATTCTAACCTTGTTCCTAGGGCTTCATGTAACTGACCCCAAAATTTGGATGTGAATTGAGTTCCACGATCCGATATTATTTCCTTAGGTACTCCGTGCAAACACACGATTCTAGACATATACAACTTTGCTAACTGGGCACTACTATAGGTTGTCTTGACTGGGATAAAGTGTGCGACTTTGGACAGTCGGTCCACTACTACCCAAATGGAATCATACCCAGAACGGGTCCTTGGTAGTCCAGTGATGAAGTCCATCCCAATACTATCCCACTTCCACTCTGGTATAGGAAGGGGTTGCAGCAAACCTGCTGGCTTCTGGTGCTGTGCCTTAACTCTCTGGCATACATCGCACTTCGCGATATACTCAGCAATTTCTCGCTTCATACTCGGCCACCAAAACTTCTCCTTCAAATCCAGATACATCTTGGTATTTCTAGGGTGTATAGAGTATGGTGACTCATGAGCTTCCTGAAGTATCAGCTTCTTAATCTCAGGATTCTGGGGTACACAAATACGCTTTTCAAACCAAATGGTTCCATGCTCATCTTCTGAGAACTCCAATGATCTTCCTTCGTTCATACTTTGTTTGATCTTTCCAATATTGTCATCCTTCTTCTGGGCTTCTCTTATCTGATCCAACAGAGTGGGTTTTACTTCCAATGCTGCAAGAAATCCTTTAGGTACTACTTCAATACTTAGGCTCCTGAACTGCTCACAAAGCTTGGGTGATATCACATTCGCTGTGATGGAATTGCAATGACTCTTGCGACTCAAGGCGTCAGCCACTACATTAGCCTTTCTAGGGTGATACTGTATGTTTAGGGTATAATCCTTGATTAGTTCTAACCATCTCCTTTGTCTGAGGTTCCACTCATTCTGGGTGAAAATGTACTTCAAACTCTTGTGGTCCGTGAAGATATCACAATGATTTCCAATAAGATAGTGCCTCCATATCTTCAGTGCATTAACCATAGCTACTAACTCCAAGTCATGAGTGGGGTAATTCATCTCATGAGGTTTGAGTTGTCGTGATGCGTAAGCAACTACTTTGCCTTCTTGCATCAATACACAACCCAAGCCGTGGCGAGAGGCGTCACAATAGACCTGAAAGTTCTTGTGTATGTCTGGCAAAATCAGAACAGGGGCTGACACAAGCTTCTTCTTTAATTCGTGAAATGCTGCTTCACATTCCGGGGTCCAACTGAATTTCTTTTCTTTCTTCAAGAGGTTGGTCATAGGTCTAGCTATCTTGGAAAAATTCTCAATAAACCTACGGTAATAACCCGCAAGTCCTAAGAAACTCCTGATCTCCTTCACTGTCTTGGGAGAATTCCATTCGGTCACGGCTATTACCTTGGATGGGTCTACAGCTACTCCTTTTCCTGACACAATGTGTCCCAAAAATGCTACTTCTTCCAACCAAAACTCACACTTGCTTAACTTGGCATACAGTTGGTCCTCCCTAAGTTTCTCCAATACTTTCCGTAGATGAACCTCATGTTCACTTCGGGATTTGGAATAGATAAGAATCTAAAATGATACTACGGACAACAAGAAGAACTACTGCGAATAAGGCAACCACTAAGAATGGTGCTGCAACTTTCTGCCGCGGCAGAGATACGGCAGAGAGGCTGCTTAGAGTACCGTTTTGCGACGACGATGCAAAGCACGAGATGAACCATCTACGGCTACTGTCTACAGAGAAATTGTAGAGGAACATTCACTCTACACAATGGTGAAATCTAGAGCACATAATGATCAGGGGTTTGATAGCAAACGATGACTAAACAGATCTAACTGAAGAAAAAAAGCTTCAGAGAACTTGAACAAGTTCATACCCAAATCTTCCCGGAGATGAACGGAATCGAAGAATCGATGCACGGGAAGGAAGAAGAAGGGTTGGAGGAGATTCACGGCGTTGCGGGGAGTCCAACGGTACAAGCGGCTTCGCGAAACGTTCGGCGGATCTCCGGCGATTGCTCACCGGAGTTGGGCGGCGGTGGCGGCGGTTTTGGGCGTGGGGAGCGGCGCTCGGGAAGGGGAGAGCGAGGGCGTGCAGGGCGTTCGGCAGAGGGGCGCGGGCGGATTTTATAGGGCTCGGGACGCGTGGGCGAGGCGGCCGGCGGGGGCCGCACGACGGGGCGCGGGGGCGTGTGCGGCGAGCAGCGGCGGCGGCCGTGCGCGGCGAACAGCGGTGGCGTGGCCGGGCGCGCCGGCGGCGGCGGCCGGAGACGGCAGAGATCATGGGCGTGGTGGCTGGAGGTGGGGGATGACAGGCGGGCCCCACCTGTCAGAGAGAGAGAGATAGAGAGCGCATTTCTCTAAGAATACGTTTTCCTGCGGAGAAAGCGTATTTCCGGAGGAAAAAGAAAAAGAATGAAAGAAAAGGATTAATAAATACTTTCCAGGACCTTTAATTCACCTGAAATTTCATTTAAATCATTTAAAATATCAAATGGCATCAGAAAAATTCCAAAAAATTCTGTAAAATAATATATTTCATTTAGAGTCCAGGAAAATTATTCCCACTCAAAAATTAATTAATAAATATAGTTTTAAGGTTTTTAAGCTTTAAATAAATCCAAATAAAATTCTAAAATGCATTTTTAAATTCTAGAAAATTCTCAAATCAATTTCTATCAACCTAAAACATTCCAAAACACCATTTCAAACACTTTCAATAATGCATCATAACGAACACCAATATTTTAAGATATGATCAAGGTGATATGCGTAAGAAATGAAAAGGTGCGAAAATCCGAATTTGAAAAATTTGGGATGTTACATGGCACGTCTGTGCTGTGTGGGAAGAATTCGAACGAGAGGTCCTGGGGTTTATCGAAGGAATCGGACAGGAACCAATCGTTGCGTGGGGGAGGGGCTATAATCCAATCACCTGCACCACGGAAGCGGCGGACAAGGCCTGAGTGACCTTCAACAATGCGTGCACTAAATCTTGGAGCTCGTACAGAGGGCGACCGAGTTTGTAACAGTCGAGGTTAAGTGGCGCGGTAGGCCGGAGGTGGCGCCACCGGTGCGCGAGAATACTGGTGAGGGCGCCTTCTTTGATGGGGAGGAGGCAGATGATCTCACCGAGAGGAAATCATCTAGGAGGATACTAACGAGGTCGCCGCCGCCGCCATCTTCAGACACTTCTCCGCTGTTGTCGGCTCCCGCTGACCTCCTCGGCTTCTTGGAACAACGAGCACCCGCCTCCATCTCCGTGAATGGCTGGCTGAGAGGTGGTTGGTGATAGCACGATGAGGAAATCTCTAGGAGGAATGGAGGGCGGTTTGGTTTGTGCTTCTGCTCGCGGGAAGCATGAATTGCTAGGTTGTCACGAGTTAATGCGCCAGACGTAACGCGCCACATTTACCACTTACTTGCATTTCGCGGATAAGCAAGGGGCCGGCTATGAGCTCTGCACGGCCAACCTCCGACGACCAGTACAAGGAAATTAACGACGTCGTGGTGTGCTGCCGACGGCAACAAGGTCGTCCGGTTCCACTCCACCCCCTTCGATGTGTGCCTTAGTCTCACCAAAAGCGGCGCCCTTGCAGCCCTCTGTTGGGGCATCATCGCTGTGCTGGTCTTGGGGGCCTGATGCTGCCGGACCCGCCCCGCCGCTACCCCTCCATGCTGCCCCGTCACACCACGCGACCACACCGCTGCTACCCCTTTGTCTCTGCGCCACACCACAGCCCCGCCGCACGCTACTTCCTTTGCAGCACGCCGCCGCCGCCTGCCTCGAGGACAGCACGCCCTGCCTTGCCTTCGAGACGGAGTGGGACGGGAAGCAGGGGATGGAGTAGTGGAGGGGGATCGGGGGTAGGCATGAGATCCCAAGAAGAAGTGAAAGGGGCTACCAAGTAGCCCCACGTGCCCCACTCAGAATGTCCGAAAAAAAAGCCGTAGAAAAAAAAACCGGGCACCGGCAAAACCGTAAAATAAAACCTCCCACCCGTCTCTCTCCCCTTCCCAACCCAGCGACCGCGGCGAGGCGCACACACCCCTCGCTTCCCAAAGAAATGGTGAAGCCGCCGCCGGCGGAGGAGGATACTGCGGCGCTGCGGCGGCGCCTTAGGAGTCTCGTTACGGCACTGACCGGTGAAGGTGCCGTAGCGGACGCGTTCGATGAGGCGGCCGCGGCGCTCGCGGCGCTAAGGGAGGCCGAACTCAGCGGGCGTGGGAAGGGAGCTCGGAGAGAGGATATGCGAACCGTGGTGGAGGCAGAAGCCGTGCCGGAACAGTTCTTGTGCCCGATCTCGTCCAAGATCATGGGTGACCCCGTGGTCGTCGAGTCTGGTCAGGTAAGGACCGGATGCGATTCTGTTTGCTAATTTTTTGGGGTGTCCCTGGTTATTTTCGATTCATCGTTTACTGTCAAGAATCTGTCCTTATGCCGTTACCCTTCCGTAAATGTGGTTGCTCACGTTTTGGATATTTTGATGGTTTAAACTTGCAACGTTGGTCATGAATATGATTGAATACTGTTCTTGATTCATAATGCGAGCAGTTGGAACACATCAGAATGGGAATCATTTAGACCATATTCCTTGTTGAAATTTGTGATGTTATTTGCCCCGTGCTGAATTGGTGTACTTGTCCGGCTAGGAGTATACATTAAACATGATCGTTGCCTGTCAGTACTTCTCTAAATGCTACCAAGGTATGGTGGTCCATTTATTCTTTCAAAGATTAAGCTCACGTATCTATGCACTAGTCTCGGTGCTTAGTGCTTACAGCATATAACTAACGATTGATCAGAAGCAGCCTTGCTCGGTGGATCTTATAAATATTACTCACTCTGATCCGAAATTCTTGACTCAAATTTTGCCCAGATATGGATGTATCTATTCTTAAAAAGCATTTAGATACTTGTAATATTTCGTCAACAATTTAGGATCGGAGGGAGTACTACTCTTTATTGTTTTCAATAATGTAGATCAATTTTCCAGGTAACACTTGGTAAAACAGTGGCATCTCTGCTTACATATATAAATCTTTGTATCTGTTATTAAACATAACAGATTCAGATCATTTTGATGTGCATGCTGGTTTTATAATACACGAACTGTAAATTTCACATCTATTTATGGTTAAGATCTTAGTTCATTCAAATCATGTAAACTATCACAGATGTAAAGCATGTGGAGTGTATCACTGTTGGAAGTCAATTTTGTATCCATGTAATACTTGTTTGCTAGGTGCTATTCAAGTAGTAATAATTTTTTCCGAAAATAGAAAAATAATAATAATTTATCCCATGAAACTTTGGGCTTTGACCATGTGAAGCATGTCTGCATGACACATGTGAAGCATGTGAGCTGAAGATGCCTTTTCAGTTTTGACACTGAGGTCGCATGCATCTCTGAATATTTGACATAAATTATACCATGCTCGCGATGTAGCTGTTCCCCAATACAAGATTTAGTTTGAATTCTTAATTGCATTCATCTTTTGACCAGTCAAATGACTGAAATACCATTAAGTTCACACCGTTGGCTGTTTGCATGTTTACGATACATTAACTGGGTAAGTACTGTCTGGGACAAATTTAACCTTGTTGCCTCATGAGTGTGTGTAAGGATCTTATGTTTTTTTTTACACTGTTGCTAGCATGATCTTGTGTTTTAGACTTTAGTTGTAGAAACATGATCCATTCATGTTGTTGCTCCTTCATGCAGACCTATGATCGCCATTTCATCGAGGAGTGGTTTAGTGCAGGGAACCAGACGTGCCCGCAGAGCCAACAAGTGCTTTTAAACAAAACGCTGATTCCTAATCTCCTCATTCGAAGCATGATAGCACAGTGGTGCACACAGAATGGATTTTCCCTGCCACCAGTTGAGAACCAAAATGAAGATCATGCTAGCAACAGTGAGCAAAGAACATTTGATGATATATTCAACAAAATAACTTCATCATCAAACAGCACTGAACAGAAGCAAGCAATCAAGAATCTCAGGCTGCTCACCAAGCGTAGCAGTGAATTCAGAGCTATCTTAGAAGAAAGGCCAGACTCCATATCAGAAATGACCTTTTCCCGGTTTTCTACCCCAGAATTACAAAATGATCCACAAGTAGTGGAGGACATGGTGACTATAATTCTGAACTTTTCACTGCATGATAGTAATAAGAAGATAATTGGAGATGACCCAGAAGCAATCCCCTTCCTCATATGGGCACTCAAATCGGGAGACATGGGGAGCCGCAGCAACTCTGCAGCTGCCATTTTCACTCTGTCAGCTGTTGACTCCAACAAAGTGAAGATTGGTGAATTGGGAGCAATGGGACCTTTGATCGATCTTCTTGAACATGGCAGCATCATAGCAAAGAAAGATGCGGCATCAGCCATTTTCAGTCTTTGTCTGCTCCATGAGAATAGGTCAAGAGCTACACGGAGTGGCATCGTTGATGTGTCGATGAGAGCCATCAGAGATCAGTCGCTTACAGAAGAATCGTTGGCTATACTTGCTTTGTTATCAAGCAACTATGACATGGTAGAGCTGATGATAGAGTTTGACGGTGCCACTTGCATGCTGCAAGCAGTAAGGGAGAGCGAGTGCAAGCGTAGCAAAGAGAATGCAGTTGTAGTCCTTTTCTCGATTTGTATGTACAATCGGGCAAAGCTGAAACAGGTCGAGGAACATGAGAATACGAATGGGTCATTAGCTTTTCTTGCACAGAACGGGACTCCAAGGGCAAGGAGGAAGGCTGCCGCAATCCTGGAGATGATGACGAAAACCAAAACCATGCACAACAGGCATAGTTCTTGTTAGGATCAGCAAGAGAGATGCAGTTGGAGTAACAAAGAGGATGTTAGGTTAGGTGTACATATTGAAATACACACATAGTATCTTCCTTTCCAGTATATAGAGGCATTGTGCAGATAAAGAGCTAAGGGTTTTCTCATTGGAATGATACAGACCAGTTCTTGGTTCTTTGAACATACAGCAGCGTGAACTTTTCCCAGAATAGCATTTGCAGGATGTGTAGCGTGAATATGTTTCTTTCCTTAGTAATAACTCTATCAAAAAATGGAATGATTTCTCGCCCTCACAGCATGCCATCTCAGCATATGTCCATGTATTTTGTGTTTTCTAAACAGTGCAGGTGCTTTGCCTGGCCCACAGTCAGTGTGGTTTTTTTCACCCGTGGTTTCTCTTTTTCTACCTGGGGTCGTCATCTTGGTGGCGAATGCATGTGAAAGCGTTGGTCGGGATCCTTCGCCCCCAAGTCGCCGGTGTCAGCGGCTGACGTGCGCCGGCGTTTTGGAGGGTTCTAGAGCCTGTGTGTTGGTGTGCGTCTATATATGGGTGCCTGCTGGGGTCGCTGCTTTGTCGTCGTGGGATCTGCTTTCTACTGGTTTTGCGTGCAGGTGTGATTTGGTCTATCGATGCCATCGGCAGTGCCTGTTTATTCGTCGCTCTCGCGGTGTCAGTCCGGTGAGGCGCGTCGCGCCGCTGCTACAAACCGCTGGGAGTCATCGCCATTGCCCGAATTTTTGCGCGGAAGGACCTTGGCGTTGCAGGCATGTTTTCTCCGGTGATTTCTTGTTGTTTTTGCGTGCGAGTTTCGCTGGTGGTTTCCCTGCAGGCGTTTCGGTTCGATCGGATCTGGCCCGTTGTTTTAGTTTGGTGTTTCGTTGAGGAAATAGAATGACTATGAATTTTGTTTGGTTGAGAAGGTGGAATAGAATGAAATGGTTTCATTTTGTGTTATGTTGGGAAGATGGAATGGGATGGTAAAAATGCACTCACCCCGCCGGTGAGGTTACCCTGACACTAATGAGTATGAACAATATTTCCCTTGTATGATTTTGACACTAGAAAAAGATCTGTTGTATTTCGCTTATATTTTCTGCATCCACAATTTATATGCATACATAAAATATAATTAGAGTCCATATGTCGCATGTAAATGATCACCTTACAACTTTATTTTATCTCAAATAACCATCTTGGTTATCTGAAACATACAATGCATATAATCATCTTCAAAAAAATCTTTTTGCCCATTTGAACTAACTACGGCAAGTGTTGGTTATCAAATTCTGAAGCTGTGAACGTAGCTTGGCTTAAACCAATCTGCGCATGCAATAGATGAATGGGCTTTCACAAATGGATAAATAGCGGCCAAATCATACACGTATCAGCAACCATCACCGATAATCGATTAGAGGGAGAAAACGAAGCATGAGGGTGGGCATTGCTTGTTGAGGAGGCGGCCCTTGGACTGGGGGCGGAGGTGAGATCCAAGTCGCCAGCCTGCTGCTCTCCTCTGTAGATCCAAGTCGTTTGCCTCCCCTCCTGTTCTGGTCCATCGCCGGACTCCTCTCCTCGTAAGGTTCCTCGCCCGCCTGTTCCTGTCTTCACGGCGCTACGCCGCTGTCCACGTCGCCGCCCTCCGCCGTCTGTCGCCGGCCGGGACCAGGATCTGGACGAGAAGCGGTTCAGGACTATGATATCCCGAAGAACACTACGAGAGACGAGATGAGAATTGGAAGAACAAAGGGGACGAGGAACAGAAACAGCAGATGAGAGTTCAGATCGGTTCTATTTCTTTTCTTTTGCTACTTCTCCTTGGACACAGGCTGCCTTATATAGACAGCTCAACCCCTTCCTTACAAGTGGGCCGACAGGTCACCACTCTTGGCACGCAGCCGCAACTCACACACGAACACTACTCATCTCCTTCAGCTACTTGATCAACTATTTGGGACATGCCATCATGTACCAAATCTTCTGTATCAGGCTTCAGAATATGATGCACTGAAGTCATGACACTTGCCCCCCCTTGAGTCTGTTCATCCTTCCATATGGTAGCATCAGGGAAACGGCGCCGCAACACTTCATAATCTTCCCAAGTTGCACAATCTTCAGGCAAAGTAGACCAGTGCACAAGCACTTGCGTTGCTGGTTCATTACCTTTCTGAACCAAACGGCGTTGCAGAATAGCAAGAGGTTGTGCAGCAACACCATTGAGTATCTGTGGTGGAGGGACTGCTTGAAAAGCTGGAGCATAGCTTGGATTAAATTCCTTGAGTTGTGACACATGAAAAACTGGATGAACCTGACAACCCTCCGGAAGTTCCAAGCGGTACGCAACAGCCCCAATGCGAGCAAGAATCTTGAAAGGCCCTTAGTACATGAAGGACAGTTTAGGACATGCACGATTAACAACTGTGGACTGAGCATAAGGTTACAGACGAAGCAGGACTGAATAACCAACTTTAAAAACTTGATCCACCCTGTGCTTGTCAGCTTGTTACTTGATTCGAGCTTGTGCTTGAATGAGATGCTCACGCAATTGAGCAATATGGGCTGCATCAGGGAGCGGAATAGCCTTGGATTCTGAGTCAGCAGCAAGTGTAACATTAGGCATGCCTCCAAAATTCGGTTCCTGTCCATATAAAGCTTTGTAGGGAGAACAACCCATGGAGGTGTGATAACTGGAATTGTACCAAAACTCGGCCATCGGCAACCAAGAGTGCCATTTGCCAGGACGGTCATAAACAGCACATCTGAGATACTGCTCAACACATTGGTTTATCCGTTCACTTTGACCATCCGTTTGCGGGTGGTAGGCTGTACTATAAGACAATTTAGATCCCAAGGCCTTGAATATATCCCTCCACATAGTACTAGTAAAGATTTTATCGCGGTCTGTTACAATGGAACGAGGAACACCATGCAGCTTGACAATGGAGTCCAGAAAAGCCTTGGCCACTGAACTGGCTGTGAAGGATGGCGAAGTGGTATAAAATGTGCGTATTTAGTAAACCGATCCACGACCACCAATATAGTATCATACCCATCAGACAGAGGCAAAGATTCAATAAAATCCATGGTCAAATCCTCCCAAGGGCGAGCCGGAACAGGCAAAGGTTGAAGGAGAGCAGCAGGTTTAGAACGTAGAGATTTAGCTTGTTGACAAACCTGACATTGACGTACAAACTGCTCAACGGCTGACTTCAGACCTGACCAATGATAGAGTTTGCGAATGCGCTGATAGGTGGCCTGAATACCGGAATGACCGCCCACGGGGCTATTGTGTAAAGCATCAATGATTTTGGTTTGCAAGGCCAAGTTTGCACCAACATGCAGTCTGCCTTTGTACTTAATCAGGCCATTGTCCAAAGTGAAACCCTTGTCATTTGGGGAATGAATGGCTAATTCCCTGAGTAGATTCTAAGCTGTTGGGTCCATGTCATAAGAGTGCATTACTTCAATAATCCAATCGGGCTGACAGAGAGTAATTGCTTGACAGTTCAAAAGATGACCAACTCGGGATAATGAATCGGCAGCGCCATTGTCAATGCCCTTTTTATATTTGAACTGAAACTGTAAACCAATTAACTTGGACATAGCCTTGCGTTGGAGCTCAGTACCTAACTGTTGGTCCCCTAGAGCACATAAGGACTTGTGGTCAGTGAAGATGACAAAAGGGCCCCGCTGCAAATAAGGTCGCCAACGATCAACTGCCATAATCACTGCGAGAAACTCCTTTCATAGATAGACAACTTGTTATTTTGCACGCCAAGGGCCTTGCTGAGATATGCTACCGGGTGGCCACGCTGCATCAAAACAGCCCCCACACCATCTGCACAGGCATCAGTTTCAACCGTAAAGGGAACGGAGTAATCAGGAAGAGCCAATAGTGGGGTCTGCACCGTAGCTTGTTTCAGTGTCACAAACGCTTGGTTTGCTGCCTCATTCCACTGGAACCCTTTCTTAGTCAGTAACTGAGTTAGTGGTTTAGTTATCCAACTATATCGCGGTACAAATTTGCGGTAATAGCCGGTTAATCCCAGAAACCCTCGCAGCTCAGTTGCATCACTGGGTGTAGGCCAATGTTCCATTGCACATGTTTTCTCAGAATCTGTCAAAACCCCTTTATCTGATATGATATGCCCCAAATAATTGATACTTGTTTGACCAAAAGAACACTTGGATTGTTTGGCAAATAATTGATGCTGCTGCAGCGTATCAAGTACTTGACGTAGGTGCAAGAGATGAACAACCCAGGAAGCACACTATACACGAGAATATCATCTAAGAAGACAATGACTGACTTGCGCAGAAACTTGGCAAAAACAGAGTTCATCACACATTGAAATGTTGCCGGTGCATTAGTCAAACCAAATGGCATTACCCGAAACTTGAAATGGCCATGATGGTTTTTGAATGCAGTTTTGGGTTCATCTTCTTCTCTCATGCGTATTTGATGATAGCCTGCACGCAGGTCTAGCTTGGAAAAGAACTTGGTGCCTGCCAATTCATTAGTTCATCCACAATTGGCAGAGGAAACTTGTTCTTTACTGTGAGATTGTTGAGACGACGGTAGTCCACACAAAACCTCCAATTACCATCTTTCTTTTTAACCAAAAGCACAGGTGAAGCAAAAGGGCTCATACTAGGGGTGACAACACCGGACTGAAGCATCTCTGTCACTTGACGCTCTATTTCGTCCTTCTGTAGAGGAGAATAGCAATAAGGGCGAGAATTAACAGGTGAAGCACCTGGTTCCAAAGTGATAGCATGGTCCAAAGCTCGGTGAGGAGGAAGTGTAGATGGTTCCTGAAATACATCTTCATACTCCTGTAAAAGCAGCTGCATATCTGGTGACAAGGCAGAAGGGGCAGAGACAGAAATAGACTCATCCACTGTTTCAATAGTAGCTATAGCCCAGACATCATTTCCAGAAATCCACTTGGACAATTGCTCAGGTTGAATTTCTAGCAGCTCAGTTTGAGGTTTATTAGTGATCCCATGCAGAGTCACCCAAGTACCATCCTTGTGAAACTGGATGTAACGATCACCCCAATGGCAATTCATTGGACTGAACTTGCTCAACCCATCAAGACCTAGGACAGCATCATAAGCTCCAAGTTCCAAGACTCTCATATCATCAGTAAAACTGATCCCCTCATACCACCAAGTTAGGTCATGGACACAAGCATCTGATTTCATGATATTTCCATTAGCTACTTTAACAGCAACAGGTTTAGCGGCAGCAAGCGTACAACCAGCCCTCTCAGCAAAAGCAGCATTAACAAAAGTATGACTACTGCCTGAATCCACTAAAAGGAGCATCACCTGATTCCCAACCAAGGCCCGAATGCGAAAATTGACTGAATCTTCTGTACCGGCAAGAGCATGCACAGAGAGGTGGCAGCACTGAGCGGCAGGAATTTCATCAAGCAGATTGAGGGAATGGACTGTATCCTCTGGCAGAACTTCGCCAAATTCACCCACTTCAATCATGAGCACCTGACCGGATTTCTTACACTGATGATCCTTTGCGTACTTGTCGCCGCACTTGAAACATAGGCCGTTGGCATGGCGGAAATCACGCAGCTGGCGCTCCCGGCCGTAATCGCTGCCGGTCGGCCGCGACGCGTCCGCTTTGGGTGCAGCGCCTGGTGCAGTCAGTGCCAAAGCCGGGGGATGCTTTGTGGGTGCCGCTGGCCGTGCACGGGGGCGCGTGTGCTCGTTCTCCTCTTCCTGAATCCGAGCAAGCGATGCGGCACGCGGGACACTGGTGGGTGCCTGCAGGCGCACGGCCGCACAGAGTTCATCCCGCAAGCCAAAAATGAACTGGGATACAAACCAACGAGAACTCAGAGTCGAATCCACCGAGAGAAGGTGGTACATGCACGCCTCAAATGCCTGCTTGTACTCAGGAACCGAGCCGGTTTGCTTGAGTTGAACAAGCTTGGCCATCTGCCCGTCGAACTCGTCAGCACCACCGCAGCGATGAACGAATCCCAACGAAGCAAGCGGTGTTGACGTTTGTGCGCCTGCAACCACAGCGCGGCATGACCTTCAAAGTAGAGGGTAGCCGTATTGACCCAGTGGTGTGAAGGAACATGAAACATCTCGAAGTAGACATAGCAGAGGTCGATCCACAGTAGAGGGTGGTCGCCATTGAAGGATGGGAAATTGTGCTTGGGAGGTTTCGCACGGAATTCGCCCGACTCAGCCGTCGTAGTGTCAGACTCCCGGTCGCGATCCCCGGCGGCCTGATTTGGACGCCCGGGCCCGTTCAGCAGGGGTGGACCATTGTTGGCGAGGCAGGCGGTCTTGTTTGCTTGAGGAGGAGCACGCGGATTCTGAGGCGGTGCTCGCGTGGTCTCGGCTTGCTGGCGCTTGACCGTGTCGAGGTCGCCTCCGAAATCCTCCACCTGTTTGTGCAGGGTGGAGATCTCGCCGGAGACCTTCTTCAACCCCGTCGACAACACATCGAACTGGGCCTTCATCTCCTCCGTGGATTTCTGAATCATGTCCTGCAGGGCCTTCTTCATCTCATCCATTTGATCCAACAAAAAACGAGTCTGTGCGCTCGGTTTGCTTGACGTCGGAGCCGTTGTTGCTTCCCCTGAATCAAGCGAACGTCAATCTCGGATTTACAGGAGATCAAACCCGGAGGCGAACTCCAACCAATTGGTCGATGTTACCGCTTAAGATTTCGGGTATGTGAAGCGTGAACGGATCGTACCTGGCTCTGGATACCAATTTGTGATATCCGAAGAACACCACAAGAGACGAGATGAGAATTGGAAGAACAAAGGGGACGAGGAATGGAGAAACAGGAGATGAGAGTTCAGATCGGTTCTATTTCTTTTCTTTTGATACTTTTCCTTGGACAGCTCAACCCCTTCCTTACAAGTGGGCCCACAGGTCACCACTCTTGGCATGCAGCCGCAACTCACAGACGAACACTACTCATCTCCTTCAGCTACTTGATCAACTATTTGGGACATGCCATCATGTACCAAATCTTCTGTGTCAGGCTTCAGAATATGATGCACTGAAGTCATGACAAGGACGCAGGCGACCGACGAGATCTGTGGACGATGGGACCAGGGGCGGCTGAAAGATGAGAATGAACCTAATTGTATTTCACCATATTTCTGATTCTAATGTTGGATAGATCTGATATGGGGTATATATAGAGGTACAATGCGCGAGATAGATTTTGAGTACTCCCTATATTCCTAATTAATTGGCGCCCGCCTTTTTGCAAACAAACACCTGTAAATTTATAGTTTTCGCAAAAGTTCCAAAAGAACTTGAACTCGGGTCCATTTGGGGTCTTAGGATAAGCACATCAAACAAAACTACTCATCAAAACGAAACAAACTAGACCAATTGTATGGACTCGCTAGGCATGCTCCCTCACTAGGATGGATAATCGGCCAAATCGGAGTTGATGTTAAATTTTGATCCGGAACGGGTCCGTTTGGCGTTAGAAGATGAGCACACCAAACAAAGGTATTCATCAAAGCGAAGCAAAACTAGACCACTTGTACGGACTCGCTAGGCATGGTCGGTCCCTCAGTAGGACGAACAATTCTGCCAAATCAGAGTCGGTGCTAAACTTTGATCCGGAATAGGTCCGTTTGGCATTATAAGATGAGCACACCAGACAAACCTACTCATCGGAGCGAAATAAGACTAGACCACTTGTACGGACTCGCTAGTCATGGTCCCTCACTAGGACGGACAATTCGGCCAAATCGGAGTCGGCGCTAAACTTTGATCCGGAACATGTCCATTTGACGTACTAGGATGAGCACACCAACACTACAACAAAACATGCCTGTAGAGACGCCGAATTAGCAGACTAAAGACGTGATATTTCATCTCTATTGAGTTATAGACTCGCTTTCACAAAGCATCCTTGAACCGTCTCCTCAGGGACAGTGTCAAGTTATGTGGAGACGCTAGCTAAGCGTGTCTATAAGATATAAGACGCTTTGTAGAGAACGTTGAAACTCGTGTCTATGCATGTAGGGACGTTTTATTTGACACGTTTCACTCACGTCCCTACTAATAGTTTGGCACGCTCAATTTACGTTGCAACAAATGTAGAGACGCTTTTACAAATTTGGACTAGCCCATCTCGTGAGTTAGTATTGGGTTGGGTTTTTTTTTGAAAGGGTACTGGGTTGGGTTTTAGGCCCACCATTCTGCCGGCTACAAATTTGGCCTAGCCCATCTCGTGAGCTAGTATTAGGTTGGGTTTTTTTTAAAGGGTACTGGGTTGGGTTTTAGGTCCACCATTCTGCCAGCCCAACTTACTTTAGAATTCATTGCACGGGCCAAGCCCATTTCCAGAAAAAAAATATTTGTGCAGAATATTTTAAATTAGAAATCTTCTAGGAAAACGTTATTTTCTGTTTAAATTTGGAATTGTTTTTTTCTTAATTTTGATGACGCACGTTCGCACAATAAGTTGTACGAAGACAGGAGTATATGATCTGCATCTTCGTTTCATGACCTTGTTCACACTCAGTTGTGCAAAGACAAAGTACATAATCTAAATGTCCATTTCATATATGACCATATTCTCATGACAAGACTAACAAATACTAGAGCTTTGAATTGACTGCAGCAACAAATATGTTACAATAAATGGAGTTCACAAATCACAGCTTAATTAAACATCGGTGTAGATAAGTTGCAATACATAGAGAAAAGATCTTCTTTGCACATATGTTTTGGTTCTAAATAATTGTATATCTATAAGCTTTGCTCTAACAGAAACTTAATCTTTTTTGCTTAGCCCTCGTCCAATATGTCTCTTGGCCTCAACCATCCTGCAAAGTAGGCAAATAAAATGTCGCACCAGTGGCACCCGGGTACCACCGCTGCATGACGCGTGGGCCACCTCGCTTGCTCCCCGGGAGGATCACACCCCGGGCAGTACCTTGTGAGCTGCCCGGCAAGTCACCAGCTCGGCAAAGCTAGCTGGGCTGCGGGGGCTGCCCTGGAGGGCAGCAAGAGAATTCCCGCCTGGGCGCTTCCCAAGAAGGTTACTTGCCGGGAAGGGCGTTCCCGGGCGCAGGCGCCCGTTACAGGAGCGGGACTGAGTGGGCAGGACAGCGACGCCACGTGGCCGCTCGGCGGGCTCCCTGTGCGTAGGGTTCGCTAGGACAAGGAGTGAAGCACACTCAAGCATTAAATGCACCGACAGAAAGGGGATTCCCCGTCCAGTCAGCCTACAGTGACTGGCCCGGTGTAAATTTTAGGCACGTAGGACCCTAATTGCAGGGCTACCCATCCTGCATGCAAGCCAGCGCGGCAGGGCCGAGCTGCCCTAGCTCCTTGTTCGCCATTTGTCACCCATGCACCGAGGCACCTGTGGTATCCCTTTCGGTATAAAAGGAGGACCCCCGCCAACGGTCAAAGGGTTCGAGGGGTTTTCGGTTCACTACTAATTCTAGCCCGAGGTAGCAAGTAGCACTTAGCTAAGAAGAGAGAGCACCCGGGGACTCCCCCCGGCAACTTGTAAACCCTCGCTCATCGGTTAATAACAAACTCAGAAGCAGGGCGTAGGGTTTTTACACCTCAGGGTGGCCCGAACCTGGGTAAAAACAATCTCGCGTTCATCGTGCCCCAACGCTTGACATTGGCCTCGCCGGCGATCGCCGGAGCGATCCCCGTCGCCCACTGCCGAACCTAAAAGGGGGCTGCTCACGCATCCCTGGTGTCTGAGCCCTGTGCTACAACATCTGGCGCGCCAGGTAGGGGGCGCGTGAGGAGAGCTCGCCGGTGACCGCCGGCGTCGTCGTCTACAGCAGCATCGGCTTCGTCTTCCTCGATGACAGAGCCAGTCGCCATGCCCACCCAAGTGGGCTGGTAACTACCGAATCGACCCACGTGGCGCCCCGGCGGCGCACACGCGGTCGCATGACGTGCAGCGCACATCACAGGACCAGGGCGATCCTAAGCCTGCCCGGGTGCAGCAGCCGTCGCAGCTGCCGCCACCACCACCCCCTCGGCCGTCGACGGATAACCGGCTGAGGGGGCCGACGGCTCCCAGCGCCGGAGCCAGTCGCGCAAGCGGCCACAATGCAGCACGCGCCGGTCAGCGAGTCCTCTCGCGGACCGACGACACGCGGCCGCAGCTGCGCCAGGAGCACGACGCGTCGCGGGCGACGCCGACCGACTCGCGCCCTCCTCTGATAGCCTCGAGGGTGTCCCGATCTTTCGATGAGATACCACATTATCGATTTGGTAGGAGGTGACGTTGACGATCCGACTACAACCTAGGAGGCAGCGCCTTAGCGATCGATACACCAACTCCAGAAGGTTATTGATCCCACGGGGGCACGATCAACCTGACCACGAAGGTCTTTGTTCCTGCAAGCAATCGAAGAACAAGCAAGAACAAGATGAAAAGCAATCTGAAATTGCGAATAGGAGATATGAAGGTTCACGAATCTGAATACTCAATATAGTTGGAGTCTTGATGACGGTAAAACAGGTGGTCTAACCGACACACGCGATTACACGAAAGTAGCAAGGCTAAACTTTATCTAATCAAAACCCAAGGCTCCATAGGAGGGCTCATGGGGTATAAATAGGAGGGGAACTAGGTGGTTTTCGGCCAGGCCCTTGTGGGACTCCGAAACGGCCTAGGAATCCTCCTAAAACACAACGAAAACATCTAAAAATTGGCTAGACCCTATTACATGGCCTTAGGCCCAATAAAACAAGGTTATAACGCTCATCTTTGGCCCATAGATACCCATTGGAGGGGGAATCCTCCACTTGGCCGAAATTCCATTGATGAAGAGGATGCGGCCTTCTTCTCATCTCTTTATGGCGGTTTCAATGTTCTGAAATCAACACTTGAGCTAACTCCCGCCACCTTGCTGCCACCTCCATGGTTTGCTGTCCAACGCTGATTCTTGAGGTCCAAGCTAGGTCCTTCATTCCTAAAACACATAAAAGAACCCATCTTAGGCAGCAACATATTCTCATTAATATTAAATGAAGTACCGAGAAACGAAAGTACCTGATAATTTGTTGTCGTGCACGACCTCTAGTAATTGGTCCATGTATCTCCGGTACTTGAGGTGTAGGTGTTGTAGGGGCTGTGGTTGTATCATTACTTGGGATGTCCTCATCATTCTCCCCTTCTTGAATCGAAGTCGTCCTCGACGGTAGTTCATCTTCTTCTCCCAAATAAGTCTTCAAATCTGCAATATTAAACGTGGGACTAACCCCAAAATCTGCAGGTAGCTCAAATTTATATGCATTATCATTAATTTTCGCTAACACCTTAAAGGGACCATCAGCTCGCGGCATTAACTTAGACTTGTGCAAATCAGGAAAACGATCTTTGCGCAAATGCAACCAAACAAGATCTCCAGACACAATTTGTTTTTTGCCCCTATCTCCCGCAAGTTTATACTTAGAATTCATGCGCTCAATGTTCTCTTTAGTCGTCTCATGCATTTTTATTATAAGTTCAGCACGTTCCTTAGCATCAAAGTTAACTTTTTCAGAAGTTGGCAAAGGTAACAACTTAATTGGTGCACGAGGTATAAAACCATAAACAATTTCAAAAGGGCACAATTTTGTGGTTGAATGCAGTGAACAATTATAAGCAAATTCAATATGAGGTAAACATTCTTCCCACATTTTCAAGTTCTTCTTTAAAACAGCCCTAAGCATAGTAGATAATGTTCTATTAACAACTTCAGTTTGTCCATCTGTTTGGGGATGACATGTAGTACTAAAAAGCAATTTAGTCCCCAACTAAGCCCATAAACATCTCCAAAAGTGGCTAAGAAATTTTGTGTCACGATCTGAAACTATAGTATTGGGCACACCATGCAAGCGAACAATTTCACGAAAGAATATAAAATGTGCCATCTTAGAAAATCTATCAACAACAACAAATATGCTATCCCTCCCCTTCTTAGTTCGAGGCAATCCCAAAACAAAATCCATTGATATATCTTCCCAAGGAACATTAGGAACAGGGAGAGGCATATATAAACCATGAGGATTGAGTCGTGACTTAGCTTTTTGACATGTAGTGCAGCGAGCGATAAATCTCTCAACATCCCGTCTCATCCGAGGCCAAAAGAAATGATCAGCGAGCACATCTTCGGTCTTCTTCACGCCGAAGTGACCCATCAACCCTCCTCCATGTGCCTCCTGTAACAACAAAAGACGAACGGAGCTATCTGGCATGCATAGCTTGTTAGCACGGAACACAAATCCATCATTAATGACGAACTTGTTCCATGTTCTGCCCTCTTTACAATGCTGCAAAACATCATTAAAATCTGCATCATGTTCATATTGTTCTTTTATAGTCTCCAATCCAAATATCCAAAAATCAAGCTGAGATAACAAGGTATAACGACGTGATAACGCATCAGCAATAACATTATCTTTACCCTTCTTATGTTTAATAACATACGGAAAAGACTCAATAAATTCAACCCATTTAGCATGACGACGGTTCAGCTTTGGTTGACTACGAATATGCTTCAAAGATTCATGTCAGAATGTATAACAAATTCTTTGGGCCATAAATAATGTTGCCATGTTTCTAAAGTCCGAACGAGAGCATATAATTCCTTATCATAAGTAGAATAATTCAGACTAGGCCCACTCAATTTTTCACTAAAGTATGCAACAGGTTTTCCATCTTGTAACAACACACCTCCTAAACCGATTCCACTAGCATCACACTCCAACTCAAAAGTCTTATTAAAATCAGGAAGTTGGAGTAAAGGAGCATGTGTCAACTTATCTTTCAATATGAGAAAAGCTTCTTCTTGTGCAGCGCCCCATACATATGGAACGTCCTTCTTTGTGAGCTCATTAAGCGGTGCAGCAAGGGTGCTGAAATCCTTTACAAAACGGCGATAAAACCCAGCGAGTCCAAGAAAGCTCCTCACTTGGGTGACCGTTGTTGGAGTTGGCCAGCTTTGAATAGCGTCGATCTTGGCGTTATCAACTTCTATGCCCTGTGGAGTGACAACATAGCCAAGAAACGAAACTCGATCGGTGCAAAAAGTGCACTTCTCAAGGTTACCAAACAAACGTGCATCTCTCAAAGCATCAAAAACAGCACGTAAATGATTCAAGTGGTCTTCCAAAGAGCTGCTGTAAATCAATATATCATCAAAATAAACCACCACAAATCGTCCTATGAAAGCACGTAAAACTTCGTTCATTAACCGCATGAAAGTGCTAGGTGCGTTAGTAAGACCGAAAGGCATGACTAACCACTCATATAGTCCAAACTTAGTTTTAAATGCTGTTTTCCATTCATCGCCTAATTTCATTCGAATTTGGTGGTAACCACTACGTAAATCAACTTTAGAGAATACGGTAGAGCCACTTAATTCATCTAACATATCATCAAGTCTAGGAATTGGGTGATGATAGCGAATAGTAATGTTATTAATAGCTCTACAATCTACACACATACGCCAAGAACCATCTTTCTTTGATACCAAAATAACAGGAACAACACAAAGACTAAGGGATTCACGAACATAACCTTTGTCGAGCAATTCTTGAACTTGTCGGTGAATCTCCTTCGTCTCCTCTGGATTGGTACGGTAGGACGCACGGTTGGGCAGCGAAGCACCAGGAATTAAATCAATTTGATGTTCAATTCCTCGAATAGGTGGTAATCCTGGTGGTACGTCTTGTGGAAAGACGTCGGAATACTCCTGCAAAACGTGAGTAACAGCAGGCGGCAAAGAGGGAGGCATATCCTCAAATGAAAACAAAGCCTCTTTGCAAATGAATGCATAGCAAACAGAATTATTCGTATCTAACTCAGAAATATCAGATTTACTTGCAGCATGCACCTTTCAATTTAATTTCATTAACATGTTTCGGTTCAGATTTGCTAGTAGACGCTTGGTGCTTAAATTCTTTAGCGACATTCTGGTTCTCACTCTTATCCTTCTCTTTGCTCTTTGCTCTACTAGCTCTAGCAAGGTCATCTTTCACAATTTGTTCAGGAGTCATAGGTTTCAAACCAATTTTCTTACCAGCATGCATAAAAGAATAATGATTAGTTCTACCATGATGAACAGAATCTGTATCATATTGCCATGGACGACCGAGTAACATAGAACATGCTTGCATAGGTACCACATCACAATCCACAAAATCAGAATATGTACCAATAGTAAAGTGTGCACGGACTGTTCTAGTTACCTTGAGCTTACCGCTGTTGTTAAACCATTGAATGTAGTAAGGGTGGGGGTGCGGCCTGGTGGTAAGAACAAGTTTTTCCACCATCTCCGTGCTGGCCAAATTATTGCAACTTCCCCCATCTATGATGATACGAACAGCGCGCTCCTTGATGACCCCTTTTGTTTGGAACAAGTTATGCCGCTGATTTTGTTCGGCGTGGCTCATTTGGACGCTCAAGGTGCGTTGTGCAATCAAACTCAAGTACTGATCAGCGGCTTCAGCTCCCATTAACTCCTCATCATGGTGGGCAACGGGGTCTTCTTGCTCTTCCTCGGCAATGAGAGCATAGGTAGCTTCGTCAAAATCACTGGCTGAATCATATACTCCGTCTTCATGTATGATCATAACGCGTTTGGTTGGACAGTCCCGCTGAAAATGCACGTATCCTTTGCACCTACGACATTGGTTATCTCCGGTCCGTCCGGTGGAAGCAACGGACGCTGCTGAACTTTGTGCAGAGGCAGCAGGTGTATTTCTTGTTGCTGCTGGTCCAACCTTTGCGGATGTAGGTGTAGAGGTACTTGCTTGTTGGTGGAAGTAGTCGGAACAGCCGGACGTGTAGGGGGTGCAGCTGGGCGTGTGGAAGGGGCAGCGGGGCTGCGTGCTGCCCATGAGGAAGTACGACCTGCAGAAAAGTTAGTCCGCGCGTTCGCGTGTCGTCCCTGCACTTCCCTTTCAGCTTTGCAAGCAATGTGAAACAATCGATCGATAGAATTATACTTCTTATGATCAACAATGTCAGCAATTTCACGATTTAAACCACCAAAGAATCTAGCCATAGCAGCTTCCTCATTCTCAACTAAACCACAACGTAACATGTTCTTTTGCATTTCTTGATAATAATCTTGGACAGAATTACTACCTTGCCTTAATTGTTGTAGTTTCTTTAACAAGTCACGCGAATAGTATGAAGGAACATATCTAGCGCGCATAATTCTTTTCAAATCATCCCATGTTGGTGGTATAGCGTTAGGATGTGCAATACAATACTCATGCCACCAAACAGAAGCAAAATCAGTAAACTCACTAGTAGCAGCCCTAACCCTCTTATTAGCAGGAAAATCATGGCAAGTAAATTTTTGACTCAATTCTAATTCCCATGTAAGGTAAGCATCAGGGTCATATTTTCCATCAAAAGGAGGAACCTTAAGTTTAATAGAATGCAGCGAGTCATGTTCCTCTCTGTGAGGTCGTGTCGGTCCCATACCTCTCGGCGACGATCACGGTCGTTGTGATGGTTTACGGCCCCGTCGTGTTCCGTATCCGCTGGTTGTGTGTATCGTTTCCTCCCGGTGTAGCGATGGTCGTTGCAGCAAGTGCCGCCAGTTGCGTCGTGATTTCTGCCAGAGAAATACTAATGGTAGCAACAGAATTCTGTAAAGATGTTAGCTTGGTATTTGTTTCAATGTGCGCGCTCTCCAAGGTTCCAAGTCTCTCATTCGCAACCCGAACGTCCTCATCCAGCTCCTCGTTACGGAGCCTAAGCTTGTGATCAAAATGTGAAATAATGCCCTTTGTGCGTGGAGAGTGGCCTTGTAAATCATCGTCAGAACCTGCCATCGTTAGGAGAGTGGCAAGCAATCCAAGAACAAGCAAGAACAAGATGAAAAGCAATCTGAAATTGCGAATAGGAGATATGAAGGTTCACGAATCTGAATATTCAATATAGTTGGAGACTTGATGACGGTAAAACAGGTGGTCTAACCGACACAGGCGATTACATGAAAGTAGCAAAGGCTAAACTTTATCTAATCAAAACCCAAGGCTCCATAGGGGGGCTCATGGGGTATAAATAGGAGGGGAACTAGATGGTTTTCGGCCAGGCCCTTGAGGGACTCCGAAACGGCCTAGGAATCCTCTTAAAACACAACGAAAACATCTAAAAATTGGTTGGACCCTATTACATGGCCCATAAATACCCATTGGAGGGGGAATCCTCCACTTGGCCGAAATCCCATTGATGAAGAGGATGCGGCCTTCTTCTCATCTCTTTATGGCGGTGTCAATGTTCTGAAATCAACACTTGAGCTAGCTCCTGCCACCTTGCTGCCACCTCCATGGTTTGCTGTCCAACGCTGATCCTTGAGGTCCAAGCTAGGTCCTTCATTCCTAAAACACATAAAAGAACCCATATTTGGCAGCAGCATATTCTCATTAATATTAAATGAAGTACCGAGGAACGAAAGTACCTGATAATTTAGTTGTCGTGCACGAGCTCTAGTAATTGGTCCATGTATCTCCGGTACTTGAGGTGTAGGTGCTGTAGGGCTGTGGTTGTATCATTAGTTGGGATGTCCTCATCATCCTCCCCCGAGGGCGCTGGGGGACAGGGCGGAGGGAAGCCGATCTGAGAACCGGCAGCCTCCCGCCCAGACCCTGGCGGAGGCTATCATCGCCGCGCGTGTCATGGTGCGCTATGAGCCGCCGTGGGGCATGCCGGCGCACGAGGCATGGAGTGCGGAGCTGGAGGCGCTCCTTGCACTGGCCGCCCAGCAGCCGCAAGGTGAGGGTGCCGCGGCTGGCTCAGGCCGCGGGCAGAACCTGGGTGATATGGACATGCTACCCATGGATACGACCTTTGGTACCCTCAATTCTATAATATTTGAAAAGATTTATAATCAGGTGAATTCAAGTAGTATTTGTTTTCATTGTCATATTTATGAAGAGGCGGAGCTACTACTATCTTGTCTCGTTTTATTACGTAGGCATCTTGTCGAGCTTTTCAAGTCCAAGGTCAAGATGAGATACGATGGAGCCGAACGGGAGGGCCAACAAGAATCAAGCATTCATACAGCTGAGAGGGAAGGATTTCAAGTGTACTTTCCAACAAATCAAACGGCACATGATTCGGAGCTTGCTAGAGAAAAATATCACGAATTAAAGTTGAATCCGATTCGGGTCCGAGCTGTCAGGACCCGAATTTGTTTTAATCACCCAGGCCGCATCCGGAGTCGAAATCAAGCAAACAAGTACTTGTTGGAAAGATAATTACAAGAACTTTCCAAAGGATCCAGCCCCACAAGTAGATTTGACGCGTGCTGACCGTGGAGGACAAAACAAGCTGACGGATCTGTTTTTTCGGTTTCCTAAAGAGTTGTAGTTTGTCAGGGAAGTTAATGATAGAGTTGGATTTCGGCCTCCTTACTCAAGGTGGACGACAATCTCTCTCCCTCCTCCTTTATATACCCCACGAGCCCCCCTAAGAAGCTTTTGGTTTTGATTAGTTAAAAGTTAGCCATCGCTACTACTTCGTGTAATCGCGTGTGTCGGTTAGACCACCTGTTTTACCGCTTTCGGAACTCCAACTTATCGTCTCGTTGAGACATTTATTTGATATAGTATATTCGCAATTTTAGATTGCATCCGCTTTTTATCTTGTTCTTGCTTGTTCTTCGATTGCTTGCAGGAACAAAGACCTTCATGGTCAGGTTGATCGTGCCCCTCCGTGATCAATAACCCTCTGGAGTTGGTGTATCGATTGCTAAGGCGCTGCGTTCTACTAGTCGGATCGTCAACGTCACCTCCTACCCAAATCGAGAGTTACCAATCTCATCGAAAGATCAGGCCACCCTGAGGCTATCACCGGGAAGCGGAGACGCGCCCCGCTCCTCGGGGCAGGCAGAAAACCCTCCCCCAGGGAGGGCAAGGAGGAGGGGATCCTGAGGGGTCCTCGGATTCGTCACCAACCATCACGTGGGGTCACGTGCACGGCGTCCTGAACGCCTGCCAACAGGAGGATCTCCGCCAGTGCCTAGAGCGCCGGCGCCGGCGCGAGGTAGAGCGCCAGTGCCCGGAGGAGCAGGAGGATGCTCCCATGGGCGCCGAGGATGGCTGCACCACGTTCACCCGCGAGCTGCGTCGGGTGACATGGCCCCGCATGTTCCGAGCACCGACGCTCGGGACATACGAGGGGTCCGTGAACCCCAAGGATTTTCTGCACAAGTCAAAAGTACCTCAGTAATCTACTCTATAATATGTTTAATGTGCTCTGTCACACGTGGCTCACAAGTAGGAGGTAACCACTGCAGCTCAGCCATGTCAACAAGAAACTCATTTATGAATCAGGTACGCTACACCAAATTTATATAAAATAAACACCAAAATTGGGAGAGTGAGAGAGAGAGGGGCTACCGATTGGGGATTTCAGGCCGACAATTGACTTGAAGATTGAACAGCACCACAGTCAAATTGAAGATTGGAGAAATTTGGGGAGTCCGCCAGTCGGAGGAGACGACGAGTGGGCGACGGGTGACTACCGGACAGCGATTATGTGCTGCCGCGCTAGGCCGACGGCGAACGTGAATCCCTGACCTAGCGAGCGGGGCCAACACGAGCCAGGGAGCCGGACAATGGAGGAGGCGTGGGGCTGGGTGGAGGCGAGGAGGCGGGCGGCGGGCAGCACTGCAGCAGAACCGTGCGGTGGCCGGCGGCGTTGCGTTGCACTTCTGCTTTCTCTCGATCTCCCGTCCATGATTTAGTTTGCTCCTGCGAATCTCTTATTGAGGGGCCGAGCTGGGCCTGGTGCTTCCCGGGCTGTAGCACCAGTCCAGCAAAATAGGATAAAACAACAGGCAAAAAAAAAAGAAATGAGGCCAGTCAAGATTTGTTAGCCCATTAGTACCACCAGGCCCATGGAAGCACCATTTAGCCCAGGGAGCACCAGGCCTGCTCGAAGCCAAGCCTGAGCCGCGCATGAGCAGTCCTTCGCACGACTGCAGTCAATCGATCCTGAAGCCTCATATCTTCTATGAAAAGGAATGTACGGACTTGCTAGGCACATCTTCGATCCGAAACTTCATATCTTTTGCGAAACAAGACAGACCACTTGTACGGACTCGCTAGGCATGGTCCCTCATTAGGACGAACTATTCGGCCAAATTGGAGTCGGTGCAAAACTTCTACTCGGGTCCATTTGGGGTCTTAGGATGAGGACACCAAACAAAGCTACTCATCAAAGCGAAACAAGACTAGACCACTTGTGCGGACTCGCTAGGCATCCTCCCTCACTAGGACGGACAATTTGGCCAAATCGGAGTCGGTGCTAAACTTTAATCCGGAACGTGTCCATTTGAGGTAATAGGATGAGCACACCAAACAAAGCTACTCATCGAAGCGAAACAACACTACACCACTTGTACAGACTTGCTATGCATGGTCCCTCACTAAGACAAACAATTCGGCGAAATCGGAGTCGGTGCTAGACTTATACTCGAACTCGGGTCCATTTGGGGTACTAGGGTGAGCAGACCAATCAATTTGGGGTACTAGGATGAGCAGACCAATCAAATCTACTGATGAGGGCATCCCTAGTCCTTTGTCATCTTTGCCTAATGATGATCTTCCTGTTCAAGATAAACCCAATGATCTACGCATTGGACCAGTTACACGAGCACGTGCCAAGTTATTAGAACAACAGGTGAACTCACTCCTAGCTGCACCTAATGTTTATATTGATGAGAATTTTATACTGCCTAAGGCTTTGTATCTTTGTGTGATCAGGTTTGAGGCTGAGGCAACCGTGGAGCGTGGAGGAGAGGAGGTCGCGTGCGAGGATCATCAAGTGCTGTTATCCAACATCAAGATATGCGCGAGGGATGAGAGGGAGGCAGGCGCACCACAAATGAAGATGGAGGATACAAAATGCTAGAAGAGCAACTTGTGAGCAAGGGGCAGCCAACGACAAGAATGATCTGCTCACCACAAGTTGAGTACGAGTACGAAGCGCACCAGGACAGCCTACGACGAGTCCGACACGTCTAAGGGGCGCCCGGACCTGCGAGTCCTAATTTAAGCCAAGTCCTATTCGGATTGGTTGTATGTGTTTAAGTCGAACCTAGTTTGAGTCTGAGTCCGTTTGTGTGTTTGGCTGCCCCTCGCCTATATATACAAGGGGTACGCCTAGGGTTAGGGTTAGACCACGTTTTAACTATTTTCGAGACTCTTGTTGATTGCGAGAAGCATTCATCTGGAATCATACACACCATATTCGTTTCGATAGGGTGTTTGTTATTTACTGAAAGTTCGAGCGTAAATCTGTCGTTCCGCTGGGAATTGAAAGATTGCGAAACCGCTTGTGGTCGGCGGACTAGTGCGCAAGCGTGTGGTGTTGCGAATTTCCATTGGGTTGCAAGTTCGTCGTGCGGCGACGGATGAACGGCTGGAAGATTTGTAGAATCATATAAGTTATCCACGTTGCTCTCTGAGAAGATCGGGGCACCCCTTATCAGCTACTCATCAAATTGAAATAAGACTACACCACTTGTACGGACTCGCTAGACATGGTCCCTCACTAGAACGGACAATTTGGCCAAATCGGAATCAGTGCTAAACTTTTATCCGGAACTGGTCCGTTTGGCGTTATAAGATGAGCACACCAAACAAAACTACTCATCAAAGCGAAACAAGACTAGACCACTTGTACGGACTCGCTAGGCATGGTCCCTCACGAGGACGGACAATTCGACCAAATTCGAGTCGATGCTACACTTTGATCCTCAACTGTCAATTTGAGGTACTAAGATGATCACACCAATCAAACATGCTCATTGAGCGAAACAAGACAGACCACTTGTATGGAGTCGTTAGGCATGGTCCCTCATTAGGACGGACAATTCAGCCAAATCGGAATCGGTGCTAAACTTCTACTCGGACTCGGGTCCATTCAGGGTACTAGGATGAGGACACCAAACAAAGTTACTCATTGAAATGAAACAAGACTGGACTACTTGTATGGACTCGCTAGGTATGGTCCCTCACTAGGGCGGACAATTCGGCCAAATCGGAGTCGGTGCTAAACATTGATCCGTAACGGGTCCGTTTGGCGTTATAAGATGAGCACACAAACCAAAGCTACTCATCAAAGTGAAACAAGACTATGCCACTTGTACAGACTCGCTAGGTATGGTCCCTCACTTGGACGGACAATTCGGCCAAATCAAAGTCGGTGCTAAACTTTGATCCGGAATGTGTCCATTTGAGATACTAGGATGAGCACACCAATCAAAGCTACTCATAGAAGCTAAACAAGACAAACCACTTGTACGGACTCGCTAGGCATGGTCCCTCATTAGGACGGACAATTCGGCCAAATCGAAGTCGGTGCTGAACTTCTACTCGGACTCGGGTCCATTTGGTATCCTAGGATGAGCACAACAAACAAAACTACTCATCAAAGCGAAACAAGACTAGACCACTTGTACGGACTCGCTAGGGATGGCCCCTCACTAGGACGGACAATTCGTGCAAATCGGAGTCGGTGCTAAACTTAGATCCGAAACCGGTCCGTTTGGCATTATAAGATGATTACACCAAACAAAGCTAATCATCGAAGCGAAACAAGACTAGACCACTTGTACGGACTCACTAGGCATGGTCCCTCACTTGGACGGACAATTCGGCCAAATTGGAGTCGGTGCTAAACTTTGATCTGGAACGTGGACTGCAGGCTTATTTCAGGAATTTGCAGGGGTTTCTTTGCAAAAAAGCCGGCGCCAATTAATTAGGGACGAAGGGAGTAGAAGACAAGTAAACTCGTTTAAACTGATTCTATCTTATCTCTAGTCCCAACCATATTATATCTCTAACATTACCCCTCGGTCGTAGCGGGAGCGAAGCGGACGGTTGCGACTAGATTTGAAGTCTTGTGCTTCCGTCGTCTTCTCTGCTTCGCCATCATCAACTGCGTCTCTGATGAACAGGTCCGTCACCTAGGGCGGTGTCTGCCGTCTCCTTCTGGTGCCGTCCCTTGTCTCTCCTCTATTCCCTCCCGCAGTCATAGCAGGAGTGTCGTGGACGCTAGTGACGACGCAGATCCTTTGACTGGAGTTGTTGCCGATGAGTAACTGTAGACGTCGTAGCCCATGATGTCGATGTCGAGGTAGCCGTAGTCGAGGTAGTCGTGGTCGAAGTAGTAGTCGTCGTAGCACATAGCAAGAGGTGCAAAAAAAATGCGCTATGATATAGAGATGGAGCTGCAATCGAAGACGATGCACCTTTCAGATGTCAGAGGGTGTCGTTGGAGGCGTCGTGCGGATGTCAGAGAACGCGTCGAAGGAGATGAGACCACCAGTTTTGCCAAAACAGGCAAAACTGGTGCGAACCCATCGAGCACACATCAGTTTTGCGAGGACTGTGTGTGCCGTGCAACCACCAGCTTTGCCAGAACTGGAGGGGAGTCATCACAATTAGTGATATTGGTGTTGATGCAGTCGAAGCCGTCGGAGATGCGGGGATGCTGTCGTCGGTGAAGCAAACGCGAGAATGCCGTTATCGATGAAACGTCTTGCAGTTGAACCGCCAGAGGACGCGGGAGATGCCCATCTGTGTGGACGAAGTGGCGGCGGCTGGTTGACGATGATTCTTGATGAAGACCTTTGACGATGAACTGTCGGTGATGGCGTATCAGCGAGCATGTCGACAATGATCTATCACTCAAAGGCGTCCCTTTTGGCAACGACGTGTCGATGCCATGTCGTGCCGTGTCTGAGAAGTCGATGAATATTGCATCTCGCTTCACACCGGCCTGGCGTGTGGATGGATGTGTTGATGTAGCTTCTCATATATGATCGACTCGTAGTGCATGTAGCTCGTGGCTGGTCGTGATGTAGTCATACAGTCTGACGAAGACGTGATATTGCTCCGTGCAAAAGTTGTTGTAGATCGCTGGTGTGGACGTCCGCCTGGTGTAGCCGATCAGGAGACTTTTGTTGTCCAGGAGTTGACACAGATCGGTCTGGGTGTCGTGTTGTGCTTCTGGTCGTGGATGAAGGAGCTGACCGAGCGCGTTAAGGAAGCTGGTGCCATTCCCGGATCGAAGCTAGGCTTGTGTATCTCCCTGGCCTGCTCACCTTGAGCCTTCAATCAGCCACGGGTGCATATGCATGCAAATCCATCCAGCCACATGCATTAGCTGACCTTGCATATGCAGATCGGATCCAGCCGTCTTGGCTAGACTGCGTGTCAAGGTGTCGCTCGCTCGTGATGCGTGGAGTAGGCCGGAGCATGTGCAGCGTCGGAGAAGGCGTCATGCCAATCACTGCTCGTGTGGAGCCGATGCGTTGCACCGGGTCACAGACGAGGGTTTCGATCGTGAAGATGGAGATCGTCGGGTTAATTTGTGGCTAAAGGAGGATAATCAATCTACTAATGAAATTGGAGATTGGAAATTTGCCTAATCTATAGAAAGCAATCTAATCTACTGGATCGGAACGAAATTGGACGGGAGCCCTCCGGGGAGACTAAGGATGACGATCTCCCCGGAGGCAGCATGATGCGGAAGGTGTGGTAAGGATCGGCAATGTTAGTCTAACCGCTCTGATACCATGTACAAAGATGGGATTGGAACCTAATTGTACTAATTGTATTCCACGATATTTCTGATGTTGTATTGATCTGATCCTCGTATGGGGTATATATAGAGGTACAACGGGGGAGATAGACTTGGAGTACAAGACAAGTAATCTTGTTTAAACTGATTCTATCTTATCTCTAATCCTAACCATATTATATCTCTAACAAGGATGAGCATGGGAGAGAGAGATGGCGACGGTGAGAGAATGAAAGAGAAGGCAGCTGGTGAGAAGAACGAGAGAGAAGGAGGCGGAACAAGATGATTCTAGCTAGTTTTCCAAGGAACGGGTTTGTTCCGAATCTTGGGGGAATATTCCTCTCGGAGGAACCATTTGGTTCCATTCTATTTTGATGTATTCTTTCAACCAAAAAAGGAATCATCTTTAAAAGTGGAACTGTTCAATTACATTCCACTTCGCTCTCAGAACCAAACACTGACTTAAACTCCCTTCGGTTGAGCTGCGTTCGATTTGGCTTGATCTGGCTGTTTTTGTCTTGCGGTGGTTGGATTTGGCAGCGTTTCCGGTCCGTGTTCTTCTCCGTACGGTTGATTTCGATTGTTGTTGGGCAGTTCGTTCTTGCAGGTCTCCACCGGACCCGTCATCGCTCCGGCGGCCTCTGCCCGCGCAGGTGGCGGCCTCTATTCCTGTGAAATCATATGTGATGTGTAACATTGGCAAGTATTTTAGATGAAACATTGATGTGGATACTATGGATAATATAGATACTTATGTGATGACATGAATCTTGTTTTGGACTTAGTGATTTGCTATTGGTGTGTTGATCCATTAAATTCTTATGTGAAAACATGATGTGAGTTGTGTGGAACTTACCCTGGAGTCAAGTCGTGGACTTGTACTCGTACTGGTTATTTGTGTGTTCACTTTCAGGTGTTGCCGGAGCTAGAGGAACGTTGTCGATGACGGGATCGAGGGACGAAGCTTGGGAGAAGCTGAGGTCGAGGGATCAAGGTCATGCGGAACGTTCGTGTGAAGGAACAATGAAAGTGAAGGCTACGATGATCCGGGATGGCACCGGTTTGTCGTACGTTGTTTATACCGGAGATGTATGGTATTGGAGATATTCGACACGTGATGGTCGAGTTTTGAAGACATCACAAGAAGAGTGGATGGCATGGAGTGGCATCGACGTGAAGACATGTAGGTCCAGCCGTGGCTGTATGAGAGCTGTTTAAAGATTAAACAGTAGCGTCATCAAGAAGGCGTCTGATGGAAAAGTGGTCCAGATAAAAGTTGTGCGCGTCGTCGATACGAACAACTGTTTTCTTTTGGAGTCATCTCAATCCGAGGTCGTATGCGGGCCCCACGGACAGAATACCGACCGGAACAGAGGAGTGCGTGTTGGATTCGGACTCGGTTTAGGGTCGCGAATTTTCTCTTATAAAATAGAGGGCGTCTAGGCTAGTGTTTCAGCAAGGACGTGAGGGAACTCAGAGCTTTGGATCTAGATCAATCCTTGGAGAGTTATTGGATGCATGGTTGCATCTTTTGTAATCAATCGACATCATTGCAATAAAAAGATTCGTTGCGGTGTCATCTCTGTTCTTCTCGGATCTTCGTGGATTCTTCGTGCTAGATCTTTAACACTTTGCCGCAGGTTTATCATGAGTTCATAATACTTTGCTGCAGTTTTACCACGAGATCAAAGAATGATCGCGATTACTTCATCTTTCTTGTTATTCCTCGAAATTGATTATAGATTAATTCTCATAACTTTCTGTCAGCTGTTACTGTTTTGATCATATCTTTTGATTGGTACGTCCGATTGAGCTGATTCTTGTTGCATTGGATAGATAATTTCAATACCTTTCTTTTGCGTACTCAAATGTAATTTTGGTCCAGCCTATCTAAAGTTACATTGGATTTACTATCACGAACAGATTAGGGTTTTAGGGATTGAACTTTCGGGAAAAGTTTTAATTTGCTTGCGCACAATCATTCACCCGCCCCCCTCTGATTGCCTATCTCGATCTCACAATTGGTATCAGAGCAAGGTCTCTCTAATTTGTGTTAACCGGTTGATTAGACTTGCTAGATATGGATAGGTATTCTACCAAACTCTGTGTGTTCGATGGTGTTGATTTTCAGTTTTGGAAGGCGAAGATGAAGGCATACATCATGGCACAAAGCTACGCCATATGGGAGAAGGTCGCCAAGCCCTACGAGCTTCCCGCGGACGATGCGATCACACCAACAAACTCGGTCCACGTGGAGAACAACTACAAGGTGAGGAACTAGATCATCCAAGGTCTACAACGAAGTGACTTCGACCGTGTCGCTCACCTTGCATCCGCTCATGAGGTATGGAACGCACTTTGTAGTTATCATGAAGGATCAAACTCTGTTAAGGAGGTGCGTCAGGAGTACAAAAAGGAGTACATGAGATTTGAGATGAATACACGTGAATCTTTGGATGAATTCTTTGCACGCTTTAATAAGATTCTCAGCAACTTAAGTGCATTAGGTGTTACCTATACTGATGCTGACGCTTCTAGACAACTTTTAAGTGCTTTAGATATGTTCATATGGGAGATGAAAGTTACATCTATTAGAGAATCTACAGTCATGAGCACACTTACACTTGATATTTTATACTCAAAACTGAAGACTCATGAATTAGATGTTCTTGCTAGGGGAACCGGTTCCAAATCAATTGCACTTGTTTCTAACCCTAGCCGCTCTAATGATAATACTTCTTCATATTGCTATGCTCTGTCTTTTTTGTCTCAACTAACTGATGAACAGCTAGAGCAATACCCAAAGGAAGAATTGGCACTCCTCACCTCTCGTTTTACACGTGCCCTGCAAAATGTTCGTTCAAGGAAGAGATGTGGGAACAATGCTCCAAGGTGCTTTGAATGTGGTGATTTAAATCACTTTCGCCAAAATTGTCCCAAATTCTTATCCAAGATGACGAAAGAAGAAAATGGGGAGGACAAGAAGAAGAAGCGCCCCTTCAACATCAAGAATAAAAAGAGGGGCGACTTTGCTCGAGCGGTGGCCCACAGTATTTTCTCTGTAATCAATGAATATGGTGAACCATGCTTGAGTGATGTGGATATCGAGTCTGATGAAGATGATGCATCCAAAGGCAAGCGCGACATTAATGGGATGTGTCTTATGGCTTGCAACAAGAGTACTACCTCCTGCGACGACTACGACAGTGACAGCAACAATGAGGTAGAACTTTCTTATGATGAATTACTTAAAAGTGCTAGGAAATTGAGTTCCTTGCTTGATCATGCTACTAAAAGAAATATGACTTGAAAATTGCATCCTTGAATTTTGAAATTACTAAACATAAGTCTATGATTCCTGATGATGATTCCTGCAAGTCTTGTGATTCTATATATTCTGAGCTTACCTCTTTGCGTTCTATTCATGATGATACTCTTGATAAGCTTAGAGTTGCATTAGAAAACAATGAGAAACCTATTGTGCATAAACGTAAACAAATTAATGATGATAGCATGGATACTTCTGATTTGAAAGATTCAACTTCTTGTAATAATTGTCATATTCTTGAATTGAAGTTGAAAGATGCAAATGCTAGGGTTTCTTATGTTGAAAATGCTTTATATATCCATGAGGTTTCTTTGTGCGCTAATTGTAGAAGTGGAAAACAAATCATGGATGGTGCTTGTGATAATTGTATTGCCCTGTCTCATTAAGTTAATTATTTACAAGCATCTTTGCAGAAATTTTCTAATGGGCACAAAAATCTGAATATAATCTTAGATTAGTCTCAAGTGAGTAAAAATAAGACCGGACTTGGTTCTAATACACATGCTCATTTTAAGGCTAATCCACCCACTATTGTTAAGTCACTTGGCAATGGAATTTTTGAAACATCTAACAAGCCAACCAATGTGATTTTTAAATCTGCCGGCATCATGTCTAATGATACTTCAACAAGTGCAAATGTAGGTCATACATCACATGCTAAACCATGGTGTAGGTTTTTGTTTTAGACTAGCTAGAGTAATTAAAAAAGAAAGAAAACAAGCTAGATCTAATTTCTTCAAGTCACATTATGCTCATGATAAAATTATTACTCCCTGTTATGTGCCTACGGTGAATGTTTCACCTTCCGTTTCAATTTGCACGAGACATGTACAATCTGTCCCAATGTATAAGGATACTCGTGCTTTGCCTACTCGTCGTGTATCTCAGTACTGGATACCTAAAAGTTTTTTTATCTAACCCCAGTACGAAGATCTCGGCATGTGTTTGTTGTTTGTAGGCATTCGCTTGAGGAAGGGGAACATATGGCTAGTGGACTCCGGTTGTTCTCGTCGCATGACCGGTGATAAAAATTGGTTCTCCTCCCTCACACATGCATCTCGGGCTAAATGAAAGTGCAACTTATGGAGATGCTCATATTTCTACTTTTCTGGCGAAAGTTCTCTTATTTGTAATGCAGGAACATATGTTCAGGGGGAGGAAATATTTTTAGAACCCTTATTGGTGCACGTTGCGTATTAAAAACAAACAAAATAAGGATAGTGTTATTTCTCGCAACAAAGCTAGGTTTCAAGCTTCCCCAAGCGCATCACATCTACAAGTTGTCAAAAGGATTTTCAGATATCTTTTGGCATTAGGCTTCTGCTTCCTCTAGTATTATATTGCGTGCATTTACGGATGCTGATTTTGGAGGTTGTAGAATTGATAGAAAGAGTACATCTGGTACATGCTTATATTTGGTGATTCTTTAGTACTTTGCTCTTCTAAGAAATAAAGTTCGGTTGCACAATCTACTGCTGAAAGTGAATATGTAGCTGCTGCTTGCTGTTGCTCACAGATTTTATGGATAATAGCTACAATGAAAGATTATGGGGTTACTTTAGAAAGTGCACCACTTTATTGTGATAACACTAGTGCTACATGTATTGCTAAAAACCCGGTGCAACATTCTAGAACTAAGCACATAGATATAAGATATCATTTTCTTGGAGATCATGTTGAAAAACAAAATGTTGTGCTCAACTTTATAGATACTGAACGTCAATTGGCAAGCATTTTTACTAAACTATTGGATTCTTCTCGGTTTGCTTTTCTTCGAGGTGAACTTGGAGTAATCAAACCATACGGGATGGTTTGAGGGGGAGGTTGTTCTTCTTGTACGATATGTAAAAAATCTTTTCAGTTGCTTCTTTTTCGTTCTTTTATCTTTAATAAATAAAAAATCTGAAAAAGTAATGAGCAACCACGTTTATGTTTTGAGGACATTGTCATTTTATATGTATGCTCGTCTGAAGTAGTCTATCACATGACTTCTAATACGAATGATAACTTGAACTAAATTTTGTCATGGTTAAACTTTGTTAGCTCTTTTGGTCTTGGATACTTAATTACTAGTAATGATGAAAATATAATGGTATCAAGGTTCCAAATATACAAAGACACGTGGTGTCAAGCAATTTTTACTAAATAAATGCCAATCTTGCTCTACATCTTCATGAGACTGCTTACCATTGCACCTTGGTATGAACTTGGAAGTTGCTGTGTTTATTGAAACCTTTGTCTTAAGCTTCTGATTGCTTACCATTTGCCTTAAGCTTCTGATTGTTAATCATTGCACTTTGGACATAGGCTTGGCATGGTGTTTTAAATATAGGCTTGACAAGGTTGAGTTGACTTGGCATATAAATTCAATGAAAATAAATGTTTTGCTTTTATAAAGTGCTCTGTTTAATGTAATGTGCTGCAAGTTATTTTGTATACAAGTACTGATGTAGTTGACAGAGGGAGACCATGTCTTGCAATAAATCGTAACAATACTTGATTTTTAGTCATGTGTAGATTACATCATACTGACTTTTTACATAACTTGGATGCACAACTATCATGTTCATGATGTTTCATAATGCTTATTACAACAAAGAAAAATGAAATATGAAAAAATAAACAAAAAAAATCGTTTTTATTTTAAAGAAACATTTTTTGAAGCGGGGGAAATATTTTTGTGTGCTTTTGATGAAATTCATTGTCAAAGGGGGAGAGATTTCAACACATGTACATACCATATTTTACCAATATTTTGGTGTTTATTGGTGTTTCTCCAACATTTTGATGTTTTTCGTTTTCTTTTCAAAACCTTGAAAATCTGAGAGTTAAGTGAATGTGTGTGCCAATCAATGTTCAATGTCTAGTGTTAAGGAGATGTTGCCAGTGTTTTCATCAAGGGGGAGATTGTGAAATCATATGTGATGTGTAACATTTTTTTCTCACCAAAAACAGTAGGAGAGGCTCCTACTGCTAGTAAGATTATTAATGTGATGTGTAACATATTTACAAATGTACAAATAGGAGCATTCCCCTATTTTATTCAGAAAAGATCTATCAAACTAGTAAGAGAAGGAGAAAGGGATTGAGACACCCTACAGCCTAGTAGAGATAAATCTGATTTGAACTTAACTAACCGACCCTGGAAATTGGCTCTCTCCCCTTGAAAATGAGTTTATTTCTGATTTTCCAGATATTCCAAGCAGCTAACGAAAACACCTCAAAAAAGAGATGGTTATTAAATCTTCTTTTGATCTCAGGAAGAGCTTCAATGCAAGTAGAATTTCTTGGCCAGTTTATACCAATGTGTCTCCAACACCTTTGACTGAATGGACACTCCAAGAAGAGGTGATTCAAGGTTTCTTCACTTCCAGTGTTACAAAGCACACAATTCAAACTTGAATCAATATTAAAGTGTCTCCTAGAGAGCATATTTCTGGTGTTCAATCTGTCACTAAGAAGAAGCCAAGCAAAAACCTTCACCTTTAGAGTATTTTTAGATTTCCAAATCCACTTAAAAGGGGCAGGTGTGATGATCCTGGAGTAACAAAGCTTATAGAATTTGCTTGATGAAAAGGTAGTACCCCAAGTTGGCAGCCAGAGATCATTTCTGAGAGCTGAAATATCAGCATGAATTATTAACTCATCTAGGACATGCATTTCCTCAAGAGCTTCTGGAGAAATTGGAGTTAAAAATCCTGCAGCAACTGAGCCAAGGTAGCAATATTTCTCAATAGACATATCTTCATCTCTCGCATAGGAATAAAGGCAGGCCAATTTTCTGGAGATTATTTCCTCTTTGTACCAAGAATCCTTCCATAAGAGAACCGTGTCACCATTTCCTGGCTTACAAGAAGAAATACCCCTAAAGAGGGGAATTAATTTCAGAATAGCCTTCCACCAAAATGAACCCACTGGACTCATGGCCTGAGGGACACCCTGTTGATAATATGTCTCCCATAATAAAGTAACCCATGGGATATCATCCTTGTTAAAAAATTTAAAAAGATGTTTGAGCAATAATCCTTGATTCTGCAATCTAAGATTAAAGACTCCCAAACCACCATGTTTCTTAGGTCGACACACCTTATCCAAAGCAACCAGAGCATTATTAGAATCCCCATTAGCAGTTTTCTTACTCCATAGACATCTTCTTCTAATCTTATCAATTTGATCCACAATTTTGAAAGGAAGTTGATCCCTCGACCATCACGTGCTAATCTTATTAATGTGATGTGTAACATTGGCAAGTGTTTTAGATGAAACATTGATGTGGATACTTTGGATAATATAGATACTTATGTGATGACACAAAACTCCTTGAGATGAAAGAATGCGATGCACCGGTATCAAACAGTACGAGTGCTTCAAAAGAATTTAGGCGGAAGGTGCCGATTACGATACCTTGTTCCTCCGTGATTTCCTCCACGTTGATATGGTTCACATTGCCCTTCTGGAATGGGTTAGGCTTTGCTCCAGCCTCATTGAACTTCTCAGGACAATCATTGGAATAGTGCCCCATCTTGTGACACTTAAAGCATTGCACTTGGCTCAGATCCCTGCCAGTGGTGCGGTTCTGCCCTGGGTTGCCGCCATTGTTATGGCCACTGCCCTTGTTGTTGTTGATCCTTGGATGCTGGTGCTGGTGGTTCCGGCTGCCATTACCTCCCTGGTGGTGGTGGTGTCCTTGACCTCCATGGCGGTGATGGTGTCCACTCCCTCCATGGTGATTCTGGTGGTTGTTACCATGCTTAACCATCGAGGAGCTGCCACTACCCTTGGACGAGGTGTGCGGCTTTTGGTGTGGACCAGCGTGGTTATTGCCATGGTGAGGCCTCTTCTTCCTGTTTTCCATCTGATTCTGCTTGTTTTCAAGGATGATGGCTTTACCATGAGGGACTGGTAGGTAGGGATGTAAATGACTGCCAGTTAAACGGCGAGTTCGTCGTTCAAGCCATCCAAGAACCTTTCCCCGCGTTTTGCATCAGTGTTGACATCGTCCAGGGCATAGCGAGACAACTTGTTGAAAGCCTCGATATATTCTGACACGGTCCTGTTCCCTTGCCTCAGTTTGTGTAATTCCCTCTTCTTTAAGCTCAGCACGCCCGCAGAGATGTGGGCGGTACGGAAGGCATCTTGGAACATTTCCCATGTGACCTCCTCCATTTGTAATCTAATAGGTCTCCCACCAAGCTACGACAGGTCCTTCAAGTAGGTGAGCAGCAAATCTCACCTTGTTAGCTTCAGTGCAGCCAACTGTTACTAGGCATTTGCTCACAGAACGGAGCCAATCATCAGCCACAATCGGTTCCGAGGAGCTGGTGAAAGTAGGTGGGCGCAACCTCAGATATCTGGTTAACATGTCCACTTGAGGTGGTGGGTTGGTGATACGGGTGCGGGTGGCCCGATCTTTCGATGAGATTGGTAACTCTCGATTTGGGTAGGAGGTGACGTTGACGATCCGACTACGGCCTAGGAGGCAGCGCCTTAGCAATCGATACACCAACTCCAAAGGGTTATTGATCACGCGGGGGCACGATCAACCTGACCACGAAGGTCTTTGTTCCTGCAAGCAATCGAAGAACAAGCAAGAACAAGATAAATAGCGGATGCAATCTAAAATTGCGAATATACTATATCAAACCAATGTCTCAACGAGACGATAAGTTGGGGTTCCGAAAGCGGTAAAACAGGTGGTCTAACCGACACACGCGATTACACGAAGTAGTAGCGATGGCTAACTTTTAACTAAACAAAACCCAAGGCTCCTTAGGGGGGCTCATGGGGTATATAAAGGAGGAGGGAGAGATATTTTCGTCCACCTTGAATAAGGAGTCCGAAATCCCACTCTATCTCTAACTTTCCTAACAAACTACAACTCTTTAGGAAACAGAAAAACAGATCCGTCATCTTGTTTTGTCCGCCACGGTCAGCACGAGTCGAATCTCTTGATGGGGCCAGATCCCTTGGAAAGGTCTTGTAATTACCTTTCCAACAAGTACTTGTTTGCTTGATTTGGACTCCGGATGCGGCCTGGGTGATTAAAACAAATTCGGGTCTCCTGGCAGCTCGGACCCGAATCGGATTCCACTTTAATTCGTGATGTCTTTCTCTAGCAAGCTCCGAATCATGTGCCGTTTGATTTCTTGGAAAGTAGACTTGATAGGCTTCACTTTGAATCTCCCTTTGCAGGCTATCACACTTCATCTTCACTTTGGATTTGTAAAGTTCATTAAGATGCCTACATAATAAGATTACACAAGATAGTAGCTCCGCCTCATTGCAAGTAACATATTGAAAACATTTTGTAATTGAATTCACCTGATTATAATTGTTATTAGATACACCAACAATTAGGGTTCTAATGGTCGTATCCATGGTGATCATGTCCATATCATCCTCCCTTTCTTGAAAGAAAAGCCGTCCTCGGCGTCGTTTGTGCTGAAAAGAGACTGACAAAATAGACAAAGTGTGTGCATGGTATATGTATATGTCATCAATTTTAACTCCACTCCCATGCTGCACATTCGATGTTTCACGTAAATAAAACTCATAATAGTGCAAAAAATTAATAGTCATATTCCAACAGCAAGTATCACATTTTAATTTGTAATTCTCATCATTAAACGATCCTAATGTAGGTGAACAATAATTCAGAATTCCCAAATGGCGAGCTACAATATGCGTCAATGTGCAATCATGCCATAAGTTATTTGTCGTACAACTATCACCAATATTAGAGGTCATATCAAAATGATTGAGCATACACAAAATATTGTTGTCTCTCAAATCAAGAAAGTTGTCACAAGCAATGCAAATCTGATGCACCAAAACTTTATTGTTGACATCATGTTCTCCAATTAATTGAATAGTGTATCCATGGGCATTAGCAAAAGATTTTGAAATTGTTAACTCAGAAACTTTATCCATTGCATGTGACAAATATATAGGTGTATCAAGTGTAATATAACACAAAGAATTAATAGGTGGATCCTTATCAATCACTCCATGTCTAATCAACTCGAAACAACCTAAATCAAATTTATCTATCTCACTTGTTTCTCCCAAAACATTAGTTCTTTCCTCACATGATTCGTTCTCATCAATATCAAAATCAATTTGTGCACTCAAATCATTAGAAGAATTAATTTCAGTAGTAGGTGCACTTGAATCACCATGTACGACAATAATTTCACATGGTGCAGAAAATTCAACAGGTATCACATTTATTTCATCACATGCCCTTTTTAGTTCAGCAACACAATCCTCTGTATCACTACCTTGTGGGCTCGACTCATTTGTAGTAGACCCTCGCTGTAATTTCCTCTCAACTTTACGAGCAAGATTAAGCAAACACAAAAGAGAGTCGTATTTTCCATATTCAATCATGTAAGAAATATCAAAGTTAAGCCCACAATAAAACCTATCCATTTTTCTTTGTTCGGTTTCATCTAAACCAGATCGCAAGGTTATAATTTGGAACTCATTGTAGTAATCATCAACAGTTTTATCATCTTGTGCCAAACGTCGTAATTTTGAACGCAAGTTAAAAGCATAACTAAAAGGGACATATTTTTCTCTCATGATTTTCTTCATATCAACCCAAGTGTGGGGAATTTTCTTTTCTCTAACTATCTCATTCCACCAAGATAAAGCAGCAAAAGTAAATTTACTACTAGCAATTTGAACCTTACGACTATCTAGTACATCGAAGCATGTGAACTGTTCAGTTAAAGCTAGCTCCCAATCTATATACGTTTCAGCATCATTTTCCCCCTCAAAGAAAGGTACACACAATTTAATTGTATTAGAAGGATTGTTTTGTACCGTTGCCGTGGCATTATCAACAAGAGACGTGGAAGATGGCCGTGGTGAAAAGCACTCATCGCGGTCACGGGATAGCATCGGTCTAGTTGCCATGCTTCGTGTAAGTCCTGTCATGGTTAGTAGAAAACAAGAAACAAAACACAGTAATATGTTCCTATCAACTACTAGGATGTGGCTACAAGTCGCTCAACTCTCAAGCTAAAAATCAAGTTCTTACAAGTTCTTACCATGCAAAACAGGAAGGTGATGGCCAGCGGCGTGACCAAGCCCTCCGAATATTAAATGTATCAATGCCTCGGTAACAAACCAACCTAGGTGTAGAATCTGTGGAGCTTGGAGGCTTTTGTGAGTAGCAAGGAATAGCAAATAATCAAATCAGCAATGCAAAGTTGAAAATATGCTCAATAATGCTAGTCCTAGCTGCTGGAGTCGATAAGAACGAATTACAGAAATAATCTAAGCCTAGATACTGAAAAAGGTAGGATAGAAAGATGGCACAACAAGTAAATCCCTGGGATTTTTTTTCTTTTTTTTTTCTTTTTGTGGCCTTCTGTTTGGCTTCTTATTCTTTTCTTCTTCTTTTTTTCTTTTTTCTTTTTTAACCCCAGAAACTCACGCAAAAGAAGGACCGGAAAACTGTACGTCGGTCTGCCGAAGAACAGCAAAGGCTGCAGTAAGAAAAATTCAGAAAAATATGAAAAAATATGGGTTAGAAGCGTATCAAAACAAGCTTTCCAACAAGTGCAAGATCACTCGAAATGGAGGTCGGACGGTGGAGAAAACTGAGATATACTGCGCTGCCCTGGTGCCGTAAAACGGGTGCAGAAACTTTGGAGCTCGAAAAGTCCACCTTAGATGCCGAATTTGAGGGTCAAAGTGCAGGGCGGCGCCCTGGATATTTCCTGATGTGCCTCGTCGTGAGCTTTCCAAAAAGTCCAAGAACGTCCAAATCCGAGTTGGTATGCAAAAGATACGTCCGTTTTACTGAACACGGGCCAAACCCACCCGAAACTAAAATTCTACTCGGACTCGGGTCCGAAACTGACTCGAACTCTTTCTCTCTTTTTTTTTCGTTTTTTTTTTCTTTCTTTCTTCCCTTTTTTTTTTTCTTTCCCTTCTTTTTTTTTCACAACTTTCCGAACAACTTGATCTCTAACAAAATTCGATCTATTATGAAACACTTTCCAAAAGCACTCTTGATTGGACTCGGACTCGAACTCACGGCTGAAAACTATAACTTGCCGATTCGATGTAGGACTCGACGAGGGACTCGGTGTAGGACTCGAAGAGGGACTCGGTGTAGGACTGGAAGAAGGACTCGGTGTAGGACTCGAAGAGGGACTCGGTGTAGGACTCGAAGAGGGACTCGGTGGAAGATATGGTGGCGGCGGAAGATTATGGCGGTGGTGTGGCAGGAAGTTTGGCGGCGGAAGATTGATGAAGGAAACCTGCGTCACACGAAGAACAAGAAAACCAAAAGCAAGTTCGATCTAGTAGAAAAAATCTGAAAAACGATCCAATCTAATCCAGCAACTCGACACGATTAATGCAGCAAAGATTCAACAATGCAAATACTAATGTGAAAATTGCAAAGCTCAGATTGGTTCTAGGACAAGGTAACTAATTCTATTTTTTGTTTGGCTTTTTCTGGACGATAGGTAAAAACAGATCTAAACTATGGATAAACTGGAAAAATCTCACCGAGCAACCTTAAGCTCTGATACCACGTGATACGGGTGCGGGTGGCCCGATCTTTCGATGAGATTGGTAACTCTCGATTTGGGTAGGAGGTGACGTTGACGATCCGACTACGGCCTAGGAGGCAGCGCCTTAGCAATCGATACACCAACTCCAAAGGGTTATTGATCACGCGGGGGCACGATCAACCTGACCACGAAGGTCTTTGTTCCTGCAAGCAATCGAAGAACAAGCAAGAACAAGATAAATAGCGGATGCAATCTAAAATTGCGAATATACTATATCAAACCAATGTCTCAACGAGACGATAAGTTGGGGTTCCGAAAGCGGTAAAACAGGTGGTCTAACCGACACACGCGATTACACGAAGTAGTAGCGATGGCTAACTTTTAACTAAACAAAACCCAAGGCTCCTTAGGGGGGCTCATGGGGTATATAAAGGAGGAGGGAGAGATATTTTCGTCCACCTTGAATAAGGAGTCCGAAATCCCACTCTATCTCTAACTTTCCTAACAAACTACAACTCTTTAGGAAACAGAAAAACAGATCCGTCATCTTGTTTTGTCCGCCACGGTCAGCACGAGTCGAATCTCTTGATGGGGCCAGATCCCTTGGAAAGGTCTTGTAATTACCTTTCCAACAAGTACTTGTTTGCTTGATTTGGACTCCGGATGCGGCCTGGGTGATTAAAACAAATTCGGGTCTCCTGGCAGCTCGGACCCGAATCGGATTCCACTTTAATTCGTGATGTCTTTCTCTAGCAAGCTCCGAATCATGTGCCGTTTGATTTCTTGGAAAGTAGACTTGATAGGCTTCACTTTGAATCTCCCTTTGCAGGCTATCACACTTCATCTTCACTTTGGATTTGTAAAGTTCATTAAGATGCCTACATAATAAGATTACACAAGATAGTAGCTCCGCCTCATTGCAAGTAACATATTGAAAACATTTTGTAATTGAATTCACCTGATTATAATTGTTATTAGATACACCAACAATTAGGGTTCTAATGGTCGTATCCATGGTGATCATGTCCATATCATCCTCCCTTTCTTGAAAGAAAAGCCGTCCTCGGCGTCGTTTGTGCTGAAAAGAGACTGACAAAATAGACAAAGTGTGTGCATGGTATATGTATATGTCATCAATTTTAACTCCACTCCCATGCTGCACATTCGATGTTTCACGTAAATAAAACTCATAATAGTGCAAAAAATTAATAGTCATATTCCAACAGCAAGTATCACATTTTAATTTGTAATTCTCATCATTAAACGATCCTAATGTAGGTGAACAATAATTCAGAATTCCCAAATGGCGAGCTACAATATGCGTCAATGTGCAATCATGCCATAAGTTATTTGTCGTACAACTATCACCAATATTAGAGGTCATATCAAAATGATTGAGCATACACAAAATATTGTTGTCTCTCAAATCAAGAAAGTTGTCACAAGCAATGCAAATCTGATGCACCAAAACTTTATTGTTGACATCATGTTCTCCAATTAATTGAATAGTGTATCCATGGGCATTAGCAAAAGATTTTGAAATTGTTAACTCAGAAACTTTATCCATTGCATGTGACAAATATATAGGTGTATCAAGTGTAATATAACACAAAGAATTAATAGGTGGATCCTTATCAATCACTCCATGTCTAATCAACTCGAAACAACCTAAATCAAATTTATCTATCTCACTTGTTTCTCCCAAAACATTAGTTCTTTCCTCACATGATTCGTTCTCATCAATATCAAAATCAATTTGTGCACTCAAATCATTAGAAGAATTAATTTCAGTAGTAGGTGCACTTGAATCACCATGTACGACAATAATTTCACATGGTGCAGAAAATTCAACAGGTATCACATTTATTTCATCACATGCCCTTTTTAGTTCAGCAACACAATCCTCTGTATCACTACCTTGTGGGCTCGACTCATTTGTAGTAGACCCTCGCTGTAATTTCCTCTCAACTTTACGAGCAAGATTAAGCAAACACAAAAGAGAGTCGTATTTTCCATATTCAATCATGTAAGAAATATCAAAGTTAAGCCCACAATAAAACCTATCCATTTTTCTTTGTTCGGTTTCATCTAAACCAGATCGCAAGGTTATAATTTGGAACTCATTGTAGTAATCATCAACAGTTTTATCATCTTGTGCCAAACGTCGTAATTTTGAACGCAAGTTAAAAGCATAACTAAAAGGGACATATTTTTCTCTCATGATTTTCTTCATATCAACCCAAGTGTGGGGAATTTTCTTTTCTCTAACTATCTCATTCCACCAAGATAAAGCAGCAAAAGTAAATTTACTACTAGCAATTTGAACCTTACGACTATCTAGTACATCGAAGCATGTGAACTGTTCAGTTAAAGCTAGCTCCCAATCTATATACGTTTCAGCATCATTTTCCCCCTCAAAGAAAGGTACACACAATTTAATTGTATTAGAAGGATTGTTTTGTACCGTTGCCGTGGCATTATCAACAAGAGACGTGGAAGATGGCCGTGGTGAAAAGCACTCATCGCGGTCACGGGATAGCATCGGTCTAGTTGCCATGCTTCGTGTAAGTCCTGTCATGGTTAGTAGAAAACAAGAAACAAAACACAGTAATATGTTCCTATCAACTACTAGGATGTGGCTACAAGTCGCTCAACTCTCAAGCTAAAAATCAAGTTCTTACAAGTTCTTACCATGCAAAACAGGAAGGTGATGGCCAGCGGCGTGACCAAGCCCTCCGAATATTAAATGTATCAATGCCTCGGTAACAAACCAACCTAGGTGTAGAATCTGTGGAGCTTGGAGGCTTTTGTGAGTAGCAAGGAATAGCAAATAATCAAATCAGCAATGCAAAGTTGAAAATATGCTCAATAATGCTAGTCCTAGCTGCTGGAGTCGATAAGAACGAATTACAGAAATAATCTAAGCCTAGATACTGAAGAAGGTAGGATAGAAAGATGGCACAACAAGTAAATCCCTGGGATTTTTTTTCTTTTTTTTTTCTTTTTGTGGCCTTCTGTTTGGCTTCTTATTCTTTTCTTCTTCTTTTTTTCTTTTTTCTTTTTTAACCCCAGAAACTCACGCAAAAGAAGGACCGGAAAACTGTACGTCGGTCTGCCGAAGAACAGCAAAGGCTGCAGTAAGAAAAATTCAGAAAAATATGAAAAAATATGGGTTAGAAGCGTATCAAAACAAGCTTTCCAACAAGTGCAAGATCACTCGAAATGGAGGTCGGACGGTGGAGAAAACTGAGATATACTGCGCTGCCCTGGTGCCGTAAAACGGGTGCAGAAACTTTGGAGCTCGAAAAGTCCACCTTAGATGCCGAATTTGAGGGTCAAAGTGCAGGGCGGCGCCCTAGATATTTCCTGATGTGCCTCGTCGTGAGCTTTCCAAAAAGTCCAAGAACGTCCAAATCCGAGTTGGTATGCAAAAGATACGTCCGTTTTACTGAACACGGGCCAAACCCACCCGAAACTAAAATTCTACTCGGACTCGGGTCCGAAACTGACTCGAACTCTTTCTCTCTTTTTTTTTCGTTTTTTTTTTCTTTCTTTCTTCCCTTTTTTTTTTTCTTTCCCTTCTTTTTTTTTCACAACTTTCCGAACAACTTGATCTCTAACAAAATTCGATCTATTATGAAACACTTTCCAAAAGCACTCTTGATTGGACTCGGACTCGAACTCACGGCTGAAAACTATAACTTGCCGATTCGATGTAGGACTCGACGAGGGACTCGGTGTAGGACTCGAAGAGGGACTCGGTGTAGGACTGGAAGAAGGACTCGGTGTAGGACTCGAAGAGGGACTCGGTGTAGGACTCGAAGAGGGACTCGGTGGAAGATATGGTGGCGGCGGAAGATTATGGCGGTGGTGTGGCAGGAAGTTTGGCGGCGGAAGATTGATGAAGGAAACCTGCGTCACACGAAGAACAAGAAAACCAAAAGCAAGTTCGATCTAGTAGAAAAAATCTGAAAAACGATCCAATCTAATCCAGCAACTCGACACGATTAATGCAGCAAAGATTCAACAATGCAAATACTAATGTGAAAATTGCAAAGCTCAGATTGGTTCTAGGACAAGGTAACTAATTCTATTTTTTGTTTGGCTTTTTCTGGACGATAGGTAAAAACAGATCTAAACTATGGATAAACTGGAAAAATCTCACCGAGCAACCTTAAGCTCTGATACCACGTGATACGGGTGCGGGTGGCCCGATCTTTCGATGAGATTGGTAACTCTCGATTTGGGTAGGAGGTGACGTTGACGATCCGACTACGGCCTAGGAGGCAGCGCCTTAGCAATCGATACACCAACTCCAAAGGGTTATTGATCACGCGGGGGCACGATCAACCTGACCACGAAGGTCTTTGTTCCTGCAAGCAATCGAAGAACAAGCAAGAACAAGATAAATAGCGGATGCAATCTAAAATTGCGAATATACTATATCAAACCAATGTCTCAACGAGACGATAAGTTGGGGTTCCGAAAGCGGTAAAACAGGTGGTCGACCACGTGATACGGGTGCGGGTGGCCCGATCTTTCGATGAGATTGGTAACTCTCGATTTGGGTAGGAGGTGACGTTGACGATCCGACTACGGCCTAGGAGGCAGCGCCTTAGCAATCGATACACCAACTCCAGAGGGTTATTGATCACGCGGGGGCACGATCAACCTGACCACGAAGGTCTTTGTTCCTGCAAGCAATCGAAGAACAAGCAAGAACAAGATAAATAGCGGATGCAATCTAAAATTGCGAATATACTATATCAAACCAATGTCTCAAGGAGACGATAAGTTGGGGTTCCGAAAGCGGTAAAACAGGTGGTCTAACCGACACACGCGATTACACGAAGTAGTAGCGATGGCTAACTTTTAACTAAACAAAACCCAAGGCTCCTTAGGGGGGCTCATGGGGTATATAAAGGAGGAGGGAGAGATATTTTCGTCCACCTTGAATAAGGAGTCCGAAATCCCACTCTATCTCTAACTTTCCTAACAAACTACAACTCTTTAGGAAACAGAAAAACAGATCCGTCATCTTGTTTTGTCCGCCACGGTCAGCACGAGTCGAATCTCTTGATGGGGCCAGATCCCTTGGAAAGGTCTTGTAATTACCTTTCCAACAAGTACTTGTTTGCTTGATTTGGACTCCGGATGCGGCCTGGGTGATTAAAACAAATTCGGGTCTCCTGGCAGCTCGGACCCGAATCGGATTCCACTTTAATTCGTGATGTCTTTCTCTAGCAAGCTCCGAATCATGTGCCGTTTGATTTCTTGGAAAGTAGACTTGATAGGCTTCACTTTGAATCTCCCTTTGCAGGCTATCACACTTCATCTTCACTTTGGATTTGTAAAGTTCATTAAGATGCCTACATAATAAGATTACACAAGATAGTAGCTCCGCCTCATTGCAAGTAACATATTGAAAACATTTTGTAATTGAATTCACCTGATTATAATTGTTATTAGATACACCAACAATTAGGGTTCTAATGGTCGTATCCATGGTGATCATGTCCATATCAGTTGGGGTGCTGGTTGTTGTTGTTGTTGTTGTTGTTGTCGTCGTCGTCGTTCTTGTTGTTGTTGTTGTTGTTGTTGTTGTTGTTGTCGTTGTCGTCGTCGTCGTCGTCGTCGTCGTTGTTGTTGTTGTTGGAGATACATGGACCAATTACTAGAGCTCGTGCACGACAACTAAATTGTCAGGTACTTTCGTTCCTCAGTACTTCATTTAATATTAATGAGAATATGCTGTTGCCTAAGATGGGTTCTTTTAAGTGTTTTAGGAATGAAGGATCTAACTTGGACCTCAAGGATCAGCGTTGGACAGCAAACCATGGAGGTGGCAGCAAGGTGGCGGGAGCTAGCTCAAGTGATGATTTCAGAACATTGAAACCGCCATAACGAGAGATGTGAAGAAGGCCGCATCCTCTTCATCAATGGGATTTCGGCCAAGTGGAGGATTCCCCCTCCAATGGGTATCTATGGGCCAAAAATGAGGGTTATAACCTTGCTTTATTAGGCCTAAGGCCATGTAATAGGGTCCAGCCAATTTTTAGATGTTTTCGTTGTGTTTTAGGAGGATTCCTAGGCCGTTTTGGAGTCCCTCAAGGGCCTGGCCGAAAACCACCTAGTTCCCCTCCTATTTATACCCCATGAGTCCCCCTATGGAGCCTTGGGTTTTGATTAGATAAAGTTTAGCCTTTGCTACTTTCGTGTAATCGCGTGTGTCGGTTAGACCACCTGTTTTACCGTCATCAAGACTCCAACTATATTGAGTATTCAGATTCGTGAACATATCTCCTATTCGCAATTTCAGATTGCTTTTCATCTTGTTCTTGCTTGTTCTTCGATTGCTTGCAGGAACAAAGACCTTCGTGGTCATGTTGATCGTGCCCCCACGGGATCAATAACCTTCTGGAGTTGGTGTATCGATCGCTAAGGCGCTGCCTCCTAGGTTGTAGTCGGATCGTCAACGTCACCTCCTACCAAATCGATAATTAGGTATCTCATCGAAAGATCGGGACACCCTCCAGGCTATCACGTGGTATCAGAGCTTAAGGTTGCTCGGTGAGATCTTTCAATTTATCCCTAGATTAGATCCGTTTTTTTTTACCTATCGTCAAGAAAAAGCCAAAAAAAATTAGATTAGTTACCTAGTCCTAGAACCAATCTGAGCCTTGCAGTTTTCACATTAGTTTTGCATTGTTGAATCTTTGCTGCATTAATCGTGTCAAGTTGCTGGATTAGATTGGATCGTTTTTCAGATTTTTTCTACTGGATCGAACTTGTTTTTGTCTTTTGATTTCGTGTGACGCAGGCTTTCCATCAATCTTCCACCGCGAAACTTCCTGCCACACCACCGCCATAATCTTCCGCTGCCACCATATCTGCCACCGAGTCCCTCTTCGAGTCCTACACCGAGTCACTCTTCGAGTCGTACACCGAGTCCCTCGTCGAGTCGTACACCGAGTCGGCAAGTTATAGTTTTCAGCCGTGAGTTCGAGTCCGAGTCCAATCAAGAGTGCTTTCGGAAAGTGTTTCATAATAGATCGAATTTTGTTTAGAGATCAAGTTGTTCGGAAAGTTGTGAAAAAAAAGAAAGGAAAGAAAAAAAAAGGAAAGTAAGAAAGTAAAAAAACCGGAAAAAAAGAGAAAGAGTTCGAGTTAGTTTCGGACCCGAGTCCAAGTAGAATTAGAGTTTCGGGTGGGTTTGACCCGTGTTCACTAAAACGGGCGTATCTTTTGCATACGAAGTCGGATTTGGACGTTCCAGGACTTTTCGGAAAGCTCTCGATGAGGCGCATCCTCTAAAATTAATGGCTCCTTGACCCTCAAATTCGGCCTCTAAGGTCGACTTTTTGAGCTCCGAAGTTTCTGCACCTGTTTTTCGGCACCGGGGCAGCGCAGTATATCTCAGTTTTCTCCACCATCCGACCTCCGTTTCGAGTGATCTTGCACTTGTTGGAAAGCTTGTTTTGATACGCTTCGAACCCATATTTTCTCATTTTTTTTCTGAGTTTTCCTTACTACAGTCTTTGCTATTCTTCTACAGACCGACGTGCAGCTTTCCGGTCTTAACTTCTTTTGCGTGAGTTTCTGGGGACAAAAAAACAGAAAAAAAATAGAAAAGAATAAGAAGCCAAACAGAAGGCCACAAGAAGAAAAAAAAGACAAAAAAATATTCCCCAGAGATTTACTTGTTTTACCTTTCATTTGATCTTTCCTTTCTACCTTCTTCAGTATCTAGGCTTAGATTATTTCTGTAATTCGTTCTTATCGACTCCAGCAGCTAGGACTAGCATTTTTGAGCATATTTTCAACTTTGCATTGCTGATTTGATTATTTGCTTTTCCTTGCTACTCACATAAGCCTCCAAGCTCCACAGGTTCTACACCTAGGTTGGTTTGCCGCGAGGCATCGATACATTAATCTTCGGAGGGCTTGTTCTCGCCGCTAGCCATCACCTTCCTGTTTGCTGGGTAAGAACGAGTAAGAACTTGATTAAAAGTTGAGTGGAGTGATCTTTGGAACCCCACATCCTAGTAGTGCATAGGGACTTTTCCTTGTGATTTGTTTCTTGTTTTCTCCTAACGATAGCAGGTTCTGACGATGATTTACAAGGCCACTCTCCACGCACAAAGGGCATTATTTCACATTTTGATCGCAAGCTTAGGCTCCGTAACGAGGAGCTGGATGAGGACATTCGGGTTGCGAATGAGAGACTTGGAACCTTGGAGAGCGCGCACATTGAAACAAATACCAAGCTAACATCTTTACAGAATTCTGTTGCTACCATTAGTACTTCTCTGGCAGAAATCACAACGCAACTGGCGGCACTTGCTGCAACAACCATCGCTTTATCGGGAGGAAACAATACACACAACCAGCGGACCACTAATAACGGTACCTTCGCAAGTGAGGTTGAGGAGAATGACCACGACTACTCCGCGGATACGGAACAAGACGGGGCCGTAAACCATCACAACGACCATGATCATCGCTGAACTCGTTTCAACCGCCGAGGTATGGGACCGACACGACCTCAAAGAGAGGAACATGACTCGCTGCATTCTATTAAAGTTAAGGTTCCTCCTTTTGATGGAAAATATGACCCTGATGCTTACCTTACATGGGAAATAGAATTGAGTCAAAAATTGACTTGCCATGATTTTCGTGCTAATAAGAGGGTTAGGGCTGCTACTAGTGAGTTTACTGATTTTGCTTCTGTTTGGTGGCATGATTATTGTATTGCACATCCTCACGCTATACCACCAACATGGGATGATTTGAAAAGAATTATGCGCGCTAGATATGTTCCTTCATACTATTCGCGTGACTTGTTAAAGAAACTACAACAATTAAGGCAAGGTAGTAATTCTGTCCAAGATTATTATCAAGAAATGCAAAAGAACATGTTACGTTGTGGTTTAGTTTAGAATGAGGAAGCTGCTATGGCTAGATTCTTTGGTGGTTTAAATCGTGAAATTGCTGACATCGTTGGTTATAAGGAGTACAATTCTATCAATCGATTGTTTCACATTGCTTGCAAAGCTGAAAGGGAAGTGCAGGGATGACACGCGAACGTGCGGACTAACTTTTCTGCAGGTCGTACTTCCTCATGGGCAGCACGCAGCCCCGCTGCCCCTTCCACACGCCCAGCTGCACCCCCTACACATCTGGCTGTTCCGACTACTTCCACCAACAAGCAAAGTACCTCAGCAGCAACAAGAAATACACCCGCTGCCTCTGCACAAAGTTCAGCAGCGTCCGTTGCTTCCAAACAAAAGGGGTCATCAAGGAGCGCGTTGTTCGTATCATCATAGATGGGGGAAGTTGCAATAATTTGGCCAGCACAGAGATGGTGGAAAAACTTGTTCTTACCACCAGGCCGCACCCCCACCCTTACTACATTCAATGGTTTAACAACAGCGGTAAGGTCAAGGTAAGTAGAACAGTCCGTGCACGCTTTACTATTGGTACATATTCTGATTTTGTGGATTGTGATGTGGTACCTATGCAAGCATGTTCTATGTTACTCGGTCATCCATGGCAATATGATACAGATTCTGTTCATCATGGTAGAACTAATCATTATTCTTTTATCCATGCTGGTAAGAAAATTGGTTTGAAACCTATGACTCCTGAACAAATTGTGAAAGATGATCTTGCTAGAGCTAGTAGAGCAAAGAGCAAAGAGAAGGATAAGAGTGAGTACCAGAATGTCGCTAAAGAATTTAAGCACCAAGCGTCTACTAGCAAATCTGAACCGAAACATGTTAATGAAATTAAATTGAAAGGTGCATGCTTGCTTGCAAGTAAATCGGATATTTCTGAGTTAGATATGAATAATGCTGTTTGCTATGCATTACTTTGCAAAAAGGCTTTGTTTTCATTTGAGGATATGCCTCCCTCTTTGCCCCCTGCTGTTACTCACGTTTTGCAGGAGTATTCCGACGTCTTTCCACAAGACGTACCACCAGGATTACCACCTATTCGAGGGGTTGAACATCAAATTGATTTAATCTCTGGTGCTTCGCTGCCCAACCGTGCGCCCTACCGTACCAATCCAGAGGAGACGAAGGAGATTCAACGACAAGTTCAAGAATTGCTCGACAAAGGTTATGTTCGTGAATCCCTTAGTCCTTGTGCTGTTCCTGTTATTTTGGTACCAAAGAAAGATGGTTCTTGGTGTATGTGTGTAGATTGTAGAGCTATTAATAACATTACTATTCGCTATCGTCACCCAATTCCTAGACTTCATGATATGTTAGATGAATTAAGTGGCTCTACCGTGTTCTCTAAAGTTGATTTACGTAGTGGTTACCACCAAATTCGAATGAAATTAGGCGATGAATGGAAAACAGCATTTAAAACTAAGTTTGGACTATATGAGTGGTTAGTCATGCCTTTCGGTCTTACTAATGCACCTAGCACTTTCATGCGGTTAATGAACGAAGTTTTACATGCTTTCATAGGACGATTTGTGGTGGTTTATTTTGATGATATATTGATTTACAACAGCTCTTTAGAAGACCACTTGAATCATTTACGTGCTGTTTTTGATGCTTTGAGAGATGCACGTTTGTTTGGTAACCTTGAGAAGTGCACCTTTTGCACCGATCGAGTTTCGTTTCTTGGCTATGTTGTCATTCCACAGGGCATAGAAGTTGATAAGGCCAAGATCGACGCTATTCAAAGCTGGCCAACTCCAACAATGGTCACCCAAGTGAGGAGCTTTCTTGGACTCGCTGGGTTTTATCGCCGCTTTGTTAAGGATTTCAGCACCCTTGCTGCACCGCTTAATGAGCTCACAAAGAAGGACGTTCCAGATGTATGGGGCGCTGCACAAGAAGAAGCTTTTCTCGTATTGAAAGATAAGTTGACACATGCTCCTTTACTCCAACTTCCTGATTTTAATAAGACTTTTGAGTTGGAGTGTGATGCTAGTGGAATCGGTTTAGGAGGTGTGTTGTTACAAGATGGAAAACCTGTTGCATACTTTAGTGAAAAATTGATTGGGCTTAGTCTGAATTATTCTACTTATGATAAGGAATTATATGCTCTCGTTCGGACTTTAGAAAAACATGACAACATTATTTATGGCCCAAAGAATTTGTTATACATTTTGATCAAGAATCTTTGAAGCATATTCGTAGTCAAGCAAAGCTGAACCGTCGTCATGCTAAATGGGTTGAATTTATTGAGTCTTTTCCATATGTTATTAAACATAAGAAGGGTAAAGATAATGTTATTGCTGATGCGTTCACGTCGTTATACCTTGTTATCTCAGCTTGATTTTCGGATATTTGGATTGGAGACTATAAAAGAACAATATGAACATGATGCAGATTTTAAGGATGTTTTGCAGCATTGTAAAGAGGGCAGAACATGGAACAAGTTCGTCATTAATGATGGATTTGTGTTCCGTGCTAACAAGCTATGCATCCCAGATAGCTCCGTTCGTCTTTTGTTGTTACAGGAGGCACATGGAGGAGGGTTGATGGGTCACTTCGGCGTGAAGAAGACCGAAGATGTGCTCGCTGATCATTTCTTTTGGCCTCGGATGAGAGGGGATGTTGAGAGATTTATCGCTCGCTGCACTACATGTCAAAAAGCTAAGTCACGACTCAATCCTCATGGTTTATATATTTCTCTCCCTGTTCCTAATGTTCCTTGAGAAGATATATCAATGGATTTTGTTTTGGGATTGCCTCGAACTAAGAAGGGGAGGGATAGCATATTTGTTGTTGTTGATAGATTTTCTAAGATGGCACAATTTATACCTTGCATAAGAGCGTTCATGCTACAAATATTGCTGATTTATTCTTTCGTGAAATTGTTCGCTTGCATGGTGTGCCCAATACTATAGTTTCAGATTGTGACACAAAATTTCTTAGCCACTTTTGGAGATGTTTATGGGCTAAGTTGGGGACTAAATTGCTTTTTAGTACTACATGTCATCCCCAAACAGATGGACAAACTGAAGTTGTTAATAGAACATTATCTACTATGCTTAGGGCTGTTTTAAAGAAGAACTTGAAAATGTGGGAAGAATATTTACCTCATATTGAATTTGCATATAATCGTTCACTGCATTCAACCACAAAATTGTGCCCTTTTGAAATTGTTTATGGTTTTATATCTCGTGCACCAATTGACTTGTTACCTTTGCCAACTTCTGAAGAAGTTAACTTTGATGCTAAGGAACGTGCTGAACTTATAATAAAAATGCATGAGACGACTAAAGAGAACATTGAGCGTATGAATTCTAAGTATTAGCTTGCGGGAGATAGGGGCAGAAAACAAATTGTGTTTGAACTTGGAGATCTTGTTTGGTTGCATTTGCACAAAGATCGTTTTCCTGATTTGCGCAAGTCTAAGTTAATGCCACGAGCTGATGGTCCCTTTAAGGCGTTAGCGAAAATTAATGATAATGCATATAAACTTGAGCTACCCCCAGATTTTGGGGTTAGTCCCACGTTTAATATTGCAGATTTGAAGCCTTATTTGGGAGAAGAAGATGAACTACCGTCGTGGACATCCCAACTAATGATAGAACCACAGCACCTACACCTCAAGTACCGTAGATACATGGACCAATTACTAGAGCTCGTGCACGACAACTAAATTATCAGGTACTTTTTTTCCTCGGTACCTCATTTAATATTAATGAGAATATGCTGCTGCCTAAGATGGGTTCTTTTATGTGTTTTAGGAATGAAGGACCTAGCTTGGACCTCAAGGATCAGCGTTGGACAGCAAACCATGGAGGTGGCAGCAAGGTGGCAGGAGCTAGCTCAAGTGATGATTTCAGAACATTGAAACCGCCATAACGAGAGATGTGAAGAAGGCCGCATCCTCTTCATTAATGGGATTTTGGCCAAGTGGAGGATTCCCCCTCCAATGGGTATCTATGGGCAAAAAATGAGGGTTATAACCTTGCTTTATTGGGCCTAAGGCCATGTAATAGGGTCCAGCCAATTTTTAGATGTTTTCCTTGTGTTTTAGAGGATTCCTAGGCCGTTTCGGAGTCCCTCAAGGGCCTGGCCGAAAACCACCTAGTTCCCCTCCTATTTATACCCCATGAGTCACCCTATGGAGCCTTGGATTTTGATTAGATAAAGTTTAGCCTTTGCTACTTTCGTGTAATCGCGTGTGTCGGTTAGACCACCTGTTTTACCGTCATCAAGACTCCAACTATATTGAGTATTCAGATTCGTGAACCTTCATATCTCCTATTCGCAATTTCAGATTGCTTTTCATCTTGTTCTTGCTTGTTCTTCGATTGCTTGCAGGAACAAAGACCTTCGTGGTCAGGTTGATCGTGCCCCTGCGGGATCAATAACCTTCTGGAGTTGGTGTATCGATCGCTAAGGCGCTGCCTCCTAGGTTGTAGTCGGATCGTCAACGTCACCTCTTACCAAATCGATAATTAGGTATCTCATCAAAAGATCGGGACACCCTCGAGGCTATCAGGTCCCTCCTCATTATTGTTGTCAGAGTGGCAGTAGCAAGGAAATGGCGAGGGTAAACTAGACTACTTGGGATTTATAGCTAGCGTAGAGGTACGAGTAATAATCTTAATGCAACTACTAAAACAACTAGTGCATAGTAAAAATATTTAGGAGAATGATCAAAGTGAACTTGCCTTGTCCAAGGTTGTCGTGGTTTTCACACTCTTCGCAACAATAGGGATTACACTCCACACAATTTAAAATAAAATAAAGCACACACAGAATAAACACAACATTCGATACAAAAACATGCTATGATCCATATGCCATGATGATGCACACTTGGTTACTTCTAATGTAACAAGTTGTGTTTCTGTTTTGAAAAGTTTTTCAAATGATTTGGACAGATTATACAACATCAAAGAGGTAATTAATATGCATGAAACAAGGGTATGTTTTAAATTAAAAGATTCCAATGTTTTTGCAACATAGAGCAAGATTTAAACTTGTATGCAATTATTATCAACAAAATAATTTCTCTTCTGATCCTAATGGACAGAGAACATGCTCAAATAATTTTACAGCAAGCTAACATGCTCAAAACCATTTTGAAATAATTCATTTGAAAAATTTAAACCACATTCAACCATTCTGTAATTTGCTTCTGGCAAAGTATTTCCAAATTGAAATTTGACTGTGCCAAAAATTTCAACAAGTTGTGACGATTCCAGAAAGGTGCGAATCATAATATTTGGACAAGCGGTTTGAAAGTTATGATGCTTTGCAAAAGTGTAATTTTTATTTTGGCCAAAAATTAAAAAAAAATCTAGCTTTGCCACGTGGCAGTGCAGCATTGGCTGGAAGCTAGGGTTTTACCCGGGCGGCGGTGCGGTCGGCCGGAGCTGAGGGAGAGGGCGGTGCGGAGCTCGGGGACGGGCGTCGGGTGGACGGCGGCGGCCGGCGACTTCGGGCGGCAGCAGAGCTTGGGAAGTGGCGGAACGGAAGTGGGGGAGGGCGGCGGTTCGGCGGGGCACAGTCGGCTCGGGCGGCTCGGCGGACGGAGGCGCATGGCGGCGAGCATGGGCGGCGGACGAAGGCGGAGCTGCGGCAACCAAAAACAAAGATAAGCGCGTCATGAGGTGCGGAATGAAGAGAGGAGAGAGGGTAGGGGGTCGGCGATGCGAGAAGCTCACGGGGTGGCGGCGAATCGCGAAGAACGGGGGTGACTGTGAAGAACTCCGGCGAGAAATTTTGGCGAGGTGCGAGCGCAATCGGGCGAGGGAGTCTGGGGAAAAGAGAGAGGAGATCGAGGGCTTCAAACTGACGCGAACGGCTTCGGAGATGGGGTCGTGTGCGCGGAGAAATCGGAGTGGAAGGCACGCGCGCGGACTCGGGGTCGTGGCCGGGTTTCTCGGCCGGCGGTTGGGGAAGATGTAGCTGACCAGTGGGGCCCTCTTGGGCGCGCGGCTGGGCTGGTCGGTTCAGTCCGGTTCTGTGGTGACCCAGACCCGTAAGGATCCGGACCTCTGTGTAAACTGTGCTAGTCCCTGGATCAAATGCTAGCACACACAGTTCCATTGATGAAATACCATACACATGTCTATTACATCGGTTCGAATAACAAATCCAGAGTACTAATACAAGCCAAGCGGAAGTTTAAATAAAACACACTGATAAAGAGGGAGTCCCATCAACGCCACAGGCAAGTTGAGTGTAGACTTGCGACCCTGCGTCTTCTTCTTAAGCGTCACTCTCTGCATGATAGGTGCAGGTCAGTACATTGAATGTACTTGCAAGTCACACCTGTGTGGTTAGGAGGAATGCATGGAAATGATGAAGGATTTCCTAGTTTGGCTACTAGGGTTGTTTTTGCAAAATGCTGCTTTTGGGGTTTTGAAATTCTCATAGTATTTCCCTTTGAAAATCTTTATCCTGGAGTTTTGATAAAACAGGGTTTGATCAATACTATGGTCATTCTGTGGATGTTCACTCCACGACCTAGCTATGCACTCTGGGTCAACTGGCACTCACATAGCATCCCTTTTCCCTGACTCATTCTGTGGAACCTTCCATCGAGTCAAAACAGTTTTGGGGTTTTGAAAACAAAACTTGAAGATCTCCACTTCTCCTGACTTAATGACTCAAAGTCGCCCGTAACAGGGGCATGGCTAATCGATTAGATTGACACTCTCGAGAGGTTTGTACACTTTACCCACTTGACACAATCAGTCCAAAGTGTTGCCTGACGACAAGCGTGCGCAACAGGTAAAGATTGTGACGAAGTCTTTCACCTGATGCCCCCTGATACCTAATTCTGGCACCGCCCGCCCCATATGAGCACATTGGCTCCTCTCCGAATGGCGATACCCAGGTAAGGGTTTCCCGCTAGTTAGTCGACCAAGCCAGAGCCCATAATAGCAAGTGGTTGCACAAGAAACCTTTGGGTACATGAGAAGGTTTGAACTCTTGGATTTCTGGACAGAGGTCCCCACCTTCTCCTGAGCGTGTACCCGTTATGGGGCTACAACACTTGCCGATAGCCAACTGGCCTCCATCATACCACTCCATCCAGATAAAACATTTTGGTTTTATTTCAAAAACATTTTTCCAAAAACATACTTGCTCATAAAGAGCACTTAATACTTTTCAATATAGTTTGGGTCCTGTCCCGTTATAATAATATAGCATGCTTTGGAATAATGTAAATACATAACCTATGGTATTTGGTGGCATGGCAATAAAATCCTATAAGCAATCTACTAGGAATAACTAAACATGTTGCAAACGCATTTAAACATACTTCATATAAAAGTAACTATCATGCATTCCCTAATCATGTAAATCAACATAGCTTAAGCAAAATAATGGGATACTACATGGTCAAAAGTGTAACTTGCCTGGTTCAAAAAAGTGGTTGCGGTCGTCAACTCCCTGGCACTCGTCGCAATCGCAATCTGAATAATCTAACGCGAAGAACGAAACAACAATAAATGCATAGTTCCAAACATCTCTCAAAATCCAAATATAACTCCAAATGAACTTCGGATAAAGGATGTATCACAAGCATACAAAACAGAACCTAAGTAATACCATAGTATTAACAATTCAAGTTCTAAAGCCTAAGGTTAAGGCTAGAGTGGCTAAGTCTGAAGATTCATAAATCTGCTACTGTTAACAGATAGCAACTAGGGTTGACAGGTAATAGGTGCTAAAGTACAGAACATGGCATGAAACATATGCTACAGTATAGTACTAAGATTATACCAACTAACGCAGCAGGTTTCAGGTCAAAATGATAAAGAGATCAAAAGTTACTGGCTTGCAAAGGTGGCTAGTCAGATTCTGACAGATAAAGGTTGCTAACTTCGAGTGAAAAACTACTGGTGCTAAACTTTTCCGATGACAGAGAACTAAACAAAGGAATCCAATAATATGATCTACTCTTCCAAATGGAACTGGTTTCACTAACTATGGAGACATGAGGCAGTAGCTATGAACAGATGAATCTGGCTACTCTAAAACAGGACAGTACAGGATATGAACTTCTACCATCGTGCTGCTAGTGAAGGTGAAGTTGAAATGGCCCAACTAGGAAATGGCTGTGAAGGGGTGTTCCTAAAGTTCAATCTACAGAAAGAAACAACTAAAATGATGCTACGGACAACAATGAGAACTACTGTGAATAAGGCTACCTACTAAGAAGGTGCTGCAACTTTCTGCCGCGGCAGAGATACGGCAGAGAAGCTGATTAGAATACCATTTTGCGACGACGATGCAAAGCATGAGATGAACCATCTACGGCTACTGTCTACAGAGAAATTGTAGAGGAACATTCACTCTACACAATGGTGAAATCTAGAGCACATAATGATCAGTGGTTTGATAGCAAACAATGCCTAAACAGAGCTAACCGAAGAACAAAAGCTTCAGAGAACTTGAACAAGTTCATACCCAAATCTTCCCGGAGATGAACGGAATCGAAGAATCGAAGCGCGGGAAGGAAGAAGAAGGGTTGGAGGAGATTCACGGTGTTGCGGGGAGTCCAACGGTGCAAGCGGCTTCGTGAATCGTTCGGCGAATCTCCGGTGATTGCTCGCCGGAGTTGGGCGGCGGCGGCGGCGGCGGTTTTGGGCGCGGGCGGCGACGGCGGCGCGAGCAGGCGGCGGCGGGGGCACGGCCGGGCGCGGCGGTGACTGCGCGGGGAGGCGGTGAGCGGCGGTTGGCCGGAGGTAGAAGATGACAGGTGGGCCCCACCTGTCAGTGAGAGAAAGAGAGATAGAAAGCGCATTTCTCTAAGAATACGTTTTCCTGCGGAGAAAGCGTATTTCCGGAAGAAAAAGAAAACGAATAAAAGAAAAGGATTAATAAATACTTTTCAGGATCTTTAATTCACTCGAAATTCCATTTAAATCATTTGAAATACCAAATGGCATCAGAAAAATTCCAAAAATTTCTGTAAAATAATATATTTCATTTAGAGTCCAGGAAAATTATTCCCACTCAAAAAAAATTTAATTAAAATAGTTTTAAGGTTTCTAAGCTTTAAATAAATCCAAATAAAATCCTAGAATGCATTTTTAAATTCTAGAAAATTCTCAAATCAATTTCTATCAACCTAAAACATTCCAAAACACCATTTCAAACACTTTCAATAATACATCATAATGAACACCAATATTTTAAGATATGATCAAGGTGATATGCGTAAGAAATGAAAAGGTGCGAACATCCGAATTTGAAAAATTTGGGATGTTACAGACCTACCCCCCCTTAGGGTGAATCTCGACCCCGAGATTCGGATTGTCTGGTAAAAAGGTGAGGGTAGTCCTTCTTCAGATCCTCTTATTGTTCCCAGGTTGCTTCCTCCTCACTGTGATGACTCCGCTGAACCTTACAAAACCCGGTAGTCTTTGATCTGGTGATTCGTTCAGTAGTCTCAAGAATCTTTTCTGGTTTCTCCTCATAAGTCAGATCTTCCTTCAGCTGTATTGCTTCCAAAGGTACTGTATCGTTGAGTGGTACCTCTGATTCCTCTGCATGACACTTCTTCAACTATGATACGTGGAAAACGTCATGCATACTAGACAATGCTTCAGGTAATTCCAACTGATATGATACTTCTCCTCGTCTTCCCATAATCTTATAAGGTCCAACAAAACGAGGTGCTAACTTTCCCTTGATTCCAAACCTCTTCACTCCTCTAAGAGGTGAAACTCTCAAATATGCTCGGTCTCCTGCTTCATATGTCATTGCCTTACGTTTAGGATCTGCATAACTTTTCTGTCTCGATTGGGCTACGTTCAGTCTGTCCTTGATCAACTTGACCTTTTCCTCGGCATCCTTGATTAGGTCTGGCCCAAACAACTGTCTTTCGCCTACCTCATCCCACATGAGTGGCGTCCTACACTTCTGGGTACACAAATACGCTTTTCAAACCAAATGGTTCCATGCTCATCTTCTGAGAACTCCAATGATCTTCCTTCGTTCATACTTTGTTTGATCTTTCCAATATTGTCATCCTTCTTCTGGGCTTCTCTTATCTGATCCAACAGAGTGGGTTTTACTTCCAATGCTGCAAGAAATCCTTTAGGTACTACTTCAATACTTAGGCTCCTGAACTGCTCACAAAGCTTGGGTGATATCACATTCGCTGTGATGGAATTGCAATGACTCTTGCGACTCAAGGCGTCAGCCACTACATTAGCCTTTCTAGGGTGATACTGTATGTTTAGGGTATAATCCTTGATTAGTTCTAACCATCTCTTTTGTCTGAGGTTCCACTCATTCTGGGTGAAAATGTACTTCAAACTCTTGTGGTCCGTGAAGATATCACAATGATTTCCAATAAGATAGTGCCTCCATATCTTCAGTGCATTAACCACAGCTGCTAACTCCAAGTCATGAGTGGGGTAATTCATCTCATGAGGTTTGAGTTGTCGTGATGCGTAAGCAACTACTTTGCCTTCTTGCATCAATACACAACCGAAGCCGTGGCGAGAGGCGTCACAATAGACCTGAAAGTTCTTGTGTATGTCTGGCAAATTCAGAACAGGGGCTAACACAAGCTTCTTCTTTAATTGTTGAAATGCTGCTTCACATTCCGGGGTCCAACTGAATTTCTTTTCTTTCTTCAAGAGGTTGGTCATAGGTCTAGCTATCTTGGAAAAATTCTCAATAAACCTACGGTAATAACCCGCAAGTCCTAAGAAACTCCTGACTTCATTGTCTTGGGAGAATTCCATTCGGTCAAGGCTGTTACCTTGGATGGGTCTACAGCTACTCCTTTTCCTGACACAATGTGTCCCAAAAATGCTACTTCTTCCAACCAAAACTCACACTTGCTCAACTTGGCATACAGTTGGTGCTCCCTAAGTTTCTCCAATACTTTCCGTAGATGAACCTCATGTTCACTTCGGGATTTGGAATAGATAAGAATGTCATCAATGAAGACAACAACGAATTTGTCCAAGAACTCCATGAACACCTTGTTCATCATGTTCATGAAATAGGCCGGGGCCTTGGTCAAACCAAATGACATAACTGTATACTCATACAATCCATATCTGGTGGAAAATGCCATCTTGGGTATATCCTGGGTTCGGATTTTCAACTGATGATAACCTGATCGCAGATCTATCTTTGAAAACACTGTGGCTCCTTCCAATTGATCGAACAAGTCATCGATCCTTGGCAAAGGGTATTTGTTCTTGATGGTGACCTCGTTGAGGGAACGGTAGTCAACACACATCCTTTGTGTTCCATCTTTCTTCTGGACAAATATAACTGGTGCTCCCCATGGTGACGAACTAGGTCAGATGTATCCTTTCTCTTGCAACTCTTGCAACTGCTTCTTGAGTTCTGCCAACTCATTTGCTGCCATCCTATAGGGTCTCTTGGCTATAGGTGCTGTTCTTGGGACCAAGTCAATCAAAAACTCCACTTCTCTATCTGGTGGCATGCCCAGCAAATCCTCGGGAAACACATCTGGATACTCACAAACTATGGGTATCTCCTCCGAGCTATCCCCCTTAAGGGAATTCACTATGGCCTTCCTAGGTCTGGCTTTGGTGGTAAACCTAATTCTTTTGCCTTTAGGGCTGGTCAACACAACCGCTAAATTGGCACAGTCAATGTGGCCCTTTCATCTTGATAGCCAGTCCATGCCTAATATCACATCTAGACTTTGGGTCTCCAAAATGATGGGGTCTGACGGAAAAATTTCCTTTCCAATCCTTATTTGAACTCCATGACAAAATCTGTCTGCTCGGAATTCTTTTCCAGGGGAAGTCACAACTACGTATCTACTAAGTGCCTTGGTGGCTAACCCATGCTTTTGCACCCACGATTGAGAAATGAAAGAATGCAATGCTCCAGTATCAAATAAGATAACTGCAGGGTTGAAATTGACCAAGAACGTACCGACAACGACGTCCGGTGACTCATATGCCTCCTCGGCAGACACATGGTTGAGCTTGGCCTTCACAAACGGATTGGGATTGCTACCTCCCTGGTTCTTGTCCTCACGCGGCTTCTCCGTGCAAGTACTCTTGTAGTGGCCCATATTGCCGCAGTTGAAGCATTTCACCTGACTCATGTGATATGGACATGCTAACCATGGATACGACCATTAGAACCCTAATTGTTGGTGTATCTAATAACAATTATAATCAGGTGAATTCAATTACAAAATGTTTTCAATATGTTACTTGCAAAGAGGCGGAGCTACTATCTTGTGTAATCTTATTATGTAGGCATCTTATTGAACTTTACAAGTCCAAAGTGAAGATGAAGTGTGATAGCCTGCAAAGGGAGATTCAAAGTGAAGCCTATCCAGTCTACTTTCCAACAAACCAAACGGCACATGATTCGGAGCTTTCTAGAGAAAGATATCACAAATTAAAGTTGAATCCGATTCGGGTCCGAGCTGTCAGGAGACCCGAATTTGTTTTAATCACATAGGCCGCATCCGGAGTCCAAATCAAGCAAAGAAGTATTTTTTGGAAAGGTAATTACAAGACCTTTACAACGGATCTGGCCCCATCAAGAGATTCGACTCGTGCTGACCGTGGAGGACAAAACAAGCGGACGGATCTGTTTTTCTGTTTCCTAAAGAGTTGTAGTTTGTTAGGAAAGTTAGAGATAGACTTTGATTTCGGCCTCCTTACTCAAGGTGGACAAAAATATCTCTCCCTCTTGAGTAAGGAGGCCGAAATCAAACTCTATCTCTAACTTTCCTAACAAACTACAACTCTTTAGGAAACAGAAAAACAGATCCGTCAGCTTGTTTTGTCCTCCACGGTCAGCAGAAGTCGAATCTCTTGATGGGGCCAGATCCGTTAGAAAGGTCTTGTAATTACCTTTCAACCAAGTACTTGTTTGCTTGATTTGGACTCCGGATGTCCAAATCAAGTCATTAGAAGAATTAATTTCAGCAGTAGGTGCACTCAAATCAGCATGTAAATCAACAATTTCACATGGTGCAGAAAATTCAACATGTATCTCATTTATTTCGTCACATGTCATATTTAGTTCAGGAACACAATCATCTTTATCTTTACCTTGTGGGCTCGGCTCATTTGTAGTAGACCCTCGCTGTAATTTCCTCTCAACTTTACGAGCAAGATTAAGCAAACACAAAAGAGAGTCGTATTTTCCATATTCAATCATGTAAGAAATATCAAAGTTAAGCCCATAATAAAACCTATCAATTTTTCTTTGTTCGGTTTCATCTAAACCAGATCGCAAGGTTATAATTTGGAACTCATTGTAGTAATCATCAACAGTTTTAGCATCTTGTGCCAAACGTCGTAGTTTTGAACGCAAGTTAAAAGCATAACTAAAAGGGACATATTTTTCTCTCATGATTTTCTTCATATCAACCCAAGTGTGGGGAATTTTCTTTTCTCTAACTATCTCATTCCACCAAGATAAAGCAGCAAAAGTAAATTTACTACTAGCAATTTGAACCTTGCGACTATCAAGTACATGGAAGCATGTGAATTGTTCAGTTAAAACTAGCTCCCAATCTATATACGTTTCACCATCATTTTTCCCCTCAAAGAAAGGTACACACAATTTAATTGTATTAGAAGGATTGTTTGGTACCGTTGCCGTGGCATTATCAACAAGAGACGTGGAGGATGGCCGTGGTGAAAAGCACTCATCGCGGTCACGGGATAGCATCGGTCTAGTTGCCATGCTTCGTGTAAGTCCTGTCATGGTTAGTAGAAAACAAGAAACAAATCACAGTAATATGTTCCTATCAACTACTAGGATGTGGCTACAAGTCGCTCAACTCTCAAGCTAAAAATCAAGTTCTTACGAGTTCTTACCATGCAAAACAGGAAGGTGATGACTAGCGGGGCGTGACCAAGCCCTCCGAAGATTAAATGTATCGATGCCTCGGTAACAGACCAACCTAGGTGTAGAATCTGTGGAGCTTGGAGGCTTTTGTGAGTAGCAAGGAATAGCAAATAATCAAATCAGCAATGCAAAGTTGAAAATATGCTCAATAATGCTAGTCCTAGCTGCTGGAGTCGATAAGAATGAATTACAAAAATAATCTAAGCCTAGATACTGAAGAAGGTAGGAATAGATAGATCAAAAGATGGCACAACAAGTAAATCCTTGGGATTTTTTTTTCTTTTTGTGGCCTTCTGTTTGGCTTCTTATTCTTTTCTTCTTCTTTTTTTTTCTTTTTTTTTAACCCCAGAAACTCACGCAAAAGAAGGACCGGAAAACTGTACGTCGATCTGTCGAAGAACAGCAAAGGCTGCAGTAAGAAAAATTCAGAAAAATATGGAAAAATATGGGTTAGAAGCGTATCGACACAAGCTTTCCAGCAAGGGCAAGATCACTCAAAAAGGATGTGGGACGGTGGAGAAAACTGAGAAACACCGGGCTGCAGCGACGCCGGAAAACGGATGCAGAAACTTGGAAGCTCCGAAAGTCCACCTTACAAACCGAATTTGAGGTTCAAAGTGCAGGGCAAACGCCTGGATATTTCCTGATGCACCTCGTCGTGAGTTTTCCAAAAAGTCCAAGAACGTCCAAATCCGAGTTGGTACGCAAAAGATATGTCCGTTTTACTGAACATGGGTCAAACCCACCCGAAATTAAAATTCTACTCGGACTCGGGTCCGAAACTGACTCGAACTCTTTCTCTTTTTTTTCGTTTTTTTTCTTTCTTTCTTTCCTTTTTTTTCTTTCCTTTCTTTTTTTCACAACTTTCCGAACAACTTGATCTCTGAACAAAATTCGATCTATTATGAAACACTTTCCAAAAGCACTCTTGATTGGACTCAGACTCGAACTCGCGGCTGAAAACTATAACTTGCCGACTCGATGTAGGACTCGGTGGAAGATATGGTGGCGGCGGGAGATTATGGCGGTGGTGTGGCAGGAAGTTTGGCGGCGGAAGATTGATGAAGGAAACCTGCGTCACACGAAGAACAAGAAAACCAAAAGCAAGTTCGATCTAGTAGAAAAAATCTGAAAAACGATCCAATCTAATCCAGCAACTCGACACGATTAATGCAGCAAAGATTCAACAATGCAAATACTAAAGTGAAAATTGCAAGGCTCAGATTGGTTTAAAACAAGGTAACTAATTCTAATTTTTGTTTGGCTTTTTCTGTACGATAGGTAAAAACAGATCTAAACTACAGATAAACTGGAAAAATCTCACCGAGCAACCTTAAGCTGTGATACCACGTGATGTGGGTCGGGGGTGGCCCGATCTTTCGATGAGATTGGTAACTCTCGATTTGGGTAGGAGGTGACGTTGACGATCCGACTACGGCCTAGGAGGCAGCGCCTTAGCAATCGATACACCAACTCCAAAGGTTATTGATCACGCGGGGGCATGATCAACCTGACCACGAAGGTCTTTCTTCCTGCAAGCAATGGAAGAACAAGCAAGAACAAGATAAATAGCGGAGGTTCCTTCGGTTGCCGGAGGGGCATCCCCGGCAGCCGGCTGGGGGGCGACTGAAGGAGCCAGTTGCTTCTGACAGAACACCCCTGCCGGAGGCTTCCGACGCTCTGCTGCCATCTTGGCCAGCTCGTCCGCAGCGAAGTTGTCCTTCCGCTTGACGTGCTCGAAGCGCAAACCCTTGAACTTCCGTTCCAGCTTGCGGACCTCTTCCACGTACGGCGCCATTTGAGGGCAATCGTAGTCCTTGTTCACCTGGTTGATCACAAGCTGGGAATCGCCACGAACAACCAGGCGCTTAATGTCGAGGGCGACCGCTGCCCGCAACCCGCAAGCAGGCCTTCGTACTGCGCCGTGTTGTTGGTGGAGTTAGCGAAGTCGAGTTGAATGGCAAACCGCAGCTGGTCCCCTGTTGGTGACTCGATGACGACCCCGGCCCCCGCTCCCTGGAGACTGAACGCACCGTCGAAGTAGAGGACCCGGTGGCCCTCGTCCCACTTGCCGGGAAGGCCGGTCTCCGACTCACTTTCTTCTACGCCCGTGGACGTCCACTCCGCGACGAAGTCTGCCAGGGCCGTGCTCTTGATGCTTTTGGAGTTGGCGAAGTGGAGGTCAAACTCCGACAGCTCCATCCTCCATTCGGCCACCCTCCCGGTGGCTTCACGGTTGGTGAGGGTCCGCTCGAGGCAGAACCCGGACACCACCGTGACGCGGTGCGCCTGGAAGTAGTGGTGCAGCTTGCGGGACGCAAGGAGAATCCCCAGAAGGAGCTTCTGTACTTGCGGGTACCTTGTCCGCGCGTTGCGCAGCATCGTACTAACGAAGTACACCGGGCGCTGCACCAACCGCTTCCGCGGCACCGAGGGTGCCGGCTCGGGGTCGGTCCTCGGGTTCGAGGCGGTTGCCGGAGGCCGCTCCGCCCCCTGCCCCGCAGCCCCAGTCCCCAGGACGTCTTCCTCCCTCTCGGCAACCAGCACCGAGCTGACCACCTGGTCAGTCGCCGCTAAGTAGAGTAGCAACGGCTCGCCTCACTTGGGGGCGACGAGGATGGGCGGTGACCTCAGGTATCGCTTGAGTTCCTGGAGCGCCGCCTCGGCCTCAGCAGTCCAGTCGACTGGACCCTTCTTCTTCATTACCCGGAAGAAAGGCAGGGCACGCTCGCCTGGAGATGAAGCGTCCTAGTGCGGCAACGCAGCCGTTGAGGCGCTGGACATCTTTCACCTTGCGGGGGGGGCCTCCATCTTCTCAATGGCTTCTATTTTGGTCGGGTTGGCCTGTATCCCTCGGTGTGAAACCAAGAAACCCAGAAGCTGCCCGGAGTTGACACCGAAGGTGCACTTATCGGGGTTCAACTTGAGCTTGATCCTGCGGAGGTTGTCGAACGTCTCCCGCAGGTCATCAACCAGCGAGTCCCTACGCTTCGATTTGATGACGATGTCGTCCATGTAGGCCTCCGCGTTGCGGCCTAGCTGGGGCCCCAAACATTCGCGCAGGGCACGCTGGAATGTGGAGCCCGCGTTCTTCAACCCGAAAGGCATGCATATATAGCAATAGCAGCCAACCGGGGTGATAAACGCTGTCTTTTCCTCATCCTGGACCGCCATCTTGATTTGATGGTAGCCGGAGAAAGCATCCAGAAAACTCAGCAAATCACAACCAATGGTAGAATCAACTATCTGGTCGATACGGGGTATAGGGAAGGGATCCTTGGGGCATGCTGAAGCGACCGCCCCCGTATACGGGTTCGATCTCTGTGCTTTAGTGCTAGTCCCTGGATCGACTCACTAGCACACACAGTTTCAAGATGTAATATCATAGAACAAAGGTCTCAATATTACAACGTATCATCCAGAATTTAAAGGTACTTACAACTCGCATAACCTCACAGGTTAGCTGGAAATAAAACAACAGTTTAGCAGCGGAAAACGGAAGATACAAGGGCACATCAACACCACGGTGAGAGCGTGTTGGAATGTAAGCCCGTAACCCAAATAAGCAGAACGTACATCTTACTCGTCGTCGGAGCTTCCTGCATCATTAAACGATGCAGCCACTAGGGTCAATACATTGAATGTATTGGCAAGATTCACTAGAAGTTATATCAGAAGCTACCAAGTATATGCAATATTTGGCAAGGTGGAGTTCAGGCTGTTTGCGTGGAAGCAGAACATAAATTACCCTACTACAATGAAATGTTATAATAATGTTAACTAATGGACACGGGGTAGAGACACCCATGCTCCTATTAACCTAGAGTACATTGAAGTGGATTCTTCAAGTGCTCCTACCCCTGTTCAAACCATTCATTTTATTTAAGAAATTAGAATGAGTGAGACTTTCCTTACAGCTCCACATCTAGTCGCTCAAATTGTCCATTGCCGGGGACACGGCTAAGTACTTAGTTTTAACGCTCTCGAGAGTTTGTACACATTCCCCACAAGAAACCGACGTGTTAATCCCTTGCTGTCCTCAGGGTAGAGTAGCAACGGCATCGATTACGAGATTTTCAGAGGTAATTCCCTAAACCACAAGAGAATCACGCTCCCCCTACACGGCTACCTCAGTACAATTCTTCGGGTTTAGGTTCATACAACTTACTCTTGTCTCGCCAGAGCCCATATAGCATTGTGGTTGTACTAGAAGCTTCTAAATAGGAAACTAGTCCAGTCTCAGTTACCCCAGGTGGCATTCCAAATTTGCAACGTAGGCGCTCCCCGAATCCACGGGAGAGACGTCCATGGACGATCCATTCCTGAATCCACAGGAACTCGACTCAGAGGGACCCATAGAAATGGACCTGACGCCGCTAATCCTCAAAATCCTCAAAGCAGCCCACCCAGGATGGTTCATTGAATTAGTTGTTTTCCCTTACATCTAACAAAAACATTTCATATAGCCAAAGGCATAACAATATCATAATGTAGTTATTTCCCCCACGATACTACCATAGCTTAGCATTCAACTACAATGGATGGCAATTTGGTAGCAAGGTAATGGCGAGGGAAAACTATACTACCTGGGATTTATAGCTAGCATAGAGGTACGAGTAATAGTCCTATCCATGCATCTCTACCAACAACACTAATGCATAAGTATTTTAAAACAACAATAATAATGGGATATGATCAAAGTGAACTTGCCTTGTCCAAGGTTGTGGTAGTTCTCGCACTCTTCGCAACAACAAGAAATACACTCCACACAATCTAAAATAAAAGAAACACACACAATAAACACAACATTCAATACAAAAACCATGCCATGATGCATATGCCAAGATTATACACAAAATAATTTCTTTTCTGGTCCTAATGGACAGAGAACAAGTTTAAATAATTTTACAGCAAGATAACATGCTCAAAACTATTTTGAAATAATTCATTTAAAATTTAAACCATATTCAACCAATCTGTAAATAGCTACTGTCTAAGTTGTTCAAAACTGAAATTAACCAGTGCGAAAATATTGTACACGTTGTGACGATTCCAGAAAGGTGTGGAACACAATTTTTGGACAAACGGTTTAAAAGATATAAGGTTTTGAAATTGTAGGGGCTTTTCTGCAAAATTGCATTATCCAAGTCGGCCGAACTAAAATAAAACAAAAGTTTTGCCACGTGGCAGCGTGGGATAGGCCAGGATCTAGGGTTCCGGCCGGCAGGCTAGCTCGCCGGCGGCGGCGCAAGGCGGCGCGGCGCGGGCCGGCGACGACGGAGGCGGCGCGGGCGGGTTCGGGCGGCGGGGCCGGCGGCCGGAGGCGGAGCGGCGCGGGCGGGTTGCGGGGGCGGGCGCGGGCAGCGCGGGGCAACGCGGGCGGGGGCAGAGGTAGGACGCGGGCGGCGCAGGCGGGTCGTGCGGGCGGAGCGGGAGGCGGAGGCGGCGCGCGGACGGACGGGGCACGGGCGGCAGGCGGCGGCCGGCGCGGGGGAAGACGGCGGACGGAGGCGCGGAGCTCCAAATCGTGGCCGGCTCGCGTCACAGCGTGCGCAAGGAAGAGAGGAGGAAGATTAGGGGGTCGGCGCGGGCGGAGACTCACCGGAACGGCGGCGAGACGCGAAAAACGGCGGCGGCCGAGTGCAACTCCGGCGAGCAATTAAAATGCAACCGAGGCGAAATCGGGCGAGCGGTTGGGGGGAAGTGGTAGAGAAAAGCGAGGGCTTCGGGGTGACGCGCAAGGATTTGGAGGAAACGGCCCGAGCGCGGAGAAATCGGAGGTGGAGTCGTGGGCAGTTCGCGGGGCGTGCGTGGTCGGGCTTCTCAGACGGAGGTCGAAGATGACGTACGGGTCCCACCGGTCAGTGAGAGCGGGCGGCTCGGGCGGGGCGGAGCCGGTTGGTACGGTCTGGTTCGGTCCGGTTCAGCCGGTTCGGCCCGGTTCGGCCGGTTTTTCTTGGTTTTTCTTTTTCCTTTATCTATTTTCTTTTTTTTGAACCTCAAAATTGATTCGAAGCTCCAAATCACTCCAAATAAAATGCAACAAAATTTGTAAAATCATATTTTCATATGATCTAACTTTTGGAACAACAATTTCGTCAAAATAAAATATTTAAAAATACATTTGCCTATAAAATGGCTTTTAGGGCCCTTAGGCTATCGAAACAAATTATTTTTCAAAATAATTTCAAAAGCCAAATATGGGATAGCTCTATATACGCATTAAATCCCTTTTTACCACAATACCCTCATGGGTTAAAATGCAAATATTCAAGAGCAAGATCAAAGCCCAAAATCACAAGAAGGCATTTCTGCAGAAGGGTTTTCTGGGCAAATTTTAGGGTTTTGAAAGTGATCAAATGCAAGGGTGACATGATGCTTATGATATGCAATGCATATGAAGAGTTTTGAAAAGTTGGGATGTTACACATGCACGATTAAGATCGGTAAAATTTACGCACATGCGAAGCTTATTCCCTGCTTTGGGCACTACTACAGGGTTAGCCAGCCAAGTGGGGTACAAAACTTCCCTGATCGCCCCGGCAGCCCTGAGCTTGACCACCTCTTGCTTGATGAAATCTTTCCGCTCTTGTGCCTGCCGCCGGATCTTCTGCTTGACGGGGTGCGCATCCGGGCGCACCGCGAGCCGATGCTCAACCACCTCCCTGGGGACTCCGGGAAGGTCCGACGGTTCCCAGGCGAACACGTCGGCGTTTTCCCGGAGGAAGGTGACAAGGGCGCTTTCCTATTCGACGATCAGGTTCGCACCAACGGTAACGGTGCGCTCCTTGTCACCGGCTTGGAGGGGCAGCTTCTTCACTCTGGCGGCCTCCTCCCGGAGACCCTGCCCCTTGCCGGGGCGCGAGCTTGAGCTTGCGCCTCCCCCGGCTAGCCCTTGCGGGGTGGCACGGGCCTTCTTCGTTGCCGGGGCATCACCCGGCAGGGCGTCGTCCTCGACGACACCCTCATCGCTGGCGTCAGCTGCAGCAGCGGCCCGGACAACCTCGCCAACGCACCAAGCTGCGTCTTTGAGATCGCACCTGATGGACAGGATTCCATAGACGGACGGCATCTTCATCACGCAATAGGCGCAATGCGTAGCCGCCATAAACTTGATCAGCGCCGGCCGGCCAAGGATCCCGTTGTAGGGCAACGGGGTATGCGCCACGTCGAACACTATGTGCTTGGTCCTGAACGCTTCCCGGGACCTGAAGGTGACCAGGAGCGTGATGCGTCCCAGCGGGCGCACGATCAAGGGTTCACCCCCCGGAAAGGTTCGGTGGGCTTCAGTTTCTCCACCTGCAGCTGGAGCTTTTCCACTAGCCTGGCGGACAGGAGGTTAAGCCCCGCTCCGTTGTCCACCAGCACCTTGGTCACCGTCATATTGCTAATGATCGGCAAGACGACGAAGGGTATTACCCCAGAACCCAACTGCCGCGCCGGGTAATCGTCGGCGCTGAAGGTGATCGGCACATGCGACCACCTCAGCGGTTGTTGCGACTCCGCATCCGGCAACAGCGCGCACACGTCGCGGGTGAGGCGCTTCACCACGGCGTGGGATGGGAGAGCGTAAGCTCCCCCATGGATGCAGGCGACGGCACGAGGCTCCTGGAAGCCCGGTTCGTCGCTGCCGGTATAGTCGGACTCGTGCTGCTCCTCGGCGCGCGCCCTGTCACGTCCCCAAGGAGGGCGTTCCCGTGCAGCGAGGGGCTGGCTGCGGCCCCCTTGGGGTTCAACCCTGCCGGCACCACCGCCGGCCGGCCTCGGAACCGCTCTGGGGTCGTTCGGGCAATCTCGGGAGAGATGCCCAATGTCGCCACAATTGAAGCAGGCGCCGACGGCGCAGCGCTCCTCGTGGCGCTGCTCCCGCCACTGCTTTAATAAATTGTTTTTACCTTTTGTTTAAAACCCTAATGCATTAATGTTTAATTACCAATGCTTAAGAGCAGTTGATCACCCAAATAAAACAAATGAAATCATGTCACATGCTTGCATCGCATCATAGCATATTCTATTTTGTCGTGATGTGAATTGTGTGTTTGTGTGTGTGTATATTGTTTGTTTCGTATAGTTTTCTCGGAGAGCGAACCTTGTAATTGTGACGAGTGTTTGAACTCCAACTGCTATCAAGGCAAGTTCACTTTGATCATATCCTATTACTGCTTGTTTTTAAATACTTATGCATTAGAGTTGTTTGTAGAAATGCATTGATAGGACTATTACTCGTACTTATGCTAGCTATGATTGACCTACTAGCTATAGGGTTACCTTTGCCATGAATCCTCCACCAATAGCCATCGTCATTAGTATTGCTTAGCCCTGCTATGTTAGTAAACGTGGGAGGGAATCTCAATTCACTGTGAAATGATGATGTGGAGTGATTTTGGAAACTTGGCAAAAACAACCCTAATGAACCATCCTGGGTGGACTGCTTTGAGTATTCAAGATGTTATGCGACGTCAGGTCCATTTCTATGGGTCCCTCTGAGTCGAGTTTCCGTGGATTCGGAGATGGATCGTCCATGGACGTCTCTTCCGTGGATTCGGGGAGCGCTTGCGTCGCAAATGTGGAATGCCACCTAGGGTATCAGAGACTGGACTAGTTTCCTGTTTAGTAGCTTCCAGTACAACCACAAGCTAAATGGGCTCTAGCTGGATGGAGTAAGAAATATGAACCCAGATCCGAGGGATTGTGATGAGATAGTTGTGTAGGTGGGAGCACGGGTCCCTGATGTGGTCTGGAGGAATATGTTCTGAAAATTCTTGAAGTCGATGCCGTTGCTACTCCACCTGAAGGACAGCAAGGGATTAACACGTCGATTTTCTTGTGGGGAATGTGTAGAACCTCTCGAGAGTGTCAAACTAAGTACTTAACCGTGTCCCCGGCTACGGACAATTATGAGCAACTAGATATTGGGGCTGTAAGGAAGGTCTCACTCATTCCAATTTCTTAAATAAAATGAATGGTTTGAACAGGGTAGGGGCACTTGATGTTTCTACTCAATGTGCTCTAGGTTAATAGGAGCATGGGTGTTTCTACCCTGTGTCCATTAGTTAACAATAATGTAATACTTCTTTGTAGTAAGATAAACTATGTTTTTGCTACCACGCCATAAAGCCTGAACCCCACTATACCTCAATTGCATATATATTTGTAGGATCTGTTATAACTTTCAGGTGAACTTGCCAATACATTCAATGTATTGACCACGTAGTGGCTGCTATAGGTACTAGCATGAGCACACCAAACAAAGCTACTTACCGTAGCGAAACAAGACTAGACCACTTGTACGGACTCGCTAGGGATGGTCCCACAATGGGACAAAAGTTCCGGCCAAATCGTAGTCTGTGCTAATTTTTGATTCGGAACGTGTCCATTTTAGGTACTAGCATGAGCACACCAAACAAAGCTACTTACCGAAGCGAAACAAGACTAGACCACTTGTACGGACTCGCTAGAGATGGTCCCACACTAGGACAGACAATCCGGCCAAATCGTAGTCGGTGCTAAACATTGATCCGGAACGTGTCCACTTTAGTTACTAGCATGAGCACACCAAACAAAGCTACTTACCGAAGCGAAACAAGACTAGACCACTTGTACGGACTCTCTAGGATGGTCCCACACTGGGACAAAACTTCCGGCCAAATCGGAGTCGGTGCTAAACTTTGATCCGGAACGTGTCCATTTTAGGTACTAGCATGAGCACACCAAACAAAGCTACTCATCGAAGCGAAACAAGACTAGACCACTTGTACGGACTCCCTAGGGATGGTCCAACACTAGGACAGAAAATCCGGCCAAATCGGAGTCGGTGCTAAACTTTGATCCGGAACGTGTCCATTTTAGGTACTAGCATGAGCACACCAAACAAAGCTACTGAGCGAAGCGAAACAAGACTAGACCACTTGTACGGACTCGCTAGGGATGGTCCCACACTGGGACAAATATTCCGGCCAAATCGGAGTCGGTGCTAAACTTTGATCCGGAACGTGTCCAATTTAGGTACTAGCATGAGCACACCAAAAAAAGCTACTCATCAAAGCGAAAAAAGACTAGACCACTTGTACGGACTCCCTAGGGATGGTCCCACACTTGGACAGACAATCCGGCCAAATCGGAGTCGGTGCTAAACTTTGATCCGGAACGTGTCCATTTTATGTACTAGCATGAGCACACCAAACAAAGCTACTTACCGAAGCGAAACAAGACTAGACCACTTGTACGGACTCGCTAGGGATGGTCCCACACTGGGACAAATTTTCCGGCCAAATCGCAGTCGGTGCTAAACTTTGATCCGGAACGTGTCCATTTTAGGTACTAGCATGAGCACACCAAACAAAGCTACTTACCGAAGCGAAAGAAGACTAGACCACTTGTACGGACTCGCTAGGATGGTCCCACACTAGGACAGACAATCCGGCCAAATCGGAGTCGGTGCTAAACTTTGATCCGGAACGTGTCCATTTTAGGTACTAGCAAGACCAAACCAAAAAAAGCTACTCATCAAAGCGAAACAAGACTAGACCGCTTGTACGGACTCCCTAGGGATGGTCCAACACTAGGACAGAAAATCCGGCCAAATCGGAGTCGGTGCTAATCTTTGATCCGGAACGTGTCCATTTTAGGTACTAGCATGAGCACACCAAACAAAGCTACTTACCGAAGCGAAACAAGACTAGACCACTTGTACGGACTCGCTAGGGATGGTCCCACACTGGGACAAAATTTCCGGCCAAATCGTAGTCGGTGCTAAACTTTGATCCGGAACGTGTCCATTTTAGGTACTAGCATGAGCACACCAAACAAAGCTACTTACCGAAGCGAAACAAGACGAGACCACTTGTACGGACTCGCTAGGGATGGTCCCACACTGGGAGAAAAATTCAGGCCAAATCCTAGTCGGTGCTAAACTTTGATCCGGAACGTGTCCATTTTAGGTACTAGCATGAGCACACCAAACAAAGCTACTTACCGAAGCGAAACAAGACTAGACCACTTGTACGGACTCGCTAGGGATGGTCCCATACTGGGACAAAAATTCCGGACAAATCGTAGTCGGTGCTAAACTTTGATCCGGAACGTGTCCATTTTATGTACTAGCATGAGCACACCAAACAAAGCTACTTACCGAAGCGAAACAAGACGAGACCACTTGTACGGACTCGCTAGGGATGGTCCCACACTGGGAGAAAAATTCAGGCCAAATCCTAGTCGGTGCTAAACTTTGATCCGGAACGTGTCCATTTTAGGTACTAGCATGAGCACACCAAACAAAGCTACTTACCGAAGCGAAACAAGACTAGACCACTTGTCCGGACTCGCTAGGGATGGTCCCACACTAGGACAAAATTTCCGGCCAAATCGTAGTCGGAGCTAAACTTTGATCCGGAACGTGTCCATTTTAGGTACTAGCATGAGCACACCAAACAAAGCTACTTACCGAAGCGAAACAAGACTAGACCACTTGTACGGACTCGCTAGGGATGGCCCACACTGGGAGAAAAATTCAGGCCAAATCATAGTCGGTGCTAAACTTTGATCCGGAACGTGTCCATTTTAGGTACTAGCATGAGCACACCAAACAAAGCTACTCATCGAAGCGAAACAAGACTAGACCACTTGTACGGACTCCCTAGGGATGGTCCAACACTAGGACAGGAAATCCGGCCAAATCGGAGTCGGTGCTAAACTTTGATCCGGAACGTGTCCATTTTAGGTACTAGCATGAGCACACCAAACAAAGCTACTAAGCGAAGCGAAACAAGACTAGACCACTTGTACGGACTCGCTAGGGATGGTCCCACACTGGGACAAATATTCCGGCCAAATCGGAGTCGGTGCTAAACTTTATCCGGAACGTGTCCAATTTAGGTACTAGCATGAGCACACCAAAAAAAGCTACTCATCAAAGCGAAGCAAGACTAGACCACTTGTACGGACTCCCTAGGGATGGTCCCACACTTGGACAGACAATCCGGCCAAATCGGAGTCGGTGCTAAACTTTGATCCGGAACGTGTCCATTTTATGTACTAGCATGAGCACACCAAACAAAGCTACTTACCGAAGCGAAACAAGACTAGACCACTTGTACGGACTCCCTAGGGATGGTCCAACACTAGGACAGAAAATCCGGCCAAATCGGAGTCGGTGCTAATCTTTGATCCGGAACGTGTCCATTTTAGGTGCTAGCATGAGCACACCAAACAAAGCTACTTACCGAAGCGAAACAAGACTAGACCACTTGTACGGATTCGCTAGGGATGGTCCCACACTGGGACAAAATTTCCGGCCAAATCGTAGTCGGTGCTAAACTTTGATCCGGAACTTGTCCATTTTAGGTACTAGCATGACCACACAAAACAAAGCTACTCATGGAAGCGAAACAAGACTAGACCACTTGTACAGACAAACTAGGGAGTGTCCCATCATAGGACAGAGAGTCTGGCCAAGTCGGAGTCCTTGCTAAACTTTGATCCGGAACATGTCCATTTTAGGTACTATCATAAGCTCACAAAACAAAGCCACTCATCGAAGCGAAACAAGAGTAGACCACTTGTACGGACTTGCTAGGCATGTTCTCTCACTAGGACGGACAATCCGGCCAAATCGGAGTCGGTGCTAAACTTTGATCCGGAACGTGTCCATTTTATGTACTAGCATGAGCACACCAAACAAAGCTACTTACCGAAGCGAAACAAGACTAGACCACTTGTACGGACTCGCTAGGGATGGTCCCACACTGGGACAAATTTTCCGGCCAAATCGCAGTCGGTGCTAAACTTTGATCCGGAACGTGTCCATTTTAGGTACTAGCATGAGCACACCAAACAAAGCTACTTACCGAAGCGAAAGAAGACTAGACCACTTGTACGGACTCGCTAGGGATGGTCCCACACTAGGACAGACAATCCGGCCAAATCGGAGTCGGTGCTAAACTTTGATCCGGAACGTGTCCAATTTAGGTACTAGCATGAGCACACCAAACAAAGCTACTTACCGTAGCGAAACAAGACTAAACCACTTGTACGGACTCGCTAGGGATGGTCCCACAATGGGACAAAAGTTCCGGCCAAATCGTAGTCTGTGCTAATTTTTGATTCGGAACGTGTCCATTTTAGGTACTAGCATGAGCACACCAAACAAAGCTACTTACCGAAGCGAAACAAGACGAGACCACTTGTACGGACTCGCTAGGGATGGTCCCACACTGGGACAAAATTCAGGCCAAATCGTAGTCGGTGCTAAACTTTGATCCGGAACGTGTCCATTTTAGGTACTAGCATGAGCACACCAAACAAAGCTACTTACCGAAGCGAAACAAGACTAGACCACTTGTACGGACTCGCTAGGGATGGTCCCACACTGGGACAAAAATTCCGGACAAATCGTAGTCGGTGCTAAACTTTGATCCGGAACGTGTCCATTTTAGGTACTAGCATGAGCACACCAAACAAAGCTACTTACCGTAGCGAAACAAGACTAGACCACTTGTACGGACTCGCTAGGGATGGTCCCACAATGGGACAAAAGTTCCGGCCAAATCGTAGTCTGTGCTAATTTTTGATTCGGAACGTGTCCATTTTAGGTACTAGCATAAGCACACCAAACAAAGCTACTTACCGAAGCGAAACAAGACGAGACCACTTGTACGGACTCGCTAGGGATGGTCCCACACTGGGAGAAAAATTCAGGCCAAATCATAGTCGGTGCTAAACTTTGATCCGGAACGTGTCCATTTTAGGTACTAGCATGAGCACAATAAACAAAGCTACTTACCGAAGCGAAACAAGACTAGACCACTTGTCCGGACTCGCTAGGGATGGTCCCACACTAGGACAAAATTTCCGGCCAAATCGTAGTCGGTGCTAAACTTTGATCCGGAACGTGTCCATTTTAGGTACTAGCATCAGCACACCAAACAAAGCAACTTACCGAAGCGAAACAAGACTAGACCACTTGTACGGACTCGCTAGGGATAGCCCACACTGGGAGAAAAATTCAGGCCAAATCATAGTCGGTGCTAAACTTTGATCCGGAACGTGTCCATTTTAGGTACTAGCATGAGCACACCAAACAAAGCTACTTACCGAAGCGAAACAAGACTAGAGCACTTGTACGGACACGCTAGGGATGGTCCCACACTAGGACAGACAATCCGGCCAAATCGTAGTCGGTGCTAAACATTGATCCGGAACGTGTCCACTTTAGTTACTAGCATGAGCACACCAAACAAAGCTACTTACCGAAGCGAATCAAGACTAGACCACTTGTACGGACTCTCTAGGATGGTCCCACACTGGGACAAAAATTCCGGCCAAATCGTAGTCTGTGCTAATTTTTGATTCGGAACGTGTCCATTTTAGGTACTAGCATGAGCACACCAAACAAAGCTACTTACCGAAGCGAAACAAGACGAGACCACTTGTACGGACTCGCTAGGGATGGTCCCACACTGGGAGAAAAATTCAGGCCAAATCATAGTCGGTGCTAAACTTTGATCCGGAACGTGTCCATTTTAGGTACTAGCATGAGCACACCAAACAAAGCTACTTACCGTAGCGAAACAAGACTAGACCACTTGTATGGACTCGCTAGGGATGGTCCCACAATGGGACAAAATTTCCGGCCAAATCGTAGTCTGTGCTAATTTTTGATTCGGAACGTGTCCATTTTAGGTACTAGCATGAGGACACCAAACAAAGCTACTTACCGAAGCGAAACAAGACGAGACCACTTGTACGGACTCGCTAGGGATGGTCCCACACTGGGAGAAAAATTCAGGCCAAATCATAGTCGCTGCGAAACTTTGATCCGGAACGTGTCCATTTTAGGTACTAGCATGAGCACACCAAACAAAGCTACTTACCGAAGCGAAACAAGACTAGACCACTTGTCCGGACTCGCTAGGGATGGTCCCACACTAGGACAAAATTTCCGGCCAAATCGTAGTCGGAGCTAAACTTTGATCCGGAACGTGTCCATTTTAGGTACTAGCATGAGCACACCAAACAAAGCTACTTACTGAAGCGAAACAAGACTAGACCACTTGTACGGACTCGCTAGGGATGGCCCACACTGGGAGAAAAATTCAGGCCAAATCATAGTCGGTGCTAAACTTTGATCCGGAACGTGTCCATTTTAGGTACTAGCATGAGCACACCAAACAAAGCTACTCATCGAAGCGAAACAAGACTAGACCACTTGTACGGACTCCCTAGGGATGGTCCAACACTAGGACAGAAAATCCGGCCAAATCGGAGTCGGTG